>NC_136274.1:59857610-60251694 GCF_964187855.1 Myxine glutinosa | reverse complement strand
TATGGGTTCGGTTGCGAGAGGACGCTGGCGTTGCATATTCGCCGCTTCTCCGACTGGATGGATGTACAGGGTCTGCTTCTACTTTTCTGACCTGACATCTCACACCTGTCCTGCCTTTTCACACCCGCACGTGCCGCGTGTTCTCCGGCTGGATAACGGAATCTGCTTTTGATGGTACGGAATACGGAATCGAAAGGCCCGCTCCCGTTGTTTGTGGCCGTGGCCTTGTTTGCCGGTGGCCTTGTGGTCTTGGTGGCCTTGTGGCCTTGTTTGCCGCTGTGGTCTTGATTAGCGGTTGCAGTCGTTTGCCGCTGCGTTTGCCGCTGCGTTTGCCGCTGCGTTTGCCGCTTTGCCTCCTCGACCTTGGCCTCGTACTCGTCCCTTCGCTCCTGCCTGGCATGGCTCTGAAGTACTCCGCCGCAAGGCTTCTTCTGCTCAATACCCGCTCCACCCCATCATGCATCTCTGCCATCAAATCAAATGGACTCCTCCGACGACCCAGGTACATTCACCGTGGCTCCGGTCGCAAGTTTGTTTATTTGCAATCAGGTCACTCCATCCCCGTCCTCTGGTCGGCTCAGCGCACTCTCACTCTTCGTCCCAGCGCACCTGGTCACAGCAACCCACACGATCGCACCTCTTGCCTACGAACCCTGGCTAAATCACCTGAATTCATCCTGCTGTTCAAAACAACATCAAGCTCACCCTGTTCAACACCCGGTCCCTCAACAATAAATGCCTCATCCTGAACGAATACATCCTGGATAACAAACTGGACTTTCTCTGTCTCACCGAAACCTGGCAACAACCTCTGGACTACTACACACTCAACCTCACCACACCCAATGGATATTCCTACGTCAATAAACCACGCTCGGAGGGCCGAGGTGGTGGAATTGCCGTTATCCACCGTCAAGACATCAAGACCAACCTCATCTCCATCTCATCTGCTCCATCATTTGAACACCTGGCTTTAAAACTCTCTGGTCACACGCAGTCAGTCATGGCTGTCGTCTACCGCCCTCCCAAACCACACCCATCATTCCTGTCTGACTTCTCCTACTTTCTGACCCAGCTATGTTCCCTCTCCCCTCAATCCTCCTCCTTGGTGATTTCAATATCCACATGGACTCCACTGACTCCACAATAACCACTGACTTCACTGATTTACTCACCTGCTTTAACCTCACTCAACATGTCGACTTTCCTACCCATATCCGTGGTCACATTTTGGACCTTGTCTGCTCCACTGGATTAAATTTGCACCATCTCTATGGCTCCGACCTCACCCTCTCTGACCACTTAGCCATCACTCTGACCATCAACATCCCCGCCCCAACACCAAGGCATTATCGCACAATCAACTTCCGTAAGCTAAACGCTCTTTCACCTACCTCATTCTCATCCACCCTCTCTGAAAAAATGTCCACTTCTCCCTTCATTGACCTCCACACCCCTTCCGACCTCACTGACTACTACAACCACACTCTCTCCTCCTGCCTTGACCAGCTTGCGCCTGTAAAAACCAAAACAGTTTCTTTCACCATTCTGCTCCCTGGTTTACCCCTGAACTCCACCTGATGAAAACTCGTGCTCGCCAACTTGAAAGACTCCGCAATAAAACGGGTCTCACAGTTCACTCCCAAGCCTACAAGGACCACATACAACACTACAAAGATGCCCTCTCCCGCGCCCGCTCTGCCTACTACTCTCAAATTATCCACTCTGGCTCCGGAAACCCAAAAGCACTCTTCTCGACAATAAACAAACTCCTCCGCCCCCTGAACACCACCACCCAGTCATTCACAGTAGACAACTGCATCTCCTTCCTCTCTTTCTTCCAACGCAAAATTGACAACATCTACAACAGCTTGACCACCGCCGCACCCGCTCCCCCTCCAACCACCTGCCCCCCCTTGTCCTGCCATCCCCTGTCTCGGTTCTCCCCAATCTCTCCTACTGACCTCTCTGAACTCCTCATAGGAATGAAAACTGCCACCTGCACTCTTGACCCCATCCCCTCCAGCTTTGTCAAAGCCTCCCTCCCTGCTCTCTCTCCACTTATCATTGCAACAATAAACTCCTCCCTGTCTACAGGCATCGTCCCACCTTCCCTCAAAATTGCTGCTGTTACCCCCATTCTAAAAAAACCTGGTCTAAACCCTGACACCCTAAACAACTTCAGACCCATCTCCAACCTACCCTTTCTGTCAAAAGTTTTGGAACGCGCTGTAGCCACTCAACTCAAACATCATCTCTCTGCCAATAACTTGTATGAAACATTCCAATCCGGATTCCGCTCCAACCACAGTACTGAAACTGCTCTCCTCAAAATCACCAACGACCTTCTCCTCTCCTCTGACGCTGGCAACCTCAACATTCTCGTCCTCCTCGACCTCAGCGCTGCCTTTGACACCATCGATCACACTATCCTCCTCACCCGACTTGAATCCACCTTTAACGTCACCGGCACTGCCCTCTCTTGGATTAAATCATACCTCTCTGACAGATGCCAGTTCATCTCCATCAATAACTGCAAATCCCCCACTGCTCCCCTCCCCCAAGGTGTCCCCCAAGGTTCAGTTCTTGGCCCCCTCCTCTTCATCCTTTACCTGTCCCCGCTCGGTCACTTAATCCGCCGTCATGGTCTCCAATTCCACTGCTTCGCCGATGACATCCAGCTTTTCATCTCCACCAAGTCCGTCTCCACCGACACCCACTCTATCCTGACAAACTGCATCACTGAAATAAAATCCTGGCTTCAAATCAACTTCCTCAAGCTTAACTGTGATAAATCTGAAATAATCATCATTGGCCCAAAAACGCTCAAAAAATCCACCCATAACTTTGCCCTCAACATCGACGGTATCCCAGTATCCACCTCCCCTCACATCCGGAATCTTGGCGTCATCTTTGACCAAACCCTTTCCTTCGACAAATACACTAAACAGATCACAAAGTCAGCCTTCTTTCACCTGAAAAACATTGCCCGTCTCCGCTCATCCCTCTCCTCCACGGCTGCAGAAACCCTCATCCACGCCTTCATCACCTCCCGTCTGGACTACTGCAATAGCCTCCTCTATGGTTCACCCTCAAAAATCACCAATAAACTCCAATACATTCAGAACTCCGCTGCCCGTCTACTCACTCATTCCCGGACCCGTGACCACATCACCCCCGTCCTTTACAAGCTTCACTGGCTCCCCATCCCCCAGAGAATCCAGTACAAAATCCTCCTCTTGACATACAAAGCCCTCCATAACCTGGCCCCATCCTACCTGGCTGACCTCCTCTCCAGACACACTCCCACCCGCAACCTCCGCTCTGCTGGTACCAACCTCCTGACCCCCTCCATCCGGACCAAATTCAGATCCTGGGGGGACAGGGCCTTCTCCATCGCTGCTCCCACCCTCTGGAACTCACTACCTCACACCATCAGAGACTCCTCCTCACTCACCACATTCAAAACATCACTAAAGACCCACCTGTTCAACGCTGCATTCAACATTCAACCCACAGCATTTAACCCCTGACTATCTCTTCTCCTTCTCCCTCCTTTTGCTTTAAATATTTCCCTATTGATTCTTGTCTTGTCTTTTTGATTCTTGTCTTATATATATGCCGTATATCGCTGCTGTTTGTTTTCTTGATTCTTGTCTTTTTGCAATTGTTGTTTTCATGTATTGTTATGCATTATGTTTTCCACTCTGTCAAAGCGCCTTTGGGCTTCTGGAAAAGCGCTATACAAAATAAATGAATTATTATTATTATTATTATTATATATATATATATATATATATATATATATATATATATATATATATACATATATATATATATATATATATATATATATATATACATATATATATACATATATATATATACAGTGGAACCTTGACTTACGAGTTTAATTCGTTCCGTGACCGAGCTCGTAACTCAAATTGCTCGTATCTCAAATCAAATTTCCCCATTGAAATGCATTGAAATGCTATTAATCCGTTCCAGCCCGCCAAAAACCACACCAATTTTTTTTTAAATATACAGTATATATAAAAATATCTCGCGCTTTATATTTCACCTGTATGCAGCATACAAGTTGGCAGGATGGCCTGGACTGGAGGTACGCACACTTGACTCTAAAGTCTAAACTGTCCAGCCTGGGTTTGAATCCCGACCCAGCTATAACCTGTCATGGGTGAATCACAGGCAGGGTGATTCATCAATGTGTGTACCGCTAAACTGGGCGCCCCGTTTGCGTCCCATTAGTTGTTGGATGTTAAGGATCTCACCGTGTTTTCCACAAAGAGAAGGGGAGCTATCGCCGGCACTCTGAACAAGTTGTGGCCTGGCATGGCATGAACATGAAAACATGAACATGAACATGAAATGTTCGACATGAACATGAAATTTTCCGAAATAACCAAAATGCGAAAACTAAAATGCAGCGCTATACGACAGAGATACGTACTGTACTTGAACGGCAAGATAACCACGTGACCAGAACCTACCTGGCGGCGTAAACTCGAAATAACCAAAATGCGAAAACTAAAATGCAGCGCTATACGACAGAGATACGTACTGTACTTGAACGGCAAGATAACCACGTGACCAGAACCCACCTGGCGGCGTGAACTCGAAATAACCAAAATGCGAAAAAAAAATGCAGCGCTATACGACAGAGATACGTACTGTACGTGCACGGCAAGATAACCACGTGACCAGAACAACCCACCTGGCGGCGTGAACTCGAAATAACCAAAATGCGAAAAAAAAAATGCAGCGCTGTACAACAGAGATACGTACTGTACGTGCACGGCAAGATAACCACGTGACCAGAACCCACCTGGCGGCGTGAACTCGAAATAACCAAAATGCGAAAAAAAAAATGCAGCGCTATACGACAGAGATACGTACTGTACGTGCACGGCAAGATAACCACGTGACCAGAACAACCCACCTGGCGGCGTGAACTCGAAATAACCAAAATGCGAAAAAAAAAATGCAGCGCTATACGACAGAGATACGTACTTGAACGGCAAGATAACCACGTGACCGGGTGGCGAAAGCTCGTAACTCGGATCTCGGCTCGCATCTCAAAGCAATAAACTGCCGGAGCGACGGCTCGTATCTCGAAAAACTCGTAAGTTGGGGCACTCGTAAGTCAAGGTTCCACTGTATATACATATATATATACATACATATATATATACATACATATATATATACATATATATATATATACATACATATATATTGTTACAGACGCGGTTGTGGATGTTAGTTTACCGAGCGGTTTGGTATGACCACGTCTGCACAGTTTACCCGATTATGCTCGAACGTTGACTAGTCGCGCTACGCTAGATCAATGAAGGAAAAGGACACAACGGCTGGATTAAAATGACACGACACCAAGGGTTCAGTTCTCAAGACCTCCGGAGGAGGTTATATTAGGGCGGAAGGTCAGATTACAGGAATGAGAGGGACAGCATAGAAAGACAGGCACTTAGACACACTCTTATATTAACCCCAACAGACGACAGATAAACGGGACAAAAACTGACTCACACGGGGATTGATGGCAAGGAAAGGCAGAGTCGATGGCTCCAGGTGCACCTGGGCTCAGGGCAGAATCGACCCGGTCCGGTCCGGTCCAAAGATGCGGGGAGGTCGCAGCGCTCGGATGTGGTGATTGTCTTCTCAAGCTGGGGGCGCATCTCTCGTCACATCCGGTAAGTCGCTGCGTATATCCGGCGGGGAGTGACACGCCCTCGGCTCGTTAGCTCCGCCCCAGATGGAATCGGTCCGCCCTTCTTATTGGGTGCGGGGAGGGTTACCAGGCTCCGCCCTTGACGAGGAGCTGACAGGGAGCCCCTTCGTGGTAACCCCGTCGGAGCGCATGGTCATGGCGGCTAACCGAGCCGGTGTGAGGACGCACACTCCCCCCGCGCCGCGCCGTTGTTGTAGTTGTTGTTGTAGTTGTAGTTGTTGTTGTAGTTGTTGTTTGGGGAAGAAGATGGGAGGAGGTAAGGGAAGGTCCTAAACTCACTACTGGTGCCATATAATCACATTCTGGTGCAACGAAGAGTCAGAATTAATGGAAACGAGTCCTTAACTGACATAGACTAAGAATAACTAGCAAGATGTCCGAAAGTTGTCTACGTGAGATGCGGTGGACCTGGGCACGACATTTAATGGGGGAAAAAGGGGAAGGTCGGTTCCACAGAGTGTTATTTACAGGCAATGGGACTAGGGAATGGGGGATTGGGGATAGTTGGGGAATATTGGGGAAATAGGGGAATATTTACAAGCGGATATGGAGGCCAAATGCCATATTCGCAACATTGCACCCTTCTCTACCCTCGGGGCGTCCCGACCCGATAAATTTTTACCTACTTTAGTGTGGCACGCAGATGTAGTTCCCTCTACTATTAACTCTACCCTGAGTGCGACAGTTTTACAGATATTCACAAATGAGTAAATATGTCCCCCTGCGACGTTGCACCCTTCTCCTCACAGAAACACACCCACAGGATAACCGAATCCGGAAAGAATTCGCAAACTAAACATACAGCCGGTAGGGAGCATTATTTACACAAGACTACGCTGATATTTACACTACGATCCAGGACCTGTTTTTGGAGGAACACATGCAGATGTTATGCATAGAGAGAGCACGCATGCCAGCATCGATACACCAACCCACGAGTGCTCTGTGGCCTACGGCCTTTAATAACGTGCAGAGCACCCTTTCCCAGCACGAAAAGCACCACCCCATAACACAGTCAGCACCATCCGGTGCACCAATAAAGTGTTTATGAATCACCGGTGGTGTCACAGCCGGCCGATGTTCTGCCGCTGGTCTTGCCTTCGTGTGGTGCACTTGGCCCTCTTACTTCTTTCAAAAATAAAGAAAGGCGCCAACCGCGTCCATTTCTCTATTGTGGCCGTCAGGGGGCCAACTGTTAGTGGTTCACCTTGTATGGCATAGGTGCCACGTTGACCCATAGGTCCATCCATGGGTGGTGCTTGGCCGCAAAAGAACTGCGGTCCATTGTGGGCGGCCACAACCATTGCGGTCCATATGGTGTATCGATCCAGGCAGCAAGCAGCGAAAGTGCAGGCCCACAACTGCGTAGCCAGCACCTCTCTCTCCTCTCTCTCTACCCCAAAGCCAGATCCTCGGAGGTGGGAGACAAAAGAAGAAGACAAGTGAGTAAGGTGGTAAGGGCGCAAAAGTGCACGCAATTTAAGGTAATGCACACTGGGGGCACATGGGAACCAGGTGAGACAGGTACGTTCCTACCGTACGCGCTCCCCCCCCCCCACCAGGTAACCTACATGGCCCCTCCCTTACCCCTTACTGTATCCAGAAAACACAACACTACCCATAAACATCTACTTTACAAATCAACAAACATCCCTACTGTCTTCCCCGTTCCTCCCATAAACCAAATTCGTCTTCTCTCCCTCCTAACCAATCAAATTTGCCATTTTCAACTCAACATCATAATTTGCCATCACCAATTCATCATCAGTCCCTCCTAAGGAGGGAGAGATGGAATCACCCCAATGTCTCATCCACGTCGTGATGCGTCTCACAAATCCAACAGCAGTCCTTACTTCCTGCAACACAAAACAAAGAAAACACAGGTGTGGAGTCATCATCATCACCTCTGGTAAGTGGCTGCGTATGGTGCGACAGGTTCATCAATCCTAACTATTTCCTAAATGACTAACAACTTTACACTACCCGGGGTCTTTCTCCGGCCAAACCATTGGCCCTTTTACACTATGGGTTCTAAAAACCAATTCCCATTGGCCAAACTGTGGTGCTTTTCAATTTGGGGTCTCACTCCCCCGATTCATCTCCCGGTGCCCTCGCACAATTTCTGGGCTGTGGCGTGTACCTCTCCCAGCGGGTCTACCCACCTGCACACCTCCACCACTGCAGTTGCCTCCGAGCTTACCTGCTCCTCACCCTAACCTAACTACCTGGGGAAGGCCCTCTGGCGCTCTCCCCACTCGGTGCCCTCTCTGGCACTGGGCTACCCGGGTCCGTCCTCCGGATCCTCGGGCCCCATCCACAACTCTACCGGCTCCCAGAGCCCACCTGCGGCCTCACCTGGCCGACATCCTCACAGTGGTGGAGTGCCCAACCAACTACACACACTAACAGGCTACACGCCCAGCCATTTCCACAACACTAATGCACCCATTCACAACACCATTCTGCAACCGCACCACAGATGCCAATATCCAACCACAATTTACCTATACCCTCTACCTAACAGTTACACTACCCGCCCCGGGTACTCGTGAAAGGGGTCCACTCTTCCCCCATCCACACCTTCGCACCATGCACACCACTCCGTACCACTTAATCCAACTCTCTCCACACACCTGTACTTGCACACCTGTGCTCTCACTCTTGGTGCCGCCTGCACCCTTCTCTCCCCAAGCGCATTCGCGCTGATCCACACACTTACTACTCATACACTGCTCCACACACCTGTTCAGTTGCACACCTGTGCAATCACACCTGTTCAATTCTCACCTGTTCAATCTTCACACACACGGCATCATCTCAGCTATCTACTCCCTTCTGAAACTTGCGCTTCCCAGTCGTCCCTTTAAACTATTGCGCTCCCTCGTCATTATCATCCATACTAATCTACCTGCGTCCCCACTACAGGTATCAGTCACTAACTAATCTTAACGTTACCTAATGTCATCTTCTAGGGCCCTATCAATATAACCTAACCCACCCGGGCTAGTTTTCACTGCCATACACCCCATAATCTATAGCTCCTTTGCCCCCACCATGGGAAGGGTGGCAGGGATGCCAGCCTTACCCACCGGGCCCATCGCTCACTACCAATTTTGCACATCAAATTTCGACAAATCAAAAATTTGCCAATCACTACCCATCATCTACCAATCACTACTGCCAATCCCTTGCCAATCATCAAATTTTGTTTTTCTCTAATTTCGGGGCCAAAACACTAACCTCATCACCCAGTCTACTCACTAATGCCTCTCGGTGCGCCAATTCCTGTCCAAAGCCCGGCTTCGTAAAGCCAAGCCATGAATGCGGGTTGTTCTGCGCCAGCGGCTGGATACGTCCCGCATTCGGTGCAGGGAAGGAGGTTTACCCGGGCCGAGATCCCACGCACCATCTCGGCACGGAGCCATCCAATGTCCCGATCTCGACCTGCCGGACTGCCTCAACAAAAGGTGGTCGCCATGACGACCCTTTCTATCGGGCTGCCCGCTCCGCCTAGTGGAGCACGGACGCGGCCGTTCAAAGCGAGGCCCAGCACGCACCGAGGGCCCGCTTCGGCTAAAAGTCGCTCTAACCTCTAACCCGTCTAACGTCGATGCTTCACCTGGACGCTTACACCCCGCAGCCCGTTCCTTGCTCACACATCCAGCCGTTCCCATGCTACCTTTCCTTACACACCCAGGTACACCCATTCCACTCACAGCCTTGGTCACACACCTGACCACCGAACACTTTGGCACACATTCGTTGGTCGCACACCTCACCAACACACCTCTTCGCGCCCCCTCCTCGGTCACCTCCTCTGTGACAATCACAGGTGTGCTCTCATTCGCACACCCAACCACGTGCCTCACCACCAACTCCAGCGTGCATTCCCACTCATGCTCTACCATTCCAGGTGTGCATCCTTCCATCCCAGGTGTACATCCTCGCTCACCTGTCACAACCAACTCACTCTCCTTGTCACTCTCACTACTCTCACCCTTACTCTTGACAGCGCACTCTTTCCTCATGCACCTGTCCGTCACACACCTTTCTCGCGCACACTCTCCCGTTACACCCTCTGTAACACTCACCACAGGTGTGCATTCTTCCTTGCCCTTGACAGCGCACTCTTTCCCCATGCACCTGTCCGTCACACACCTTTCTCGCACACACTCCTGCGCACACTCTCCCGTCACACCCTCGGTAACACTTACCACACCGCGCTTCCATGTGCTCCCTCGCACACGCGCTACGACCGACTCACTCTCGCCAGCACCCTCACTCCTTGGCACGCACTTTTTCCTCACACACCCCAGAGTCGGACTTTCTCGCACACCTCCTCTTTCGCACACCAGACCTGTCGCACACTTCACCAACGGCCTCTCACGAACACCCGGGTCTATCTCGACCCCCAAGCTTCTTAAATCCCCTGGCGCATCATACGCACGACCATATTGGTCACCACTTACACCGGGTCCTCTTCCTCTTCGCTTCTCCTCCATCACCTGCGAATCCCTCATCCGGTTAATGAGCACATCATCACGATCCAAACACAGACTTTGGACCAATTCTTTTATCTCCTCCTTTATCTCTTTGTTATCCCCTCTCCGTCACTTCTTAATTTCGCTCACCCCTTCTTCCACTTCTTCTAATTGCTGCTTCACCTCTTTTATTCCCCGGTACGTCTCCTCAAGCTCGTCCTCCAAGGCTACCTTGACCGTTTCCATGTGCGTCCTCACCTGCCGGTCCTTCGTCTCCATTACCTCTATCACCTCGTCCAACCTCGTTGTCAGTCCCTCACGTACCATCTGACATTCCCTCTTCGTCGCTATCAAGTCATCTTTTAGTTCTTTCTGTGTCGCTTTCAACCCTCCTAATACCGCAGTGTTCCTTTGAACCTGCTCCGTTACTTCTTTTTGTCCCTCCGTCAGCTGTTCCACCTCCTGCGTCAGGACCTCTATGCCCCCTTGCAATTTTACAGTCCCCTTTCTCACCTCCTTCTCCATGTGCTCCTTACAGTGCCTCACCTCCTCGCGCACTCCTCCGACCTCCTCACTCACTCCTCTTCTGATCTCCTCTCCCATCACTTGCATCTCCTGCCCAGATGCCACCCTCATCTGCTCCATTTCCTCCCTATGAGCATCCAGTTTGGTTTCTACCCCCATTCTGACCCCCTCTATCTGCTGCCCCATTTGGTTAACTTCCCTTTCCGCTTGGTCCCTCATGTCCCTCAATTTGCCTTCCATCCTGTTTTCTAACCCCTCTAACCCATTTTTCACTCCCTCTATCTGATTCTCCTGGGCAGCCATTCTATTTTCTACCCCCTCTAACCCCTTTTGCATCCCTTCCATTTGATTCTCTTGAGCGGCCATTCTGTTTTCTACCCCCATTAACCCATTTCTCACCTCTTTTATCCCGTTGTCTAACTCCTCAAAATTATTGTCTAACTTCCCAAATTTCTTGCCTAATCCCTTAAAATTATTGTCTAACCCCTCACTGGTACCCCTCGCTTCGTCCCTCATTACCCCCATTTGGTTTCCCATTACCCCCAATTGCTCACTCTGAGCATCCATCCGGTTCCCCATTACCCCCATTTGGTCTCCCATTCGTTCCATAAGGGCCCTCATTTGCAGGAGGAAAAGGTTCGAATCCACCAGGGGCGCTGCCACGGTCGCGGGCGTGGACGCCGTGGCCACCTCGTGCGTGACAACGCTATTTTGCGACCCTGCCGCCCTCACTGCTTCGCTCTCCTCGCGTCCCTCAATTTGGTCCTGGACCGACCCTGCCTCACTCTCCACTACCGGACCCCAGCCGACTTGGTCTGCCATAGCGCGACTTTCAAAATTCGGGTTTTTATTTCCGTATAACAAAATCAAATTTCGCCGTTATAATTTCGTCGAGCGCGGGAAACGCGCTCCGGATCGATTCTACCTCCCCAACACCAATTGTTACCCTAGTGGTACAATTGGTGTTCCAAAATTTGGGCCTAATAAATTTAGTCCCGGGTCCGAATTCCACTCCTCGACACCAATTGTTACAGACGCGGTTGTGGATGTTAGTTTACCGAGCGGTTTGGTATGACCACGTCTGCACAGTTTACCCGATTATGCTCGAACGTTGACTAGTCGCGCTACGCTAGATCAATGAAGGAAAAGGACATAACGGCTGGATTAAAATGACACGACACCAAGGGTTCAGTTCTCAAGACCTCCGGAGGAGGTTATATTAGGGCGGAAGGTCAGATTACAGGAATGAGAGGGACAGCATAGAAAGACAGGCACTTAGACACACTCTTATATTAACCCCAACAGACGACAGATAAACGGGACAAAAACTGACTCACACGGGGATTGATGGCAAGGAAAGGCAGAGTCGATGGCTCCAGGTGCACCTGGGCTCAGGGCAGAATCGACCCGGTCCGGTCCAGTCCAAAGATGCGGGGAGGTCGCAGCGCTCGGATGTGGTGATTGTCTTCTCAAGCTGGGGGCGCATCTCTCGTCACATCCGGTAAGTCGCTGCGTATATCCGGCGGGGAGTGACACGCCCTCGGCTCGTTAGCTCCGCCCCAGATGGAATCGGTCCGCCCTTCTTATTGGGTGCGGGGAGGGTTACCAGGCTCCGCCCTTGACGAGGAGCTGACAGGGAGCCCCTTCGTGGTAACCCCGTCGGAGCGCATGGTCATGGCGGCTAACCGAGCCGGTGTGAGGACGCACACTACCCCCGCGCCGCGCCGTTGTTGTAGTTGTTGTTGTAGTTGTTGTTGTAGTTGTTGTTTGGGGAAGAAGATGGGAGGAGGTAAGGGAAGGTCCTAAACTCACTACTGGTGCCATATAATCACATTCTGGTGCAACGAAGAGTCAGAATTAATGGAAACGAGTCCTTAACTGACATAGACTAAGAATAACTAGCAAGATGTCCGAAAGTTGTCTACGTGAGATGCGGTGGACCTGGGCACGACATTTAATGGGGGAAAAAGGGGAAGGTCGGTTCTACAGAGTGTTATTTACAGGCAATGGGACTAGGGAATGGGGGATTGGGGATAGTTGGGGAATATTGGGGAAATAGGGGAATATTTACAAGCGGATATGGAGGCCAAATGCCATATTCGCAACAATATATACATATATATACATATTGTTACGGACCGCAGATAAGATGTTAATTTGCCGAGCGGATGGCGCCGCGGCCCGAACTGTTTTTACAATGACTAGACCCGATCCCTTAAACGTGGGCCAAATCGTGCCACAGATATTCAATGGGGAAAAGACAAAGGTGACACGGATGTGAAGACGAGGAAGACAGAAGTAGGGAATACGAATATAATTTATTTGCTATTTACAACCAAAAGTAACCAAGGAGAAGGAAGGATAATAAAATAATTTACAGAAGAAATCAAAGAGACACAGTGAAAATCGCTAGCTTATCTAAACAGGCTCAATTAATACCCTGGACAGAACAAAGAAAGACGGACTCACACGGGGAATTGCAGAGTGGATTGGCTGGAAGGAGGAATGGGAAGGCCCAGGCCACTGTAGGCGTCGAGGTCCCGCTCCAGGAGTCGACTCGCGTTCTTGGCGGGAAAGCCTTCATGTGCAGCGGCGCGTATTGTTCACCGTGAGCGGATGGGCGCTTCGTGCTGGACTCCGGGCTCTTCAGCTCCACTTTTATTGCCACTTAGCGCCACACTCAACTCGTCCTCCTCCCACGCCACTCTCTTTCTTCATCAACCCTTCCTCCTTCAACAACAACTGCACTTTTAGCCACCAACCACCAACCAACTCCTCACCACCGACAACCACCCGTTCTGACGCATGCGCACCCGTTTTATAGCGCGCCTGGCGATCAAGACGCCGGCCGCTAGGACACGCCCATCGGTGAGCTCGCCTCGGCCCTGATTGGTCGCGAGGCTCACCGACCCCGCCCTTAGAGGAGGCGTTGGCTAGGCCACGCCTTGTCTCCGGCGCTGGGCCGACTCCTCCCACCTCCTGCTCCGAGATGACCTCGTGGCTGATGGAGTCTTGCGGCGATGGAAAACCACTCGCACCGCTGGGATGAAAACGAAAGAGGACCTAGCTTATTTGACTTCGGTGCAATGGAGTATCAATTAATGGACGACATAGCCTTAACCTAATACACAGAATAAGGAAATAACTGTCAACAAGGGGGAAATCTATTATTGGCTAACGTGAGTGCTTATGAACTAATTACGGGACGCACTTTGACCTTTATACATAACTGGAGTAAGGAGGGCGATATTTTTACAACAATTTACATAACAACAAAAAAAAACATTCTCATATCCACAACAATATATATATATACACACATATATATACATACACACACACACACACACACACACACACACACACACACACACACACACACACACACACACACACACACACACACACACACACACACACACACACACACACACACACACACACACACACACACACACACACACACACACACACACACACACACAGGATGAAAGTGACTGGTTGAGAAGAGTGATGGAAATGAATGTAGAAGGAAGTAGAGGATGGGGAAGACAGAGAAAGACATGGCAAAAGATGGTGGAAGAAAAAATGCGGGCAAGGGGGTTAACAAGGGGAGATGCAAAAAATAGGGCAAAACGGAGAAGATAGTCACGGGGCCCGCAAGGCTAACCCCCACTCTTGCAGGGAAAATGGCCTTAAAATGCCTGTTGTTTGTTGTGTACATGCAGACACAGGGCGAGCCAGAAATATGGTCATTTTTGAAATTTGTGTAAAGGAAAAAAAAAAAAATTTGTATTTCAAAATAAATTCATTCATGATATTTAAGTACATAACATGCATTTTTATTATTTACTTATTTCGTTTTGCAGAAGTGAGCCCAATGACGTGGTTTCAGCAAGATGGTGCAACCTCCCACACCGCCAGAGTGCCCATGACTACTGTAAGGGCGCTCTTTCCAAAGCATGTCATTTCCAGAAACGGTGATATTCCATGGCCAGCGAGGTCACCCGATTTGACGACGTGCTTATTGCTTGTGGTCATATCTAAAGGACAAAGTGTATGTTAACCGACCACAAACTCTTCATGAACTTAAGGAAAACATCAGACGTGAAATCAATGATATTGACGTGGCCATGTTGCAGAACGTCATGAATAATTGGCATCCAGGATTGGAGGAATGTGTCAGACGAAATGGTGCACATCTCCTAGATGTTCTTTTCCACAAATAAATGGCATGTTATGTACTTCACTTTCTTGTAAGAATTTGTTTTGAAATACAACTTTTTATTACCTTCACATTAATTTCAAAAATTACCATATGACCAGAAATGATCACGCAGTCCGTGCGTGGGAAAACGCAGGCCTCGGTCCGCAGTCTGTGCGTGGGAAAACGCAGGCCTCAGTCCGCAGTCTGTGCGTGGGAAAACGCAGGCCTCGGTCCGCAGTCCATGCGTGGGAAAACGCAGGCCTCGGTCCGCAGTCTGTGCGTGGGAAAACGCAGGCCTCGGTCCGCAGTCTGTGCGTGGGAAAACGCAGGCCTCGGTCCGCAGTCTGTGCGTGGGAGAACGCAGGCCTTGGTCTGCATCCCGTGCGCGGGAAAACGCAGGGCTTGGTCTGCAGTCCATGCATGGGAAAACGCAGGGCTCGGTCCCCAGTCCTTGTGCGGGAAAACGCAGGGCTCGGTCCGCAACCCGTGCGCGGGAAAACGCAGGCCTCGGTCTGCTGTTCGCTCCCCTAGCCACAGAGTGTGCAGCGAGCAAGCCATGCCCGTCCACTTGCCGTCTGCTTCACACAGCACCCAGACGCACCGACATCTCTCCGGTTCACTCGGCACGGCCCTCAGCTGTCACGAAGCTACAGGCCAAGCACACCAGAGTCCACGAGCCGCGACCGCCCCTCCTCACGATTGTCGAAACCTCCAATGTCCCTAGCGCAAGAGCGCTATAAAATGTGACTGCACGGCACCAACGTCCCAACGTAAGAGAGCCAATAAATCAACTGTTCCCTATGGAGGCCAGCCTGGAGAGAGACAAAATGTCGGGACACGACCGTTCGCTATCAAAGCCAGGACCAAAAGAGAGAGGGGAAATAAATAAATAAATCAATAGACAGAAAATGTTGGAACACAGACTTTCGTCTTCAAGGCTCTTACATCATCAGCCGCCGCCCGTGCCTGCTCCAACCAGTGGACGCCACCACATCACTCTATCATACCCTAACCAATCACTCTTCGGGGCGTGGCCTCATCGCCACTTGTCGGCCTTTGTGGCATACATACAGGGAATTACAGAGGATTACATACAGGGAATTTAGCATAAATCCCGAACTAATTAACATAACCCCACCCATCATGAGGACAAAGATACACTTTTACACGACATCCGGTCTAACGGATCCCTACTTATGGTACATGGGGGTTCTTCTTATTCTTCATGACAGTCGGAGCACACTGCCTATACATTTCTACCCACACTAAGGTATTGCATTGCCTACGCGCCCCCCCCCCTCCATATATATACAGTATATATATAATTAATTAATTAATTAATTAATAAGGGTTCCCTTACAAGGAATTTCAATTTTCAATTGGAATTTCAATTTCATTAATTAATGCAGGAGGCGGCCAATGGTTTCCAAACCATGTTTGTTGGTCCATTCTCGAACCTTCAAAGGCTGGACATCATGTACGAGATACAACATCTTTAGTAGGACAAGGCTGGGATTCAAGCTGCCAATTACCGATAGAGTGGATGCTCTAACCATTACAACACCGAGTCTGGTCAAGATCCAACGGTCTCTCTCACAAAGAGTAGGCGAGTCATCGCAGGCATCCTGAGCAAATTAACAAATGCCTGTCCTAGTCACCCGCAGTGGAACATCCGCCCAGGGGTGCTGGTTCCAGAAAGACAGCAGAATAGTTTCCCCCTAGTGAAAATAATTGGGGTTTTTCGAGATGAAAAAATCCAAATAAGCTCAATAAATTATTGGATAGCGTCAGCTAGGGTCTATGAGAAAGAAAACAAGGATTATCAATTTTATTACCTGCTGGTAAATGGGCAATTTCTCAATAAATACAATTGCCACATGTTGCCATATCTATGCTTTCAAAGGTAGGATGGCGTCACACAGAGTGTTGTATCATGAAATGAGGTAGAAAGATCCAAAATTTGGCAAATTATTCATCTTAAAGGTAAAGTTAATTTCAGTTTGTAACAAAAGTTGTCACAATGCAACAAGAGCAACTGTTTCAGTTTTTGGTTTTTTTTCTCCATTCACTCCCACGTCTCCCTCCCCTGCCCTGCCCACACCTACATCAAAATCATTGGGTCTGGGCTCGGGGTCGGTCAAATATTCCGGGACCAAATGTGCAATGAACTCAAGAGTGAGGGTAAAAACACCTACGAAGAACAAAATGTACAACAACACAACAAGAGCTCGACACCGAGTTACCCGTTACATCTAATGCGAGTGGGTGGCAGCAAATAGCTGAGATATGAGAATGATTAAACTATTAAAGTGAAAGACACTGGAGGTGGGTGTTTGCAACACCTCCTCCATCCACTCGGCACACAGGTGACGCCACCTGTCCGCTCGATGAGCGACGTGCACAAACACCTCCAGTCGTGTCGACATGAAGTGAAGTTAAGATCACGATGAAAGGTACAAGTGCTTTGGAGGATACGTTGAAACAGTCCAGTTTTTGACCAAAGTTACAAGACTCAATGATGATGTGGTTGGAGCATCCACTCGAGTATGGGAGGTTGGGGGTTCGATTCCGACCCGAGCAGAATTATACCAAAGGCTAAAAATGGTCCGTGCTGCTTCCTCGCTCGATGCTCAACATATGGAGGAAATAACAGACAAACCCTGTGGGTTAGCATCATATTGGAGCTTGCGCCCCATGGGATCCCAACACATGGGGAAGTTAGTGTAGAGTGGTGAGATTTCTTCCGGAAAAAAAAGACTTCCTGACTGTTTTGAGAAGAAAAAAAATCACTAGATGGCACCACGATACCTCGTGTGCTCCAGGAAGCACCTTCTCCCAAGGGCAACAGCTTTGTTTGTTTGTTTGAAATAATGTCCTGTGTTGTATGGTGTGTGTTTACCGGTGTGTACCCCGGTTTAGAATAGGTACACCGTATTCCTGCGTGTCGTAAGAGGCGACTCAAAGGGTTGGCGTCAGGAAGGGCATCCGACCATAAAAACATTGCCTCAAAAATAGAACCATGACAATTTGGAGAAGATTGTCATGGGGAGCGCAAGGCTAACCCCCGCTCTTGCAGGGAAAATGGCCTTAAAATGCCTGTTGTTGTTGTATGGTGTGTGTGTGAGCTCTTTCATGAACCCTAGAAATTGTAAACAACAAGCGTTACGCCTAGGTCCCCCGCCGGTGAAGTGATACGAGTTGACAAAGTGGAAGACGCAAGGCGGTCATCTTGGATTTTGACGTGGCGACCCAATTTTCATTAGCGCTCTTCCTTATGCCTAGATACACCCACACACCAGATTAGAAGTTAGTAGTTCGTTTATTTTTCAAGATATTCCGCTTACAAGGTTCAGACATACATGGCGTCAGACATACATGGCGGCGGCCATCTTGGATTTTGACGTGGGTTGCACCCACACACCAAATTCGAATGCGGTCCTTCGTTTACGCACACACGCACGCACGGACAGACGGACAGACGCACACGGACGGAGGGGAAAACCATAGTCCCCCTTTCGCTCCGCATTGCGACGGGGCACAATAATACAAATATTAAATAAATAAAAACACGTGGTTATATTTCCCCAAATCAATTTAGTGATGACACCCAGTCAAGGCTCATGGAGGAAAAAGAACACTGAACGGATGAAGACGTAAAATAACAAAAGGCACAGTAAAAAGAAAGGGGGGAAAACACAGCAAGAGCAGAGTTGAGGGACAAAATAGAGGAAAATTTGGACAAAATCGGGGATGTGGGGAAGAATGAGGGCCAGGGGAGCACACAGAGGGTAAACAAGATGGACACAGCTGCAAACTCCGAGGAAGGAAAAACTGGAAACTTGGAAAACACACCCACGGAAATATTACGGAAAAATGCACACGTGCGGAAGTTTAGAGACTGGCAAGCATGGACAACACAAGAAACATTCCGCTGCCAGGTCGCGCCCTTGAACGCAGACAGAGGGAACGCCTATGTCATGGAAGCTTTGGCACAGAATCAGAGAGTTCGCTGAACATCCGTCCACAAACAGTGCGAGAAAGGAAACAACACTCCACCAGCATCTGGGTATCCATAAACTGAAAGTCTGCAAAAGTGCAACTTTCACTTACGTCAAAGTCTCACCTCATCGGCTTCGCCATCTCGGACAATGTACCAACCTCAGGGCTCACAAGTTCCATGATCAGGTGACAGGGCCCACATTATTGTGTCGCAACATTGACCGAAAGGGGGTAATTGAAAACACACAAAATGTAGCTGCAACAAACAGCGAAGAAGGGGGGAAAAAAAAGATTAAAATAATAATAATAATGCTAATAATAATAATAATAATAATAATAATAATAAAACATTGCACTGTCATTGTCACTTGCACTTCTCCTGTTAATGAGAACGAACGCAAAGACGTGTCACCGAAAAGACAAAGTAAAGGATTGGTTTTACTAATAATGTGTCACTCCTAATTAACTCTGTCTCTAGATATGTGGGTAACTTCATTACATTTTAGCGGCCGGCTGCACATAGCATTAGAATTCGCTCTCCCTCATTTCTACTCATTTCACACAGTTATGAATACAATCAGGTCACAGAGTGACGGGCAAATGAGATTTTCCATCAGCAAATTGAAAGCACCGTCAGATTCCATATACAAACAGCCATCGCTTAAATGGCTTAGAGTTCGTTTTGTGGAGGGAAGGAAAAAAATAATAATAATAATTCAACATGCTCACCCCCCATCCTCCATCTTGGAGTGTCGGATTTAAGTGCAGAGTCGAGTAAATGGCGAGGCTTGCGGAGATGGGGAGATTGATTCTTACCTTCATTATCCAATCGATTTGGCAAGTTGCACACAAAACAAACTTTGATTCAACTACAAGGCACAAGATAGACAACGAGAAACGTCACGGCTTCGCAAGAAATACAAAGAGAAGCTGTGACTATTTTGTAAAATGCATTTGTGACTTTCCTTATCGCAACCTGTGCTCCGCATCTCATGCTAGAGTAAGGTGGATTGTGGTGAGGTATTCCACCCACTCCTGACAAAATACAAGAAGACATCATGCAGAGCAGGATACTTGCAAAATCCACCCCTCCCCAAAATAAACAGTTGACATGGATCCATCAAATTGCCCATTTCATTGAAATTAAAATTGACGATCTTAATCAAAGCTCGGGTCAATCGGATTAAAATTGATATTAGAGGTTTGACCTCGAGTTGACCTTTGATCTATTGACCTCAAAATAGTTGGGCTCCCAATTCAGTTATGCACTGTGCAATTGCCATTTAATTTTCAAGTCAATCGGGAGAAAATGACAATTTTTCAGATTAAAATTGATGATTTTAGAAGTTTGACCTTTTGACCTCAAAAATAGTTGGTTTCCCAATGTAATGACTCAATATGCAAATGCTGTTCAACTTTCAAGTCAATCGGATGAAAAAATGACAATTTTAGAAATTTGACCTCAAGATGACCTTTGACCTCAAATTCAATAGGCTTCTTCCATATGACCAACTGTACCGTATGGTGAGGTTTCGTGAAGATCTGTTTAAAATTGTGACTTGTAGGCGAATGACAGACAAATAGACAGACAGAATTACATTCAACAGCACAAGACAATATACATTCAAGACAGCACAAGTCCAACCAATACATGTACGTGAAAAATCTTCGATTTTGCAAAAAATAAAAAATAAAAAAAATAAAAAATAAAACCTTCAGTGGACTGAACAAAAAGCACCGAGGAAGGTGTGAATACAAGGCGAGGAGGTTCCATTAACACATAAGTTACACAATGCCCTCTAAATTCTCCATTACGTACAAGCATTTGGAATAATTTATACATCGGCAGACGACAGACACCGAACATTCATGATCAGCCAATGTCCGCAAGCATAACGAATACCCAACTTCATAAGTAAATTCAGAAAAATATATACCAATCGGAGCATGCAGTTAGGAAGGTCCACGCTCAATGAGATTCCCAACCAATCTAGCCTGCTATAGGCCAAACATTCATTCAGGGTCTTCTCTTTGACTGACATTCGTGTTCTTCGGTTGGATGGTATACATTGTCCAACAAAGTGACATCGTGTAGCCAATATGGTGTTTCCTTTTGCTCGATGACCTCTGGATCACTTTGGAACTACCAAAACCTCCTTCCAGATAGCTCGTCACCCCCAGATGGAGGCACACTGCAGTTCTGCTGCTCTGGAGAGGATAAGAACCCAGTCAACAACCCGAATACGATGTTCAATTCGAGAAAGAGTTGATCCACAGTCCTTTCACAAAATAACGTTTGGCAAACACTCCAAATCTTTTCAGTGATCAACCGACGGTAGAGTCGTCCTTTGGCTTAATTGGTTAAGACCTGTCCTGGGTTTATCACCTCTCCAAGGTAGCCTCCAGGACCGAGCGCCGACGATGTCCAAGGCATTCATTCACGTGCTGCTTCACCACATCTCAAACCGGATAAAGTGGCATCAAGAGCCCAAAAAGCAACTTGAATCACTGCAAGGGGTGAGGCAAAGGGCCTTCTCCTCTCCCACTACAGCCAAGCCTGCGATGCCTTTAATCAAATCCTGCTCTAAGCCTCCCGCAACTCCCACATCCTAGCACCCAGCCAAACGAACAGGTTGCACATTTATCCAAAAACGGATTCCTTAAAATCATTGCCAATTCCAA
Source organism: Myxine glutinosa (assembly GCF_964187855.1). Taxonomy (NCBI): domain Eukaryota; kingdom Metazoa; phylum Chordata; class Myxini; order Myxiniformes; family Myxinidae; genus Myxine; species Myxine glutinosa. The sequence continues at coordinate 60,230,030 of NC_136274.1, read as the reverse complement.
GTTCCGTTTTCATTCACAGTGAACGAGGCTCGTGGAGCAGCTCAAACAAGTTCGAATATAGAGCAAGTATGTTTTAATACAACAAACATCGGCCTGACATTGCACTGTGACATATCAGCCAACATGGCATAGATGCGAACAAAACGAATGTGAATAGCAGGGTTCAGTTCCTCAACAAACACCTTAATACATACAACCTAATATAACAACAATACTGCAACATTACAACAGATGCAGCAATAAAATGCATAAAGTCGTACAAAGTGTAAATAAACATTGGCTGAAACATTCAGTTCCGGTTGCAAGAAGACAATGAAAAAAATAACACGTCGTCATCTAATGTAGGAATAAGAAATATAAAAGTGACGAGCACACACTTCCTTGTTCTAGGTTCAAGGAAGCAATATAAATGGCCATTCAATTTTACATCTCAAAACTGACAATATAAACTGTTTCAAATCTAAAGAACATTCAGTAACGATTCAAGATGAGGAAGTCTTGCATTTCAATAAGTCAAGATTCAAGAGTCAAGAAGATTCAAGAAGTCAGTTTGGAAGGACTCTGCACTGGAATGAATCAGGAAGAAAGGCAGAAAACAGAAGGGGTACCGAGTCGGATCTTTTCAAGTGAGATGGACGAGTGCGGGAAGGAGGGGACATTCCCATGATAGAAGGGAAAATATACCCCAAAAAATGTTTTGTGCGTTTGACTAGATGTGATGCAAAGGTGTGCGATTGAGCGGCATCCGACTGTACAAACACATTGATCTATTTGGAAATCTAATGTAAATTTGTTCAAATATATATAAACTGGAATGCAGGAAAAGCTGCAAGTATAATAATGCTCAGAAAAAAGTACCCAATACAGTATTAAAAACCTAAACTGACCTTAGTAACTAAACTGACCTTAGACCATTAGTAACAAGTCTCAACTGCAGTAAGTAAACAAGAAAGAGCAAGCAGAGATGGCAGACCCCCGCCAGGACGTGTTTTCAGTGGCTTTTAAGGCTTTTCTGTCAAAATTAATATGGCGGCCAAACCACGTGACTGAAGACATCATTAAAAAAAAATCTCCACCAATTTATCCCGAGATGATGCTCAATAAATTTCATCTTGATCGGATAAAGTTTTGTACTTGTCGAATTATGACATCACAATGGAGGCACCTATGACATCATCATTAACATATCTTATTCCACATGAAAAAAAAAATTCTACAGGTGGAGGTACACCCATGGTGAAAATTTCCTGTCAATCGGAATAATGGTTGCAGAGAAAATCACATTTATTCTGTGCGGACAAACAGACAGAACAAACAAACAAAACTCAAATGCAATACCTCTCCTCTGGCGAGGGTAACAAACAAGACTGGAAGTGAAGCCACTACAAAGTAGACTCTAAATTGGTTCCTGTAGCTGACCTGCCGAAATCGACAAAATCCAAAACCAGCGGAGTCGATCCCTTGTCCGTGTCCGGTTGTAGTCCATACTCTGCCCAGCGCTGCAGCTCACTGTAATACATGTTCTTTTTATGGTACGTGTACGGCTGAGACACGCTCCACCAATCTCTTGTGGTGGGATTAAGGAATGTTTGCCCTCGATTGTCCCCATCGGCAACCGGAGCCGACTGGCTGTCTGGTGGACCTTCGTTTCCTGGGACATTCGAGTCTGTTGGGACCGCGGCTGAACCAAAGAAACGGCGGATGTTGCGGCTTGCAGAATTCTGTGCATGAATCTGGAGAAAAGAAGAATCATGAAGAACAAGTACCTCATTAAACAGGTTTTAAAAATACATTTGTATTAAAAGAAAAATATCCCCATGGGGACTGGTGGTTATTTCCCCATGGTTTCTGAAAAGATGATAAAATTACCCAAATTTGAAGCAATCCCCCTTTTCACCACCTTTAAATGGGCAGATCCGGATGGGGAGCACAACCCAATGAAACCTTATTGTCCTGATGTATCCTCCCAAATGTGGTCCATATTGCTCAGGTAGTTGGGGAGATGTTTTAGTGAAAATGAGGGATTTGGGGAGGGGCCCATGGTCCCCTTTCCAGGGGAGATACAGCCATGAGGTGCACAACTTAAGGTTAGGGCAATAGGGCATGGTCCCGATGCCTCGTGACAAGTTTGGTCTGGATCTGTCTGGCGGTTTCGAAGAAGAAGATTTTTTTCAATTAAATACCAATATTTGGGGCAAAACCCCCAGCTTTCACCCCCTCCATAGGTGGTGCATCCAGATGAGGAGCACAACCCCATGAAACCTTGCTGCCCTGGTGAATCATACTAAATATGGTCCATAAATCGGTCAGGTAGTTTGTGAGGAGATGTTTATGTCAAATGTTAACAGACGTACATATGTATGGATGGACACCGGGACCCTCTTTGAGGTTCTTTCGGAGAAATAACCTAAGGATCAAATCAGCAAGAACCTGCAAATATAACTTTTACTCAAGAATAGATTCAGGAAGAAAAATAAAAGTAAAATATTTTTGCAATCAAGCAAAATTAATTTAATTTGTCACTGTCAGCCAATCAGCTTGGGCGTTGCTCGAGTGTAGTAGTCATCACAACCAAACTGAAGCTGAACAAATTTCCTGTGTTTTGCAGAGTGAAGACAAAGTCACAAAAATGTGAATTTGACTTGGCAGGCAACATGTTTTTACTTCTGGAAACATTTATTTGAACAAATCATTGGCATTGGATAATGGTATTGGGTGGGGACGGCAGGGCACTTTCAAGGGGTAATCAAATCTAGGGAGGCTGGGAAAGTGAGATGTGTGGGTCCACAGCATGGGTGGGTCTAACTACCCACACAACTAAAATTTGGATAGTGATGGTTTTTCATACCCGAAAAGGAGATTGAACCTCCCCAGCAGCTTATTTTGTGACAGAAACATTGACAATCGTGGCATGTCATACAACTGACAGGTGCAATACAAGATGTGATTTACAGGTGATGCTCAAACGATATTAAAACGGTTAATAGTCAATGTGAATACTTTGGTTTCAAGTGAGACACATATTTCAATCAAGCAAGGTTATGCAGGAATGAGCCACTAGGAGGCAAACTTTGTGACACTACAAGGTACAAGTTCTGACAAAAATGGCTTCAAAGTGAAGGTTCCCATTTAGAATTCCATTAAATGCCCAAAGAACAAAGATTCAATATCAGACCATTAACTTGATCAAGGAATTGACATTTGGCTCTGGCCCAGACGGTCCGGCTCTACCATATCACTGCTACACCAGTGTTCATGTCCCAAGTTCAGAACGAACCCAATCCTTTCAGCAAATTGCTCCGAGCAGAGAGACAACTTTGATGAGACGACCAGTTCCCATGTTAAAAGGGACCACAAATAGGTTCTGCACCTCATTGGCTGTGCTAAGTTCCTGAGATGCCTCTTCCTGGTTCAGGTCCATCTGTGTTTTACTTGTGGACGGGTCACGATTGTAAAGTTGTTGAGCCGCTGCCCAATCATAACGCCTCTCAATTAGTTCTACAATCTTCCAAGAGTTGAACATCTCCGTACATTTGGGGGAGCATGGATTCTCCACCATGTGCTTCGTAAAACGTAGGCAAGCTATGGCCGGCACCCTCAACATGGTACAAACTTCCACCTGGGGAGCAGTAGCAAGTGGTCTGGTCTTCTTGGAGGTTCCCTGACACCAGGTTGCACTGCTTGCTATCTTAGCATGGCCGCTGTCTAACAACAGCCTCTGCACCATAAACAAACGGATCAGGTACAATTCACGTTTCATGTTAACGGCCTTCTTTGGATATGAAGAGCAACCAAAACAGATGTAAATCAGAATGTTTACCCCACGCATGCGAAGTGAAAAGCAGGGTTAAGCCATCGGGTTCACTTCTGTCCATTAATCGACAAATGTCAGTTTATGATCGAGGAACAACTTGATTTCAATTGAGCATCATATTTTGAAGACGAATTGGAACACTAATTTGGAAAACGAACCTGCAGTTTAACAGTGCTTTGGCTTGGAATTTGTCCCGATCACACATGCACAGAGAGGGGCGAGATCATTTTTAGCTCACCTGGACTTTAGTCCAGTGAGCTTATGCATTTGAGCAGTGTCTGTAGGTAAGTCAGTGAGTGAGTCTGTAAACAAACCTGGCTCACCTGGTCTGTAAATATTTTTAGCTCACCTGGTCTGTAAACACTTCAGTCATTATCACTTGAACAAAACACGATTTCGATGAAACTTGGCCACACGGTGTTCATATCTGATGCCTAACGAAGGGGTGTTGACTGCATCAAAATCTGCCCTCATTGAGGAGGTCCACATGTGAAGGGGAGAAGGGTTGACTCACCCTCCCCCAAAATATCTTTGTTCTCTTCTCCGAAACTACACACACAATTTAGATGAAAATTTACAACAACCTTCCGTGATAAACCGTGAAAGGTTGTTCACGGCATTTAAAAAAAAACATTCGTGGGTTTGCCCCCAAAAATAGGCATTTACTTTCTTCTCCGTTACATATTCTGTGCATCATCGACACCTAACAGTGGTTCCATGGTTCTACCAGGTGAGTCCAGGGGCATTGGCCCAATTTTTATTTTATTTCTTACTCTGTCCACCTGCCAGTCAAAGAAAATTAATAAACAGCCCCGAGTGGGCTCACGGTCATCTCTTGAGGTTGGAATGCAGAACTCAGCTGATTTGGGTGCACCCACCCTCCAAATTTCCCTTGATACGAAACGGAAAAAAAAAAAAAAATTGAAGACTGAGCGATCTTGAGAAGCATCAAGTAGGAGGGCTGTATCAGGTTTCAGAGCAATTGGTTGGAAAATAAGGGACAAGTAGGGATCCAAAGTTTTAGGGGGTAATCCTTCCTCCCCCTCCCCTCAGGGTGCCCACATGATCCAAAATCGAAAAATCGAAATGTGAGCAATTGTGTGGGCTATCAAGGGCTCTATCAAGTTCCAGAGTAATAGATTGGTAAATAATGGATGATTGGGATCCAAATTATGTAGGGGTCACTCTGCCATAAAGCCCAGATCGGTGGAGTGTTGCAATGATGGTTGTCCTTCTGGAAGTTTCTCCCATCTCCACACAGGATCCCTGGAGCTCAGCCAGTGACCATCGGGTTCTTGGTCACCTCTCTTACCAAGGCCCATCTCCCCCGACTGCTCAGCTTGGCTGGGCGGCCAGCTCTAGGAAGAGTCCTGGTTGTTCCAAACTTCTTCCATTTAAGAATTATGGAGGCCACTGTGCTCTTGGGAACCTTCAATGCAGCAGAGATTTTTTTGTTGGCTTCCCCAGATCTGATCAGAGTAGTGATGGCAATGTACAAAAGAGCGCGCACAGCTGTAAGGACGAAGGATGGGAACAGTGGTGAGTTTGAGGTGGAGGTGGGAGTGCATCAGGGGTCGGTACTAAGTCCACTACTATTTGTAGCTGTGATTGAGGTGCTGGCTCGGAACGCAAAGGAGGGTTTACCGTGGGAGTTGTTGTATGCAGATGATCTGGTGTTGATTGCAGAAAGTATGGATGGACTGAAGGAGAAGATGAACAAGTGGAAGGAATGTATGGAGACAAAGGGTCTGAAGGTGAATATCAGAAAAACGAAGGTGATGGCAAGTGGTAAAGCATGTGGTGAGGTGGAAAGAACTGGGAAGTGGCCGTGTGCTGTGTGCAGGAAGGGTGTCGGAGTGAATTCCATTCAATGTACAATGTGCACTGAATGGGTTCATCAAAAATGTAGTGGTTTGAGAGGGCCATTAACCAGTGTGGCAGCTACATTCAAGTGTAAGGTGTGCACAGAGGGAGCTGCAGATGGAGGAAATGTTGAGTTGGATCTTGGAGACGGCATGAAGCTGGAAGGTGTGAAAACATTTTGTTACCTAGGAGACATGCTGAATGGAGAAGGTGGATCAGACTCGGCAACAGTTGCTAGAGTGAGATGTGCATGGAAGAAGTTTCGGGAACTGAGTGGCGTGCTGATGAGGAGGGGAGTGTCGTTGAAACTGAAGGGACAGGTGTATGCTGCATGCCTGAGAAGTGTTATGATTTATGGGAGCGAGACATGGGTAATGAACGTAGAGCAGCAACGAAGGCTGGAAAGGGTGGAAATGCGAATGGTTCGGTGGATGTGTGGAGTATCGTTGAGAGAGAGGAAGACAAATGATGAATTGTGAAAGATGATGGGAATATAACCTGGGATGGATGCTGTGAAGAGAAACAGTTTGAGATGGTTTGGTCATGTGTTGAGGAAGGATGAAAGTGACTGGTTGAGAAGAGTGATGGAAATGAATGTAGAAGGAACTAGAGGACGGGGAAGACCGAGAAAGACTTGGCTAAAGATGGTCGAAGAAGAAATGCGGGCAAGGGGGCTAACAAGGAGAGATGCAGAAAATAGGGCAAAATGGAGAAGATTGTCATGGGGACCGCAAGGCTAACTCCAGCAGGGAAAACTCCAGCTGCTCCAACTGCTCTAGCAACCAGCTGCTCCAACTCCAGCTGCTCCAGCAGGGAAAATGGCCTTAAAATGCATGTTGTTGTTGCTTCCCCAGATCTGTGCCTCGACGCAATCCTGTCTCTGAGCTCTGCAGGCAGTTCCTTCGACCTCATGGCTTGGTTTTTGCTCTGATATGCATTGTCAGCTGTGAGACCTTATATAGACAGGTGTGTGCCTTTCCAAATCATGTCCAATCAATTGAATTTACCACAGGTGGACTCCAATCAAGGTGAAGAAACATGTCAAAGATGACAAGAGAATTGGGAGGCACCTGAGCTAAATTTCAAGCGTCATCGCAAAGGGTATGAATACTTATGTCAATGTGATATTTTAGTTTTTTCTTTTTAATAAATTTGCAAAACTTTCTGAAATCCTGTTTTCTCTTTGTCATTTTGGGGTATTGAGTGTAGATTGATGAGGGAAAAAATGAATTTAAACGATTTCAGCATAAGGCTGCAACATAACAAAATGTGAAAAAAGTGAAGGGGTCTGAATACTTTCTGAATGCACTGTACATATACATATACATAAATGTGTCGTGGATGTGTGATGTCATGTAATGGATCGGTGCATTGCGATGAGGAGGAAGAAGAACCCGTTTTAGTCTGAAGTGGGAGGAGGAGGAGGAGGAGGAGGAGGGGAGGCAGACGAAGAGGAGGATCGGGGGAGAATTGGCAGACTCGTCTCGTGTTTTGCTTTGCTTATATGATCCGGAGAGTGCTATAATAAACTTTACAAATGCTTGTTTTAACAGAGGATAATAATGACACTACGTGAGTTACTGTGCTGTCACAATTTACACCAATCATCATAGAAACATTTCATTTGTAATACTGGTGATATTATTTATAATATAAAAAGGTCCAAGTGGTCTAAAGCTCTCAATGGTGAAAGGTCCAATGTGGTCTAATGGGACTAAGGCATTTTTATTTTTTTATTTTTTTTGTATACAAGATCGAGGCTCGTGAAAGAGCGAACATTAATCACACAGAAAGACAAACAGACACATAAAACAAATAACATCGGGAGCGGTAGACAAGATGGGGAGAGAGGGGGAAGGACACAAACGCAACATTTGAGAGCAGGGACCGAGAGACATGGAGACATCGAGAGAACTGTGGGAGGGAGAGGGCTTTGGGGGGGAGGCATGGGAAGGGGGGGAGGGTGGGAGAGGTATAAAACATATGGACACTGCCAGGACTTCCAGGAAAGAAGTTGGAATTTCAAACAAGGTGGATCTGGGGTGAATTAGTGGGGGTAGAAAAGATCAAGGTTTTGGATGGGGGAAGATAAGAGATGGTGGTGAACAGAGATCTTACGAGTCTTCGTGGTCTTTAATGGTATTTAATGGTCTTCGGGGGTCTTCAAAGGTCTTTTTGGTCTTCAGGGGCCTTTTTGGTCTTCGGGGGTCTTTTTGGTCTTTGGGGGTCTTTTTGGTCTTCCGGGGTCTTTTTGGTCTTCCGGGGTCTTTAATGGCCTTCAAAGGTCTTTTTAGTCTTCAGGGGTCTTTATGGTCTTCAGGGGTCTTTTTGGTCTTCAGGGGTCTTTCATGGCCTTCAAAGGTATTTTTAGTCTTCAAAGGTATTTTTAGTCTTCAAAGGTCATTTTAGTCTTCAAAGGTCTTTTTAGTCTTCAAAGGTCTTTTTAGTCTTCAAAGGTCTTTTTAGTCTCCAGGGATCTTTTTGGTCTTCGGGGGTCTTTTTGGTCTTTGGGGGTCTTTAGTGGCCTTCAAAGGTCTTTTTCATCTTCAAGGGTCTTTTTAGTCTTCAAGGGTCTTTTTAGTCTTCAACGGTCTTTTTAGTCTTCAAGGGTCTTTTTAGTCTTCAAGGGTCTTTTTAGTCTTCAAGGGTCTTTTTAGTCTTCAAGGGTCTTTTTGGTCTTCGGGGGTCTTTAATGGCCTTCAAAGGTCTTTTTAGTCTTCAGGGATCTTTTTAGTCTTCGGGGCTCTTTTTAGTCATTGGGGGTCTTTTTAGTCTTTGGGGGTCTTTTTAGTCTTTGGGGGACGTTTTGGGTCTTCGGGATGTTTTGGGTCTTCGGGATGTTTTGCTTCAGCAACGAAGGCTGGAAAGGGTGGAAATGCGAATGGTTCGGTGGATGTGTGGAGTATCGTTGAGAGAGAGGAAGACAAATGATGAATTGTGAAAGATGATGGGAATAGAGCCTGTGATGGATGCTGTGAAGAGAAACAGTTTGAGATGGTTTGGTCATGTGTTGAGGAAGGATGAAAGTGACTGGTTGAGAAGAGTGATGGAAATGAATGTAGAAGGAAGTAGAGGACCGGGAAGACCGAGAAAGACTTGGCTAAAGATGGTCGAAGAAGAAATGCGGGCAAGGGGGTTAACAAGGGGAGATGCAGAAAATAGGGCAAAATGGAGAAGATTGTCATGGGGACCGCAAGGCTAACCCCCGCTCTTGCAGGGAAAATGGCCTTAAAATGCCTGTTGTTGTTTGTTGTAGTGTCTTTTGGAACCTCTGGGCCTTTAAGGGTATTTTGGCTCCTTTGGGTCTTCAGGTTCCTCTGAGTCTAAGAATGTTTGGGGTATTTTGGGTCTTCAGTGTCTTTTAGGTCTTTGGAGTGTTTATGGTCTTCAGGGTCTTTTGGTTTGAGTCTTTAAGGGCATTTTGGGTATTCAGGGTCTTCGTGGTATTTTGGGTCTTTGCAGTCTTTAAGGATCTTTGCAGTCTTTAAGGGTCTTTGCAGTCTTTAAGGGTCTTTGCAGTCTTGGGGGTCTTGGGGGACTTCAAGGGTCGTCAAAGGCCTGAGGGGTCTCAGCAGTCGAAATGGTCAAAAGGTATATTCCAACAGTACGTAATTAAGAGTTCACGGACTGTGTTTTGGGTGTTAATTTTATTTAAAGAAGAAGAGGCTTTGGTCACAAATAAACATACAAACAAACATCACCATATACGTTTGCTCTATTATAATAAGGTGTGTAAAGTTTCAGAACAATCAGCTGAGTTTAAGGGAGGAGCAGCAAAAATAGCACAATGTTAACGGGTAGACTCACAGACATCAGGACATCACGGCCCATTTTATAAGTCCATCTCTCGAGACTCGAGACGAGATGACCGAGAATAATTCAAAACTGGAAATGTACCATTTTAAAGGAAGTTATGAAGGACATAAACAACAGGCACAAATAACTAATGTAACATGTTAAATAAGGTGGTGTATGAGACACTGCATCAACAGCGGTAAACTTCCGGATGTTCCTTTTCTACAACCTTTATATTTTAGTTAAATCGAATTACATACTTGAACACTGTAGAACAAAAACACCTTTTTTCCACTTTCAAAACTCTTCTGTTTGGCAGGGGAAATGTTTTTTGTACAACGTTTAAAATCATCATTTTATTTCAATTGAATAATAAACTTAAACTGCATGGAATAGGGTTTTCTATTAACTGTAGTTAATACTGTCACGTCCCCAGCTAGTTAAGACCAGCCTGTGACAGATGAGCCGAACCAGCTTTAACTCACGAGGCGACCTCCCGATTATGGCAGTTATTGCGCACGCGAGAGGGAAGAGACACGAAGGCTTATTCTCACAAAACACACGGGTTTATTCCGAAACCCAAACAACGTGACGCGACGCGAAAAATAAATGCAACAATCATAATTTATAATGAAATAAGGTGCCGAATGAAGACAACAAAAACAAAGCTAAGGTAAATTTATTCTACTTCGATGATCCTCTCATACGGACACAAAAACGCACACAGGGTAAAGTAATAAAATTACAATATCCCCTTTTTTTACTTATCTGGCCCCAATGGGTCCATTTGGGAGGTTGGCGGCCGTCGAAGCTCCAGGCCACGGGTGTGAGGCGAGTCGCGAACACGGCCTCCTTTTCTCGCGGTTACTCCAAGCTCCAAACACCTTGGTGTGGGAAATAAAAGGAATCCTCCTTTTCAATAAAGGGAAGCACGTCCTGCTGCAGCACAGCTGAACCAACAAGCCTCCTCTGTCCTTCAATGCTCTTCTCAGCCAACACCAAAGAAAATGACCTCCTTCTTTGACAAGAACCACTCGCTCCCTCTTCTTCGGTGAGAAACAATCGTGAAGCTTCTTGCTGCTGCTCGCAACCTCGCTCCCTGAACCAAATGCTGAGCTCCTTCTTTGAGCTCACCCACGTCAACCGGCCGCACCACTCGGGAGACGTGGCCAACCGGCCCTGCCTCCCCCCGCCCACCAAATCTAGGTCGCTCTGCCTCTCCTGGGCGGGTATTTGCTGCATCCTGTCCGTAGGTGTGGGCTTAACTTGGCCGGCTGAGCCCAACAGAGGGTTTGACATACAGTGGAAATGAACCTTAAAACCTACTTTCATTAGCATGGCATCATCCCCCGTATGATGCACATCAAAACAACCTTAAGCTACATTTTCCCTACTTATTACATCGAAATGCTCCTACACGTCACACCGTCCATACTATTGCTATACAATTCTACATTTCCTACTGTATTCTCTTACCCCCATAAACGTAATACTGTACTTGGATTACCTGTGCTGCATTGTCAAAAAATCCTCTCTCCACTTTCAAATAGAGCTTCCAATATTTCAGCTGCAGGAGACTGATCGGCGAGAAGCACATGGCCAAAATATTCACCAGGAAGAACAAACTGGTGGAAACCGCAAGCAGTCCCCAACCAACCAACTGTAAGAAACAGTAGAGCACAATGGTACAGATTATCATGATGAAAAAAACAAGTTTTAACATAGATATATAAATATAACTTTGCCACAACATCATACTAATAATAAGGATTGAACTGCAATAGACAAAAATGAATAAATCTATACCTACAAAGGGCAAATATATATATATCTATACAACACACACACACACACACACACACACACACACACACACACACACACACACACACACACACACACACACACACACACACACACACACACACACACACACACACACACACACACACACACACACACACACAGTTTGTATGTGTTCTATGCATGGCCACATCCATCCTTTAAATTACAAACTCCAAACCTGGGGTAGAAATACAACTTTGTGTGGGGGTTAACATAGGCCATGTGGCTGTGGCCTCACACGGGAGTGTGGGATGGGGAAGGGAGGGAGGGAATTCTCGATGTAAATGTGTACTATGTAACGCCACCTGGTGGTGGTGGCAGAGGGCATTAAAATTCCCTTTTTTACCTGGGCAACGCTGAGGTTACGCAAATAGGATGCCAAATTGGTCCGTCAGTGAAGTGACGGATAGGCTCCGCAAGTACGTTATAAAGAGAACTAATGAAGTAATGCAATCATAAGGACCAGAGTAAAAAAACCTGTCTAATGCTAGGTGCCAAAGTCCCAAGGACATTAATCTAGCCAAAAGTTTAACAAATTATTGGGATCAACCTGCGATTGAAAATCCATCCTGCGCATCAGCTCTTCCCGCAAGAACTCAACCGCTTCCTCTGCGATGCTTGGGTCCTTCATAAGGTCTGGACAGGGCAAGCGAGAGAGCACCTCTCGTGGAGAGAGAAGTGAACCGTTTCCCAGCAAACGCACCAGGCGGGGAGGAGGCTCCTGCAGCTCCGCAACCGCACATTGGAAATAGGATCCCCGGATGAGCGCAGCGATCAACCAGGTGACGGGAGCGATGGCTGAGCGACCGAGAATCTCTCCGCAGATCGAGAGGCATGAGCAAAGTCTCAGCCGGGGCCTCCATCTTACACAACCTGGAGGTGAAATAATTGACTAAGAGCCATGCTACAGTATAAGGCTGTTCAAGAAAACCAGGAATAAAAAGTACTACAAAATGAATTACAGCAATTTGGATAATGCAAGTTGATGGGCCGAGAACGAGAGAGAACAATGCCGAGAGAGATCAATGCACTCCATTGGCTGATGTCATCTAGTATGGCGGTGGTAGAACTTTGTTCTGGAGTTTGTGGTTTGTGGTTCAAGTGGTTCAAATAGAGTTTGTGGTTCAAATAAACAAATAAAATCCATATTGCGCAAGTCACTTGTCTGAAGGGTACAAGCTGGGGAGGTATGTTCAGTTTTTTTATGGGCTAGCTACATGTTCTGTGTGCAAGGAAGTGGGTAAAGTAAAATTAAGAAAGCAAATGGAAGCTGAGAGAATAACAGAGGGAGAATTACAGAATTCCAACAGCTTAATGACTGGATGATTCAATGGGAATCTGAATAATCAGTTGGGAACAGTCCGTCATAGCTTCAAATTCGCTTATCAATTCAAATTTCTGAAAAATCCTCAATTTTCATCCGATTCACTTGAAATTTGAATGGGATTTACATATCAGCCAACTGAATTCAACCACCAACTATTTTTGAGGTCAAAAGGATGCTCTACTTAGTGCCATTCTACTTTGTTCTGTTTTGCCAAGTGTCGCTCCATGATTGATTTTTTCATTCTGTTTGTTTGTCACTCGCCTACAGGTCACAATTCTAAACCGATCATCATGAAACTTCACCAAGTTGTAGAGGTAGTCACAATTGAGAAGCCTATTGATTTTGAGCTCAAAGGTCATCTGGAGGTCAAATTTCTAAAATCGCCATTTTTCATATTGAGTCAATAAATTGGGAAAACAACTATTTTCGAAGTCAAAAGGTCAAAGGTCAACTCAAGATCAAACTTCCAACATCATCAATTTTCATCTGATTGACTTGAAAATTTAACAGCAATTACATGGTGCCTCCCTGGATTGGGAAACTATTTTTAAGGTCAAAGGTCAACTCAAGGTCAAACTAATATCAATTTTCACCTGAAAAATCATCGATGTTAATCCGATTAACCCGATTTTGATTAAGATCGTAAATTTTAATCTCAATGAAATTAACAATTTGATGTATCCATGGCAACCTTTTTTTGGAGAGAGGGGTGGATTATGCAAGTATTGTGCTCTGCATGACCTCTTCTTGTTTGATATCCTTGACAAAAGCGTTTGATTTGGAATTAAATTTTACTTCATCACAACATTTTTGCTCGATATAAGAGTAGTGTGGCTTAAACTTTATATGTGATTTACCCTTTTGATTGAAAGTGATTTATGCCATACAACCGTGTAATCAAAGTGTTTATTACAAGAATATATTATTGATAAGCGAATCCTGGAACAAGGTTTCACGAAAATGGATTCAGGAGATGTTAAAGCTTAGTTTTGGAAAAGGAAGAGTTTAACACCAACGTGCCGGTGAGAAGACGAGCCATGTGGTTGTTCAACAACAGACCAAGGAGAAACAAGATAAACGTTGGGATGGTGAAAACAACCAGACCGTAGATGAGGTTCTGAGTGGGTGCGCAGGGACACTCTATAACAACAACACTGAACAGCTCGTGACCACCGAAGGTGAACAATGCAAGCAGGCCGGTTATGATGGCATCTGAACGGTTCTGGAGAAGCTTGACAACAGTTTGCAGCACATTCTGGTCCATCGTCACCTGGGAGATTACCACACATGTTAAAGGAAAATGGGGACAACTCGTAGATGTGAAAATTTTAGACAGGGATGCATTTTTCAACATTTTAAGAGTTGAACAATAATACTGTTATGTATGTAGGGGGTAGGCAGTGATTACTTTAGTCCAGGTAGATTTGTATAGGTAAGTGCTCCGAATGTCGTGTAGAAACCTTGATGTAATAAGTACTTGTTCAGACCGTGTGTTCTGATTAAGCTTGTATATTCGTCCCCATCACGGGAGGGGGGTGATGTTATTTATCTCAGGGATTATGTCAATTAATTCATTGTATGTTGTTACCTCTGTAATTTATCCCTATGTCCCTTATGGCACTGCATTAGACACTAGCTAAAATCGCCTATCAACTTCACTGATTAATAATAAAACCACCGGAAGCCAGGCAAGAACAATACCGCTGGCGGCGCAGCCGCTGCATCAGCACAAGGAAATGCAGGCCAAAGGCCATGCCATAGAGAGCCGTGATTGGTCGGGGCATTGAGTGACAGACGATTGAAAAGATGGGACTGGCTGATTGGTGAAGAGGACAGATGATGTCAGAGCAGCGCGGACAGAATACTAGCGTGGCAGACATTTTCTCTCTGGGGGTTCGGACTTTGGTGGAGACGGTTGTGCGCCGACGATTCTCCCCCTTTCTTCACGTTCTGGGCCTCGGTGTGGGCGACAGTGTGCCGAGACCTTGCTGGGGATTATGAGGAGGCTGAGTTGTGAACCAAGAGCTGGCAACGAGGAGCTGCGCGACAACTCCTGTTCGCTTCGCGCTCGACGAAGCCAGGATTGAGAGGATGCTCGGTGAGGCCTAGCAGCATGTGAATGAGAGTACTGCGGCCTTCTTCCCACCAAGAACAGAGCCGGGTCCGGACGGCCCACTCGGGGCTGAAGATTCTTGACAAGACACCCCACCAGCGATCAGAGATAAGTGCACCAAATAACCACACATGGTTGTTTTATATATCTTTATCTTTCCCTGTGTCCGTGGTTTGGGTCTGTTGCAGGAGCGCTCCATATAGGAAATTTAGTTTCACCGTGTTTTATTTTGTGCCGGCATTTCTTTGAATAAACCTGTAATTTTTGTACATTTTAAATCCGTTTTTGTTCGAGTTAATTTTTGCAGGTTTGAGGACTGCCGATGGGATCCATGCAGGCAAGTGCTCTTCAGCATCCTCCTCTGCCCCCCCCCCCCCCCGCATGTATTAACTCCGCCACATCTTGAACCGAGTGCCTCGGAGTAAAGCTCGTTTGGCTATCCGTGTTTCCCAAAGGTGATCACCAAGGGCAGTCACATGACAACTGGTGTCAGGAGTGGGATTCGAACCTAGCGGACATGTAAAGCATTTTAGGCAGGGATGCATTTTTCAACATTTTAAGAATTGAACAATAATACTTTTTTTAAACGTCAATGAGGACCATGGTTTGTACAGTGGTGTGATGCTTACTTGGCGCAAGTGCTGCTTGAAGCCAAAGTAGGAGTTTAGGAGAGGCCACGCCGCAAGACGACTTGCAGGCTTCCCTTACATATCCTAGCATTTGATAGCACAAGCTCCTTCAGTGGAGCCAACGTGTCTGAAAGTCCATAGCGGCCTGATGGAAGTAGTCTCGAATACACATTCAAGTGTACTTTGTACGCTGTAAATATAATATCCCTAATACTCAAACTTGTATATCATTTTTGTCGTACAAGCATGTAAAAAAGAAAATCTAGGTTTTCTTGAAAAAATAAATAAGTAAATAAAATTCAAAAGGTTCAAACCAATCCCATGAAAATAACAATGACTAACAGGTACACCTTGAAGTACATGTAGGAGCTTGTTCACATGACAAGGAACTGTATTAACTACTTGATGCCAATTATATTGATTGTACATGTGATCCAAACAACATATTTAAAAAAAATAAAAAATAAAAAATCTGTAGGAACGGATAGGCTCAAGAACAAAACGCTACCCACCTAAAGCAAAGTTGAAAGATGACAAAAAGTTCCACCAGGAATGACCCAATATCAAATATTGTGAAATTTTTTTTTCCCGTTTTGACCCTGTGCTCCCAAGTACCCACCACATAGGCCTGGGGGCATGAACTGGGTGTCTATTCCAAAAAAAACTCATTGCATATTCCATGCTTCTCCAATGTTGATTCCGTATACAAAGTTTAATCAAAAGAGGGTTAAAAATGTGCCGGTAATTGCATTTTTCGATATTTGACCTTTTCAACCCACACCAGGGGGCGGGGCTAAGTGACACTGCCATTGCACCTTTGTGCCATGTGGAGATCACAGCTACCAAGGTTGGTGAATTTCTGCCCAACCGTTTAGGAGGAGATAGCGTGAAGGACAGACATACAACCAGACTGAACCGATTAAAATATCCTCACGTTTTTGTTTTTTCTCCAAAAAACATGGAGAGAAGGAACCCAAAGACGCATGCGATGATCATAAAAGACCAACAAACTTGGTCTTTCACGAGAACAAAGACCTCGAGTTGTTGAGGGAAGCCTAACGAGGGACAGGTTGCCAGGCAACTCATTTGGTTCTATTTCAATACTGCAATGCCATGACATCAGATCTACTGTGATGTCTGTCATCACATCAGGTATCTAAATATCGCTTAGAAATTTATATTTTCGTCCATTTTCATCATTGTGAAGTACATTTCATAACTGACTATTATCCTGCATGTGCATGTAATCCTTCATTCTTTTATATTCCAATTAAATGCTTCATGAACCATGACAGTTTGTTAACCAATGTTATATGCATGTTGTTAACTAAAGTCATGGACCATGGTAGGTTGTTAACCAATGTTAATGGACATGTTAACCAAGGTCATGGACAATGACAGGTTGTTAACCAATGTTATGACATGTTAACCAAGGTCATGGAGCATGACAGGTTGTTAACCAATGTTATGACATGTAGTTAATGAAGGTCATGGACCATGACAGGTTGTTAACCAATTATGACATGTTAACTAAGGTCATGGACCATAACAGGTTGTTAACCAATGTTATGACGTGTTGTTAACCAAGTTCATGGACCATAACAGGTTGTTAACCAATGTTATGACATGTTGTTAACCAAGGTCATGGACTATAACAGGTTGCTATCCAATGTTATGACATGTTAACGAAGGTCATGGACCTTAACAGGTTGTTAAAAAAATGTTATGACATGTTAACCAAGGTTATGGACCATAACACGTTGGAAACCAATGTTATGACATGTTGTTAATCAAGGTCATGGACCAAGCCATTTTGTTAACTAATATTATGACATGTTAATTAACCAAGGTCATGGACCATGCCATTTTGTTAACCCATGTTAACTACAACACTTGGACTAATTCGAATAAATAAACAAACTTACTCAAGTGACGTGTTTAATTACAAGTAACTTTGCCAGGATGAATTTATATTCTTGACAATGTAGTGCGGTGCTATGCGCACGACTTGTTTTGCCAATAAAGGAAGCAACAACGATGTAACCACAAGCGTCTTTATTTCACGGATCAAACTATAGCACTGCCGTGCTCGGGGCTGTGAGCCCCGTGTATATCCCAAGGCCACGCCTACCCCTCGGGCGTGGCCGACACCCTCCTGGTGCGCGGAATGATGTCATCGCGCTAGCGAGCCATCGTGTACGCCACACGCGCCCCCCCAGAATTCCCGCGCACCTGAAGGGTCAGTTTGCGGGGCAAACGGATGACCCGGCCGAAGCGCCCTCTGGCGGCTGGCGGCGTCTGGGATGCCGGGATGCCACCGGCTGCCCCTGGGATAGGTGCGGGGCCAGGGGGCGGCGTGCCGGCGGGGTTGGGCGGTGCCGGGGGTCCGCCCGCCGGGGGGCGGCCCCGATGCGGGGGCTGAGCCACTGGCGGGGGGTGGTCCACGTCGAGGTGGGCCAGTTTGAGGCGGTCCACGGACACGCGGTCCGGAGTACCGCCGATGTCCAGGGTGAAGTGCTTCGCCCCGGTCTCCAGCACACGGAAGGGCCCGTCGTACGGGGGCCACAGCCGTGTCCGGTGGGCGTCGTGTCGGACGAACACGTACTCTGCCGTGCGAAGCTCCGGGGCGACGTGCGTTGGCGGGCACCCGTGGTGCGCCATCGGCACCGGTGCAAACCTCTGGGCGGTCTCCTGCAGCGCGGAGCGCTGCTGCGCCGCGGACCATGGTGCCCTGGAGTCGGGGAGGAATTCGCCCGGCACCCGCAGCGGTTGTCCGAAGACCAACTCCGCCGCGGATGCGCGCAGGTCGTCCTTGGGCGCCGTCCGGAGACCCAGCAGGACCCAGGGGAGCCTGTCGACCCAGCCGCCATCACGGAGGGTGGCCCGGAGCGCGGCCTTTAAGGAGCGGTGGAAACGCTCGCACAGGCCGTTGGCCTGGGGATGATAGGCTGTGGTACGGTGCAGCTGGACACCGAGCCCCCGCGCGACCGCCCCCCAGAGCTCTGAGGTGAACTGGGGGCCGCGGTCGGACGAGATGTCCGAGGGGGCACCGAACCGGGCAACCCAGGTGGCGATGAACGCCTGCGCGACGTCCGCCGCCGTCGTCGCTGCCAAAGGCACGGCCTCCGGCCACCAGGTGGTGCGGTCCACCATGGTGAGGACGTGGGTGAAACCCCGCGAGGGGGGCAGAGGTCCCACCAAGTCCACGTGAACGTGGTCGAACCTATGTTCGGACACCGTAAACGGGGCCAACGGGGCCTGGGTGTGGCGGTGCACCTTCGCGCGCTGGCACGCGAGGCACGTCCTGGTCCAATCGCGGACGACCTTCCGGAGGCCATGCCAGACGAACTTGTCGGCGACCAGCCTCTGGGAGGCCTTCGTGCCCGGGTGGGACAGGCTGTGGATGGCGTCAAAAACCCGGCGCTGCCAGCCCGCGGGCACGATGGGGCGAGGCCACCCGAGGCAGACGTCGCACAAGAGGGCCGTGCCCGCGCCATCTAACAGCACCTCGGTGACGCGGAGGCCCGTGACGGCGGTCCGCAAGGCCTGGACGTCGGGGTCGGTGGTCTGGTCTGCCGCCATCCGGGCATAGTCGATGCCGAGGTGGACCGCGTGGGCGACGGACCGGGAAAGGCAATCCGCCACCGGGTTGTCCTTCCCCGCGACGTGCCGGATGTCCGTCGTGTACTCGGACACGGCCGAGAGGTGACGCTGCTGCCGGGCCGACCACAGCTCGGCGACCTTGGCCATCGCGAAGACCAGGGGCTTAACCAGGACCAGGACCGGGTGGCGTTAACCAGGGCGAGCTTCGCGCCCGCGAACGCCGCGTCTATCTGCTCGGTCCAAACGACGTCACCTTTGCCCGGCTTCCCCCGGAGGGCCTCGTGCAGGGGGCGCAGGAGCTGGGCGATGCGGGGCAGGAAACGGTGGTCAAAGTTTACCATGCCCAGGAACTCCTGGAGCCCCCTGATCGTGCGGGGGCGCGGAAACCCCTTGACCGCCTCCACCTTTGCTGGTAAGGGGATGGCCCCGTGCCTGGTGACGCGGTGCCCCAAAAAGTCGATCTCGGCGACGCCGAACCGGCACTTGGCGGGGTTCACTATCAGGCCATGCTGGCCCAGGCGTTCGAAGAGCGTGCGGAGATGGCGGAGGTGCTCTTCACGGTACGCGCTTGGGATGAGGATGTCGTCCAGGTAGACATAGACGAACTCCAGGTCGCGCAAGACGCTGTCCATCAGACGTTGGAACGCCTGAGCCACATTCTTCAAACCGAAGGGCATCCGAAGGAACTCGAAAAGGCCGAATGGCGTAATGACGGCCGTCTTCGGGATGTCCTCCGGCCTGACGGGGACCTGGTGGTAGCCGCGTATGAGGTCCACCTTCGAAAAGCAGGACATTTTCGCCAACCGGGCGGAAATGTCCTGGATGTGAGGGACCGGGTAACGGTCGGGGGTGGTGGCATCGTTGAGGCGGGGGTAGTCCCCGCACGGCCGCCATCCCCCACCAGGCTTCGGCACGATATGTAGCGGCGACGCCCAAGCACTCTTGGAGCACCGCACGATGCCCAGCCGCTCCAGCGTAGCGACCTCCGCTCTCGCCACCGCAAGCTTCGTCGGTTTGAGGCGGCGGGCCCGGGCGTAGACCGGTGGCCCGATGGTGGGGATGTGATGTTCGACACCGTGCTTTACGGCCACCGCTGAGAAGGTGGGCCGCGTGAGGGCCGGGAAACTGGCGAGGAGGCGGGTGAACTCGTCCGCTGCCGAGAGCGTACAAACCAACCTCGCCGGGATCGGACCGCTCAGCAAGCCGCTTGGTGAGCCGCTCGGTGAGCCGCTCAGGGAGCTGCCCAACGAACCGCTCAGCGTGCAAGGCAGCGAGCTGAACGTTTCCGCCTGGACGAGGCGCCTGTTCTTAACATCCACCAACAGCCCATTTGCACACAGGAAATCCGCACCGATCAATGCCATGGGCACGCTGGCGGTTACGAAAGTCCATTGAAAGCGTTGCCCTCCGAACCGCAGGGAGAGGCAGCGCTTCCCGAAGGTGCGTATGGGCGTACCGTTGGCTGCAAGCAACGCGGGGCCCCGACCCGCGGCTCGCTTGTCGGATGTGGGGGCGGGGATAACGCTCACCTGTGCGCCCGTGTCGCAGAGGAAGCGACGCCCGGACAAGGTGTCCGTGACAAACAGGAGGCTGCCGGAATGGCCGACGCTCAGGGCCGCTACCGAGCGCCGGCTTTGTCGTTTCCCGACTTGCCGAAGGAGCACGGCGGGCAACAATTCTTCGCCTTGTGGCCAAACCTGGCATGGAAATAGCACCAGGTTTGCGGCGAAGGCGGAGGCTGCGGTTTTCGCGGTGGTGGTGGGCGGGGCGTGGCGGCGGCCACGCAGTGTGCATCAGCCTTGAGATCCACGAGGTGTGGTGCATCAGCATCAGCCCCGGGATCCGCGACGGCCGCACCGAAGCTCGCCCGCGTGTCACACGCCACAAAAAACTTGTCGGCCTCGACGGCCAGCGCGCGGGGTTCCTTTATCTTGGAACCGGCCAACGCGAGGCGTACCTGGGCCGGCAGCTGGCGTAAAAAGAGCGCCCGGAATAAAATAAAAAAATCCGGTGCTTTGTCCCCCAGTAGCGACAGCATGTGGTCCATTCGGACCGATGGTCGCGTGTCGCCGAGGTCGGGAAGGTCCAGGAGACGGTCGGTCCGTTCGCCCTCTGTGAGGCCGAACGTGGCGATGAGGCGACGCTTGAGCGCCTCGTACCTGTGGTCGGCCGGTGGGTTCCGCAGGACAGACACGACTCGAGCGGCTGTGCCGGGCCCGAGGGCGGTGATGACGTGGAAATAGCATGTCTCGTCCGCCGTTATGCCACGAAGCTGAAACTGGGCTTCGGCCTGCATAACCCATATCTCCGCCTGAGCTTCCCAAAACTCGGGGAGTTTCACCGCTACCGCGTTGCTGCTCGTCATGGCGCGTTCTGTAGGTCAGCGTCGGCTGAACTAGTCGAGGTCACCAATGTAGTGCGGTGCTATGCGCACAACTTGTTTTGCCAATAAAGGAAGCAACAACGATGTAACCACAAGCGTCTTTATTTCACGGATCAAACTATAGCACTGCCGTACTCGGGGCTGTGAGCCCCGTGTATATCCCGAGGCCACGCCTACCCCTCGGGCGTGGCCGACACCCTCCTGGTGCGCGGAATGATGTCATCGCACCAGCGAGCCATCGTGTCCACCACAATAAGTCATAAATTATCTAGACGGTTCCATGACAATTCATGTCTGTTTACGAGTTATATGCAACTACCAAGTAGGAAAAGATTTGAGCAGTGAGCCGTACATATAAATGTACACACACAGGACTATAACTTTATACCTGGCACAGAAACGACGCAAAAGTCGGTTTCCATCTCAGAGGACAAACTTTATTCCCCCAATTTTCTTTCCTTCCGGCATCTGCAGGGAATCTAAACATTTTGAAACCATTCTCTGATCGATTGGTGCATCCAATGGCACAGCATCATGTAACTTTAAAAATAATGAGCTGCCGTTTGCTCATTCAATGAAGATTAATGGATACAAATAGGTGCCCGTGACCCACGTGACCAGAAATCTCCGGGACACGCCATGTTGCTACTCCCAGTACGTAGATTAGGGACTCTAGTGGGACGACAACGGCTTGTGGGACAAACTGGCAGCTTTTAAAATGTTACATTGACGCAGAACGCAGAGATATAAGGCTTTGTGCAAATTCGAGGATGGTCCATGACCAATCTTAAATTATGAAACAACAACAATCTTAAATTTGAGTATCGACTTGAAATACCCTCCAAGCACCATAAAAACCCACCGGAGATTAATCGAGTCGAGCATACACAGTGCTCACTTTGCTGGTCATTCTAGTCACCGCTGCATGCAACAGTTTTTCCTCTTCAAACCGACAAAGTATCCCAGAATCCTTCACGAATCACTTTGCACAACATAAAACAGCACAACTCTTCCCATTATATCTTTACAAATGAAAACGATTAAACCACGGAAGTGACGGAATGTCGACCCAAAGGGGGCGGAGAAACACCGAGGTCACGTGATATGCGCCAACTCGATCTCGATGAGATTTCAATATCCTGAGACGAACTCGAGTTTAAAACGAGGTGAAAACATCCCGGAGCGACAGTGTATAACATTTATACTTGAATTTAGAGTCTTCAGTTCATCAAATCGAAAAAAAAATAATTTCTGAACGTAACAAACGAAATTGTAGAATAATTTCAGTCACGTGACACCTCGGGCCTTTAAATATATATATATATATATAACTGTTTACCATCACTTAGATTATAAAATAATTATAAACAATTACTTATATACATAAATAAATCCATGCAACAATAAATTAGTCAGTATTTAGAAAAATATACATCAGTCATGGAGAATAAGGTAGATTAGAAGAAGGAGGACATCAGCCTCGTCGAATATAATAAGACGATACATACTCAGTCGCTTCCGTTAGCTACAACAAAAGTATATTCCGATAGAGAGGTTAAGATACAGATTTTGAAGAGAAAGAAGAACGGCAAAAGGAAGTGAATATGACGAACGGAATTAATACAATATTTTTGGGGTTGAAAAGGAATGTGAATTCGAGAAATATTAAACTCCATGACGTCATGACGTATTCAATCACGACGCGGTAATATTTACTAACAGTAACAGCCAGGTGTTGGCTTAACGGTTAAGGTGGCGACTAAGATGTTAGGGTCTTGAGGTCAAGCCCCTGGCGTAGTGTTAAACACCACCTGGTGTGTTGACTCAGCCTGCCATCCTCCCGAGGTCTACAAAACTAGCACCAGGTTATTGGAAGCAGGGGGCACTGCATCAGCGGCACCGCTGCGCTTCCAGAAATAATGCAACCAGTCGCCACAGGCTGCATACAAAATAATAATATTTAATAATAAAGCATTAATCGCTTTACAGTACTAAGTGGATTGACTGTTACGGCCGAATACTATGGTGTTCGATTACCTATAAGCTTGCTATCGCTTGCCAAGCCTGCCGTTCCTTAACAACCGTTTCAACTGAGTGCTTGCAGTCAATGCGCCGCCATATTGAGACCCCCTAATAGAAAGGTTTACACGGCGTGCATATGCCTACCAGTCAATGCGCAGCCATTTTGAGACCCCTCGTAGATAGGAGTGCGGCGTGCATAGCCGGACACAACTCTCACGCCATTGTGCCGCCATATTGAGACCCCCAAATTGAAACGACTACACAGCGTGCATATGCGAACCAAAGTCAATGCGCAGCCATTTTGAGACCCCCTCCTAGATAGGTCTGCGGCGTGCATAGTCGGACACAACTCGAACGCCATTATGCCGCCATATTGAGACCCCCAAATTGAAAAGACTACACAGCGTGCATATGCGAACCAAAGTCAATGTGCAGCCATTTTGAGACCCCCTCCTAGATAGGACTGCGGCGTGCATAGCCATACACAACTCTAACGCCATATTGAGACCCCCTAATAGAAAAGACTACACGGCGTGCATATGCGTACCAAAGTCAATGCGCAGTCATTTTGAGACCTCCTCCGAGAAAGGACCGCGGCGTGCATAGCCGTACACAACTCTAACGCCATATTGAGACCCCCTAATAGAAAAGACTACACAGCGTGCATATGCGTACCAAAGTCAATGCGCAGCCATTTTGAGACCCCCTCCTAGAAAGGACTGCGGCGTGCATAGACACATTAAAATCGATCGCCCATAGGCTTAGCCATAGTTTTCATAAAAGTTCGGCGAAGTATAATTTACAAACGGTCTGCGGTCAAAGTGTTTGTGAACGGCTGTTATTAGATGAAAATAGTAAATCCGATTTGAGTAATTGGAATCATGCAATCTCCCCCTTCTTATCTGGACCCCAAGCACAGCTCGTAAGATCCCTGCAATTAATTATTTATTCTCTGTCTCGTTCATACGAGAAAGCAATAAGAATACAATGTTATATATATATTTTTGTCTGACATTAAAAAAACTTTCTCACCTTGCGCACGATTCGTTCCAAATGGTTTCGGTTTCCGATGCAAGAGAAATCAAAACAAACTCTTCTTTTTTTTCGTCCAGTTTCTCAATTCGCTATTGGTCAGTTCGTTTATAGCAAAACAAAAAATTCAACTAAAGTCCCCGAATAACAAATCGAGAGGCATACACCATGATTCGAGCACGACACTGTTACAGGATCGAAACTTTTAAAACTCAAACTCAAACCGAAACACTTTTCTACCTCTTCTGCCTCTCTTAAATGTGACCACACCTGTTCAGTTTCAATGGGCGTGGCTTCAAAACCAACATTTGTTGCAAATTATACGAACTTCAAACGTTTTCCTCCAACTGAGATGGTTCGGTGAACTCAGCTGCTGAAATTTTATTATATCCACATTGTACGTACGAGCTTTGAAACTGCAGGTAAATCAGAACGGTTCAAATGTTTAACAGAACGGCACGAACTTTAAATCAAATGAATTTTTAACTGTATATTTATTATGTACTCACAAGGACGGAGTATGCAGTCGGAGATAAAGGGACAAAGGTAAGAGGTAAGAGAAGATGGGGTAAGGGATAGCTGAGAAGTGGTTTCCAGAATCCCTGGCAGAGATACCTTGGTTCCAATCTTTACCTTTACCCCCCTCCCATCCAGGCTCCAGCACATACAATACAAGGTTCTGCCTCTTTCTCCTTCAACAATACCCAGTATGGTTGATTTCTCCAGACATTCATTTTCATCATGCATGGTGTGTCCAAATGATATCGGTTTGGGTTTAGCATCAGTGTATCCAATATGGTTTTCTCCCAAAACCTTCTTGTATCACACAACTTGCTACAATTTGTCACCACTGGGCCACAACTTTGGATTTCCTCGAACCCCCTCGTATAATTGACGCCATATTTTTGGATTGGGCCAAGGCTTTTGATCGTGTGAGCCACTGTGTTCTCCTTGACAAACTTCATCGATATGGAATCTGCGGTTCAGTCCTGCAGTGGTTTCGATCCTACTTAGCAGGTGGTCAACATACTCTGTTCTTACTGCAGCTTCCTGTTTTGTGCACAGGCTTCTTATCAGATGTATCAGGTGCTCTGATATCCCCAGGTTTCTCAACATAATCCAAATCAATTCATGATCAGCACAACCAAAGGCTTTGCGATAACCTATAGAACAGACACCTTTCATTTGATATTCCCTTGCTTTTCCAATGATCCACCTCAGATTTGCGATTTGACCTCTAGTACCTCTTCCTCTTCTGAAACCTGCTTGCTCAACGGGCATTTCTCACTTCATGAAGTCTTGCATTCTGTGTTCAATTATCCTAATCTTGCTGGCATGTGGAATCAAGGCAATGGTTCGGCCTTCATCTCTTCCACCACCTGACCCCCTCCGATATTTCTTTCTCTTTCTCTGTTGCTCTGCCTGAACAAAGCAGAATTCTGGCATCGATTACTGGGTGGTTTGCCCTTGTCCTCTTTGCAATATAGTCAGGTATGGAATTTTTTATTTGTTCAGGGTGCCAGTGGTAACTTACCGACTATTCATGAAATTGACAGTGGGGTCTTTAACATCCACCAACTAATGCTTGCAGACAGGACACCTGGCTTATACCGTCCATCCCGAGGGATGGGGCGTTTTGTCATACTCAGCCACGCCTGCAATACACCGATGCGATAGTTTATAGTCAAGCCGGTAATCAAACCCAGGTGACACAGCTCGGGCAACTGTGCTACCTCTGCCACATCCTGCCGGATTCCTCCCAATGAGGGACTGTAAATACAATTCATATCCCAATACAACAACAAACAACAGGCATTTTAAGGCCATTTTCCCTGCAAGAGCGGGGGTTAGCCTTGCGGTCCCCATGACAATCTTCTCCATTTTGCCCTATTTTCTGCATCTCTCCTTGTTAACCCCCTTGCCCGCATTTCTTCTTCGGCCATCTTGAGCCAAGTCTTTCTCGGTCTTCCCCGTCCTCTCCTTCCTTCTACATTCATTTCCATCGCTCTTCTCAACCAGTCACTTTCATCCTTCCTCAACACATGACCAAACCATCTCAACCTGTTCCTCTTCACAACATCCATGACAGGCTCTATTCCCATCATTTTTCGCAATTCATCATTTGTCTTCCTCTCTCTCAACGATACTCCACACATCCACCGAACCATTCACATTTCCACCCTTTCCAGCCTTCGTTGCTGCTCTACGTTCATTACCCATGTCTCGCTCCCATAAATCATAACACTTCACACATGCAGCATACACCTGTCCCTTTAGCTTCAACGACACTCCCCTCCTCGTCAGCACGCCACTCAGTTCCCGAAACTTCTTCCATGCACATCTCACTCCAGCAACCGTTGCCGAGTCTGATCCACCTTCTCCATTCAGCATGTCTCCTAGGTAACAAAATGTTTTCACACCTTCCAGCTTCACACCGTCACCAAGATCCAACTCAACATTTCCCCCATCTGCAGCTCCCTCTGTGCACACCTTACACTTGAATGTAGCTGCCACACTGGTTAATGACCCTCTCAAACCACTACATTTTTGATGAACCCACTCAGCGCACATTGTACATTGAATGGAATTCACTCCGACACCCTTCCTCCACACAGCACAGGGCCACTTCCCAGTTCTTTCCACCTCACCACATGCTTTACCACTTGCCATCACCTTCGTCTTTCCGATATTCACCTTCAGACCTTTTGTCTCCATACATTCCTTCCACTTGTTCATCTTCTCCTTCAGTCCATCCATACTTTCTGCAATCAACACCAGATCATCTGCATACAACAACTCCCATGGTAAACCCTCCTTTACATTCCGAGCCAGCACCTCCATCACAACTACAAATAGTAGTGGACTTAATACCGACCCCTGATGCACTCCCACCTTCACCTCAAACTCACCACTGTTCCCGTCCTTCGTCCTGATAGCTGTGCGCGCTCTTTTGTACATTGCCGTCACTACTCTGATCAACAATTCCTCCACTCCTAACTTCCTCAATGCCCATGTCACTACTTCACGTGGAAACCTATCGAATGCTTTCTCCAGATCAACAAACCCAAGAAACAACTTCTTCCTCTTCTCCATGTACTTCTCCTGCAACTGCCTCACAATAAAAAGCACGTCTGTCATTCCTCTTCCTGGCATAAATCCAAACTGCATTTTGTCGATCTTCACCTTCTTCCTTATCCTCCTCTCCAACACCCTTCCCAATACCTTCATTCCATGCTCCAATAACTTTATCGCTCGATACGAGCCACAGTCCAGAGGGTCACCTTTCCCCTTGGAAAGAGGGACGAGGTTACTCAGTTCCCAATCTACTGGAATGCAGCCTTCTTTCACCCCCAGTTTACAGATCTCTGTCATTCTCTTCACACCCCAATTTCCCGCTGCCTTCAACATATCTCCCACAACTCCCGTCGGCCCTCCCGCTTTTCTACTCTTCATTGCTTTTATCGCTTCCTCAACTTCCTTCTTGGTTATCTTCTCTGCCGGCCCTAAAACTGGGTTACTGTCTATGTTGCCATCCCATTCATTCTCTGCATTCAACAGTATTTCCATATATATCTCTTCCATCTTCCTTTAATTCCATCTGGGTCCACAACGATTTGTCCCACTTCATCCTTGAAGCAACTCACCCCCATCACATCACACCTCTCTTTCGCTACCTGCTTTGCAATCCTGAATACCTCTTTGACCCTCTTCCAAATCCAAGCGTTCTCCGAACATTTTCCTGCATGCCTCCTGCGCCTTTGCTACCTCTTTCTTTGCAGCTTTCTTGGCTGCCTTATAACTTTCATGCTCTGCCTTTTCTGCCCCCATACCCTTTGCCTTCTGCCACTCCTTGAACTTCTTCCTCTTCTCGTCAATCTTCTTTCCAACTTCATCATCCCACCACCATGTTTCCGAGTGCCTCGGTGGTCCTTTTGTCCATCCACATACCTCACCAACGGCTCCCAACAAACTATCTTTCATTGACATCCAACCACTTTCAAGCTCAACCACATCATCCTCCACCATACTCAGCCTCTCTTTTAATGCCTCCCTCACTGTCACCTCTTTCAACCTCCACACCTTCATTCTCGGTTGGTACTTCACCCGCCGAGCTCTCCTCGCACATTTCACCCTTATGTCGCAGACAACCAAGTGGTGCTGTGAAACAGCCTCCTCCCCCGGGATCACCTTTGTGTCCCAGAGGTGCCCCCTATCTCGCCTACGCACCAGCAGGTAGTCAACGGTTGTCGTCGACCCACCTGACGTGTATGTAACAAGCTTATTATCCTCTTTCTGGAACTGAGTATTACAAATCAACAAATCAGCTCCATCAGCAAACTCGAAAATCCTTTCACCTTCTCCATTTCTCACACCATATCCGTAACCCCCATGAACTCCCTCAAAACCGTCCATACTCCTTCCCACATGTCCATGTAGGTCTCCTCCTACCACAACAACTTCCTCATCTTTCACGTTTTCCATCAGCTTCTCTATAGCACACCAGAACTTGTCTTTCTCTTCATCGCTCCGACCAACCTGCGGAGCATATCCCGAGATGACGTTCACCAAGAGCTTTCCAATCATCATTTTCACCACCATCAACCTTTCACTCACTCTAGTCACACTCACCACACTGTCTACAAACTCCTCAGAAAACAAGACACAAACACCATTCACGCCTTCTGGGCACCCTTGCCACACAAACTTGTATTTCTGTCCCTGCCTACCCTTCACCATTCTCACACCACTTCCCTTCCATCTCATCTCCTGCACACAACATATGTCCACTCTTCTTCTGACCAATACTTCCACCACTTCTCCTGATCTCCCTGTCATTGTCCCTACATTTCATGTCCCAAACTTCAGAAACCGTTCTCCACGTCGGGCATCAGACGTTTCGTCGTCACAAATGGAGTGATTTCCACCCTTGCTTCGATCGGGTTCCCCACCTTGAGTTTTGACGAGAGGGAGTGGGGTCCCCCACGGGGTATATATCATATCCCAATGCTTTTTGAAAAACCAACAGGGTGACATTGTAATCGGCTCCGTCTGTCTATCTGTCCGTCCGTCCATCCGTCACGCTATCTCCTCCTAAACGGTTGTGCAGAAATTCACCAAACTTTGTAGTTATGATCACATTGCAAGAAGGTGCATGAGCAGTACCATTTTGGCCTCACCCCTTAGAGTGGGATCAATAGGTAAAACACCTAAAAATGCAGTTACAGGAACATTTCAAAAAAAGGTTAATTCAACTTTGTATGTGCAATCAACATTGGGTGACGCATGAAATATGTAACGATTTTTTGGGAATTTGATCTCCAGCTCATGCCCCAAGGGGTGAGGTTTTAGGGTCACAGGGGTCAAAACGTGGGAAAATATATTTAACCTAAAATTTGATATTGGGTCATTCCTCGTGGAACCTTTTGCCATCTTTCAACTTTGCTTTACGTGGGAAGCGTGGGGATTTGCGATGGTGTGCCATCGACTTCGCTCTAGTGTCATTTGGGCCTGATGTACATAGCATGATGAAACACTACAATTATCACAAACACTGCATTTTAATTGGACTTTTTGCACCAGTCCTTTAATAAAACATTCAAATTCCTCTTGGAATTAAATCAATGAACAAAACTTGCCAAAAGGGCTCACAATCAGGTCCACCCTTGAGACTTTGCCGTGTGTTCCGTACGCCCTCCCACAAAAGTTGCAAGTGGGTCGTTTAGCCCGGAGGTATAAAAATATCTTTTTCCAGCCCCTCTCTGGAAAAACGAACAAACAGAAGAAATCACTTGAGAAGTTTGGGGAAACCTATTCAAAAGCAAGTTCGTGATTTTAACAACTATCCTCAGAGCAGAGTCCATAGAGGGCAAGCAGCAGCAAGCAATCTGCGAGGAGAACAATGTACAAACACCGTTTGTTGAGCAGAACCTGACCCGTCGGGAACCGGCAAAACTGAAGCAGCAGAAAGAATGAGAAGAAAAATACGTTGAGCACCATTAAGAGATGGACTTGAACTTTTGGGAACAAATTAGGGCCCGTCTGGTTTCTTTGGAGATTCTGCTTTGCCACCCTTCGTGATGCTTTATTCCTTCTGGACATAGACTTCAATTTAATCCTATTTATGAAGTTTTGATCATCATCGGTTTTCCCATCCGCTTCCCTCTTCCTCTCCAGTCGATCAAAAATGTCCAGTGTAAAGGTTGTTTCTGGCTCATCCTTGCTACCTTCTGGACTTTTCCGCCAGGTTCCGTCTCTTCTTAAGCTTCGTTGAAGCCAATCAACCTCCATTCTGGATTGGCTCTGGCCCTTACCTGTCTGAGTTCTTGGCACCGGCGTCAGCGGTACTTCAGACATGCTTGTGGAGTCGAGAAACCAATTTTCTGGGGCGTTTTTCTCCAGTGCTTCAAATGCCTCTGAAATCTTCTGAAGGTTTTTTTCCACCGTGATGACATAGTCATCTTTTGATGATTGCGTCTGAGTGTCTGGACGCGTCACATCAGGATCGTTGTCTTGCTTCCGCATCACCCATTTTCTTCCCTCGGTTGCCAGGACAGCGAAAATCCCATCGCGTTCTACGCCGTCACCCGTGTTGATGTAAATGGTATAAGCCGTAGCATTTACCACCAAGGAAATGTGCACTGCATCACGAAAACCAATGACGCTCATCTCAGCTAGCTCTAGCCCCGGTGCAAGGAAAGCAAAGGCCGCACGACTAAGTTCCTTGGAAACAGCACGCGTAACATTTACGAAACATGTGCTGTGGAAGGGGAAGTTCTGCGGGTTATCCTCAAACTCTATATTTGCACTGGAGCTCTGGCCCAAGTCGTCGACCCAGTAAACGCGACAGCTGAGTTCTTCATTGCCCAACGTAGCACCGCTCAGCGACGGTCCATCTGGAGAAGGCTTCAAGGAATGAAATTTCTGGTTTACATTGTGGAAAAAAGCAGCTGCAGAACGTACAGGGCTACCGGGAGCCAGGTGGAGGTGGTCCAGCGCAAGCAGTAGGCCGGGATGTATGAGCAAGAGGTTCCGTTGGACGCTGCGCAGTAGAAGCGCCGTGGAGTAGGCATGCACGGCTTCTCCTCGCATGAAAACTACGCCAGAGCTTTCCACGGCTGCCTCCAGCTGTCCACGGGCACTTGCTGCAGGTTCCTCCTGTGGAGGACAATGGCAGTTCCACAAAAAATAAAAACACTTATTGTGTAATTACACATGGTGAATTCCACATAATTACACTTGTCGAGGCAACAAAATGACAGGAGGAAAAACAAAGCTAAATACATCCTCACTTTGCCTCTTACGACGGACGCCCTGATATTTCTACCGTAAGCGTGAGACCTCTCAACATGGCTCAATAACATTAAGTTTTTCAAAATTATACTTTGGGACAGATTTGGTTTTCTATCGGCCTCTTTAACATTCCCTTCATTTATCTAAGACACTGAATGGGTAAAATGCATTATTGACTGATTGACTCAATATTTCAGCAAAACAAACTCTCAAACCATTCCGTAATTATCACTCGGTAAAGAACACTTTGTGCGGGTATTCTCAGTGAATGAAGTTCCATGTTGTTGCCCAGCATTGTAATATATTGTGATTGGCTGTATAACTTTACAAGTCCAGGTGTTGGCTGTGCATGGCAAATTCACCACAATGCCCAACACGACGGAGATATGTCCAGCAGATGGCACACATTTCATCATCATCATTGTACCGCACTCTTGATAGAGCGTCAGTGCTGCCGATGTTGGGTGGTTTGCCGTTACCTTCCAAACCGTCAGGCTGGGCAGGAGTTTAAGTTTAAGACACCGTGGGATATTTAACATCCACCAACTACCAGTGCTGGCAGACAAGTCCTCCGGCTCAACATCCTTCCACGAATGTTGATGCCTCGCCCTGCCTGCGAAACAACAGGATGACAGTTTATAGCTGGGTCGAGATCCAAACCCAGGCAGGGCAGCTCAAAGGTGAGTGCACTTACCTCGAAGCTATCCTGCCAGCCCCGCACGCACATTTGATCTGGAGGGAATGCATCAAGAACATGCCGCAGCACTGTGCACTTGCCTCCTGATACAGGAATTCTGCGTTCAAATAACATGTACTTTGTCGATTCGTCCATTGTCTCCTAATATCCCTGATCAACATTTAAAATATGTGCAAGGACAAATTCAAGAATGTATGTTTGAAATTCCACAAGTCTCTCTGATGTTATTCACCAAAAAATTGCATTGCATCTCTCGATGGAAACAAATAAATGAAAAATGTCATATTTGGAGATAAAAACGACTCCTCAAGTTGTTCTTGAGGGTTAATTTGCTTTGACATAAAGGAAATAAAACTCTTTCCTTATCAAAGCATGCCTCGATATTTATCAGAGATGAAATCATGTATAAAACAAAAGAGTAACTGTACTTAAAAAGTTGTGGATGTGGCTGAGAGTTTGCACAATGGTGGTATGAGTAAAATGTTTACGAAGTGAAGCAAAACGCTTCAGGCCTCAACAACCTTGTGTAATTTTGTTTTAGTTGAAATTAGGTCACTGTGACTTAAACCTTCTTTGCAATGCTCTTGAGATTTTTTCCTTATATCACTGACCTTGCTTTTTCACTTTTATCCTTCAAATACCTCTCAGGCTCAAATACCTCCTCGAAATTCGAGTGAACCTCGAAACTTACGATATCTTTACAACTAAACATTTCCTTCCAAGGCCAAAGAGCCTTCCAAGACATCTTCAAAAGGTCTACGAAGCCTTTCCATGCAAAGAAACCCACCTTGTATTTCAGCCATTTGCTATGGCAGTTCTCTGTGAGTTGTCCATGCCAGGATGGCTGGCAGGAGCTCAGTGGTATGTCGGCACCGAAGACGAGCACGTTGTTGAGATGTGAAAGTTTGGGCCCGTACAAGGCCTCCGTAATGAAGGGCGTGCCATGCGGTGCAAAGACGAACGAGTTTTGATCCGGGTGTTCATGTCCTGCGTTGAAGTTTCTCCAGCCGTGAATCCATTCGCCGTACCTGCCGATAACAGTCAAAAGGACCGCAAGCTTGTACCTCATACAATGTAATTACCTGCTCAAGCTCAAAACCCTTTTCACCTCCGCCACCTAAGGTGGATGGAGGTTATGTTTTCACCCCTGTCCGTCCATTTGTCTGTCCGTTTATGAACAAAATATCTCAAAAAGTTGTGGACGTATTCGGACGAAATTTGGCAGTGATGTAGCGTGTGTGACAAGGACGAAATGATCACATTTTGGTGAAGATCCGGATTTGGATGCGGCTACTATAATTTTTAAAGTGATTCTTCACCATTGGGAGATTGGGCCAAAAAACTATACTTAGCGGGATATCTCAAAAAGTTATGGATGGATTTGGACGAAACCTGTTGGACAGGTTGTGTGTGTGAGAAGGAAGAATCTATTCAATTTTGGTGAAGATCCGGATCCGAATCCAGCTAGGAGAATTTTATTAAGTGATTCTTTACCATTGGGAGATCGGGCCAAAAACGATACATAGCGGGATATCTCAAAAAGTTATGGATGGATTTGGACGAAACTTGTTGGACAGGTTGTTTGTGTGACAAGGAAGAATCTATTCATTTTGGTGAAGATCCGGATTCGGATGCGGCTACTATAATTTTTAAAGTGATTCTTCACCATTGGGAGATAGGGCCAAAAAAACTATACTTAGCGGGATATCTCAAAAAGTTATGGATGGATTTGGACGAAACTTGGTGGACAGGTTGTTTGTGTGACAAGGAAGAATCGATTCATTTTGGTGAAGATCCAGATCAGGATCCAGCGAGGAGAATTTTTTAAGTGATTCTTCACCATTGGGAGATCGGGCCAAAAAACTATACTTAGCGGGATATCTCAAAAACTTATGGATGGATTTGGACGAAACTTGGTGGACAGGTTGTTTGTGTGACAAGGAAGAATCTATTCAATTTTGGTGAAGATCCGGATTCGAATCCAGCTAGGAGAATTTTTTAAGTGATTCTTCACCATTGGGAGATCGGGCCAAAAAACTATACTTAGCGGGATATCTCAAAAAGTTATGGATGGATTTGGACGAAACCTGTTGGACAGGTTGTGTGTGTGACAAGGAAGAATCTATTCAATTTTGGTGAAGATCCGGATCCGAATCCAGCTAGGAGAATTTTTTAAGTGATTCTTCACCATTGGGAGATCGGGCCAAAAACGATACATAGCGGGATATCTCAAAAAGTTATGGATGGATTTGGACGAAACTTGGTGGACAGGTTGTTTGTGTGACGAGGAAGAATCGATTCGATTTCGGTGAAGATTCAGATCAGGATCCAGCTAGGAGACTTTTTAAAGTGATTCTTCACCATTGAGTGATATGGCCAACCAGGCGGAGGTATGCTCTCTACTGAGTGCTGTTCTAGTTGTAGGTGTTACAGCAAATAAACTAGAGTGGCACTCGGTAGAGCGCATACATCCATCAGGCTGAACAGTTTACGTTTTCTATCCCACTGAAAGGCTGGATCTGAACCTGGACCAAATTCTAATCGACTTGTTCTATTCACCTAACCAACTCATCGACCAAGTTTTGTTTTAATCCGACCACAACTTTATAAAATATCGTACTCTATCATTTTTGGTCCTATCTCTCAATGGTGAAGAATGGCTTTTTAAATTCTCGTATCAGGATCCGGATCGAGATCTTCACCAAAATCTAATCGATTCATCCTTGTCACACAACCAACATGTCACAGATCACACAACTAACCTGTCCACCAAGTTTCTTCCAAATATGTCAATAACTTTTTAAGGCATCCTGCTCACAGTCAAACAGACAGACAAATATTGGTAAAAAAATAACCTCCACCCACCTTTGGTGGCGGAGGTAAAAACACATCAAACCAGAAATTGAGCAACTCAATAAATATATCATACTAATATTTGAGAGACAAAACAACCGTTGAGCAAGCAATGGGAGATTCCCTTGAATACTGAGAGCCACAGCACATTTCTGTGCTTCCCTTTCAAGGCCGATAGGCACATCACACTCATTTCCATGCAGGAAGTGGGAGGAGGAAGTGGGCGCAGAGTATTCCTGACACACGACAAAATAAACCAAAATAGCAAACAGAATCCCAAATGTGTTTGGAGGCTTACGAGGTACATAAACAACACTCTGCGTACACTTCCTCCATGCAAAGTTTTTGACATGCAGATAAATCCCGATGGATTTAACAAAACAAGGATGACCGTACTGTGGTCACAACCTGTGCCAAAATCGGGTAACAGGCCGAATGGGAAACGTGTATTTAAAGCACTCTTAAAAGATGAACAGCGCGATTGGGAAACACATTTAATGCGCTATTAAATAATTAACTCAACACCTCTTATCCATGTCACCCTCCCCACGGTTATATTAGAACAGCTGATTCGTCACACGTATTCGGAAAGGTGTATGCTGCATGTGTGAGAAGTGTTATGATTTATGGGAGCGAGACATGGGTAATGAATGTAGAGCAGCAACGAAGGCTGGAAAGGGTGGAAATGCGAATGGTTCGGTGGATGTGTGGAGTATCGTTGAGAGAGAGGAAGACAAATGATGAATTGCGAAAGATGATGGGAATAGAGCCTGTGATTGACGCTGTGAAGAGGAACAGGTTGAGATGGTTTGGTCATGTGTTGAGGAAGGATGAAAGTGACTGGTTGAGAAGAGTGACGGAAATGAATGTAGAAGGAAGTAGAGGACGGGGAAGACCGAGAAAGACTTGGCTAAAGATGGTGGAAGAAAAAATGCGGGCAAGGGGGTTAACAAGGAGAGATGTAGAAAATAGGGCAAATTGGTGAAGATCGTCATGGGGACCGGACCGCAAGGCTAAACTACACTCCAGCAGGGAAAGCGGCCTTAAAATGCATGTTGTTGTTGTTGTATTCGTCACACGGTCATGGATTGCTCAACCCCAATATGGGACCGTTCAAAAATTATGTAACGCTTTTTTTTCCCGCAATTTGAATAACGTAACGCTTGATGACGTAACGCTTGATTTTCGTGCGTTCTGACGCACTTGATTAAACCTTACTATTATTCAACATATGATTGCATTTTTTGGGGTCCCTCATTGTTAATAACACTCGACCCAAACAAAGCCAATGGAAATCTGATGCAACAAGCCCGAGCAGTGTATAATCAGCAGAGGCCTACATGCCGAATGTATTGGGCCCACCAGAAAAATAAGATGACGGCCATATCATTATAGTCTCGGTGCTATGGTGGGTGGAGTCAAGCGACATGTGGGTGTGATTCGGCAGCTGTCCGACCAATGGGTGCACATTTCAAAAATCGACCTCCAACACGAATCCGAACAGCAACAACGCACGGCTCTTGTCAACCTGTGACATGTCACAGGTTAAAAAAAAAGTTTTGTGAGCAGAACATTAAATCTCCCCAGTGTGCCTCTGTGTACCTTTCTGAATGGACAATGTCGTAGATCGCCTGCCCTCCCAGCTTGCCAGATTTGAAGGCCAGGAAGCTGCCAATGTGCCCTGCGGGTAGAGCAGCACCGTACGTTGCTACTCCCCAATCTGCAAATAGGTGCAACTTGGGAGATCCGTACTCGGCAGGTGGTCGTGGTTCATAGCTGGAGTTGTACCTACAAGGTATCAACCAAGAGTTCAACCACATATATGTATAGTCAAATCTTATTAATCAACTGAATGTCTTGACATATTTATAGCTGCTTGCTAATAGTTACTAAACTTCCTCTTCTTCCTCATATTTCCTCTTCTTCATTTGTCTGCAGCTCATGGCTGCGGGTAGCATCATTTGCTGAGGATGCAACTACGCTGCTGAAGCAGTTCCCCATTGAGGTTAGAGCAAAAATTTGGAGTTTGGCCAGAATGCCGATGACAACTCACCTAATCTGCAGAAAGGTACCGTGAGATGTTTAACATCTACCATCTAATGCCGGCAGATGGGACACCCAGCAGGTACCTCCAAGGTAGTTCTTTTACATCGGTTAACCTACACTTCGACCTCAGAAAGCGACGCACATTTTTACATTTGTAGGCATACAAGTACAACACGCACCAGATGAACTCCGTGTGCAATGTGCACCAACGCTGTGCGTGCGAAGGTGCCATGAGTCCGGTCGTAGGGCGAAACCTTCGGATCTGTGTGGCCAACCAGTTGCCACTGCCGTTGTGCAGGACAAAGGATTCGAGGAATGCAAGCTGGCTCTCGGGCCCATAAAACCAGTTGTAGTTGGAATCTGCAATGGCGACCGTCTGCTGAAAACCTGAATAAAAAGAAGAAGAAGAAGTAGAAGAGGAAAAAGAAGAAGAAGAGGAAGAGGATTAAGGGGATGAAAAAGAAAAAGAGGAAGAGGAAAAAGAAGGAGGAGAATAATAATAATAATAATAATAATACATTTATTTTATATAGCGCTTTTCAAGAAGCCCAAAGACGCTTTGACAGAGTACAAAAAACAAGTGCAAAAAGACAAAAATCAATAGGTAAATAATCAAAGCAAAAGGAAGGAGAAGGAGAAGAGATAGTCAGGGGTTAAATGCTGTGGGTTAAATGTTGAATGCAGTGTTGAACAGGTGGGTCTT
Organism: Myxine glutinosa; assembly: GCF_964187855.1. Taxonomy (NCBI): domain Eukaryota; kingdom Metazoa; phylum Chordata; class Myxini; order Myxiniformes; family Myxinidae; genus Myxine; species Myxine glutinosa. Next base: position 60,192,015 of record NC_136274.1, on the reverse strand, counting down.
GAGTGATGTTTTGAATGTGGTGAGTGAGGAGGAGTCTCTGATGGTGTGAGGTAGTGAGTTCCAGAGGGTGGGAGCAGCGATGGAGAAGGCCCTGTCCCCCCAGGGTCTGAATTTGGTCCACATGGGGGGGGGGCGGGGGGGGGGGTGAGAAGGGGAAAAGAAGAAGAAGAAGAAAAAGAGGGAGATGAAGAGGAAAAAGATGGAGAAGAAGAAGAGGAATAAGAAGGAGAATGAGAAGATGAGGGAAAGAAGAAGAAGAAAAAAAGAGGGAGATGAAGAGGAAAAGGAATGAGCAGAGGAAGAGGAATAAGAGGAGGAAGAATAAGAGGAAGAAGAGGAAAAAGAAGAAGAAGAGGAAAGAGAAGGAGGAGATTAAAAGAAAAAGAGGAAGAAGACGAAAAGAAGAGGGAGTAGAATAAGAAGAAGAGGAAAAAGTAGGAGAAGAATAAGAAGAGGAAAATAATAATAATAAGAAGAGGGAGATGAAGCGGAAAAGAAAGGAGAAGAAGAATAGGGTGAATAAGAGTGAAGGGAAAGAAGAAGAAGAAGAAACGTAAGAGAAGTGGCTTTCCCACCGAACCTTCCACAGTACTGCATCACCTATAGTAAGGTCGATATATGGAAAATACCCCCTCAACCCCCAAAAAATTGCTACAAAAGGTTTCTCAACTGATTCTGGTAGGGTTTAGTGTACTTTATAACATACTAAAAGTTTACCAAAGGAGGACCCCCGGAAAAGTGTTTTTTTCAAGATGGCGTCCAAGATGGCCGCCGAAACCTCTTAATGATCATAACTATGTAACTATCAACTCAAATTTGATGATCTTGGTGTCTATCCCTAGGTTTTTGGGGGCAAGGAACACATTAAGACCATTATAAATGAAAGTGGGCCATTATCTAACAGGTTGAGGGGGCATTTTCCATATATTGACCTGAAGAATGTGTCGAATTGGATCTAACTGAATAACTAATTCTCATCTTTCTCTTTTTCAGACATGATTCAACAATGAGTGCAAGCACAGCCAGTCAAGCTTTTTGTCCAATCTGCAAGGAGGAGATCGAGGATTCCAGTGATAACTGGGTTGCAATTCAGTGGAAGGGGGCGAAGGGAATAAATGAAGCCAGTGTAAAGCGGAAGGACGATCTTGTAGTTGAAGCCAGTACTAAAGTGCATAAAAGCTGTCGTCAACAGTACATAAATGATAAAAACATTAAAAGCCATGTTGCAAAGAAAAGTAGTGGTTCTGTGCCACCAAAGAGAACCACAAGACAACCAAGTGGAGGTTTTGACAGTGAAAAGGATTGCGTATTCTGTGGATGTACAATTGATTTGGACAAGGGACACTTTAGCTGGGTACGGACTGACAAATTTGTGGAGACAATTGTGGAGGTCTGTGAATCCCGTTCAGATGATTGGGGACATACTGTAAAGGGTCGGATTGAATACTATTTACGAGATTTACATGCAGCAGATGGACTTTATCATCATTCGTGTAGTGGAAATTTCCGGTCCTTCAAGTCTGTGCCTTTAGAGTTCCAGAAAGCCCGCGAAGCCAAGCGCAGAAAGTGTGGTCGTCCTAAAGATGAAGATAAGTATGAAGCATTTCAGAAAATGTGTGCTTACCTAGAACTGAACAGTGAGGAACAACTAACTGTTACATCTTTGAGCCTCATAATGAAAGGGTATCTTTGTAATCCTGATTCGGAACCTTATGACAATTACAGTTTGAAAAAGCGTCTTAAAGAACGCTTTAAGGACTCAATTTTTTTTGGTGAAAGAGAAGGCTTGGACGATATTGTTACGATGAGAGAACAAACGTCGCAGATTCTGAGATCATACTACAAGCAAACGTGTCAGGAAGGCGATGAAGAGTCCCAAAAACGCGCTATTATTGAAACTGCTGCTAGGTTAATCAGAAGTGATATAAAATCTCAGGTTTCTACCGTGACGAATCAGTATCCAAGTATTGATGATTTAAAACTTGATTCAGCCCTATCGTTCATTCCGACTAGTCTGCGGACAGCACTGGAAACATTGTTCGTTGGGAAAGACACAAGACGCAAGGTTGCGGCAGTTGGTCATGCCATAATTCAGGCAGTTCGCCCACGAGCTGTCATTGCCCACGAGCTGTCATAGTAGTGATCTTGTCATCGAACAAACGTTGATGAGGTCTCTGAAGAGCACTGGTGGTCTAACTCGCGGCAGTGGGATGACCGAGGACATGCGAAACCTTTGGACCTTATCTGCACCTGTAACATCCGAGTACAACATTGCGATGCAGGATTTCACAAACCTAACCTATACTACAAGTCCGCAACACAAAGACTCAACTGAGGCGTGCATCAAAAGAGATGCATCTGATCTCGAGAAAATTCGGATAAAGCTTGCAGCCTGCTCACCCTTCACATCTGATCCTACTCTGAGAAACATTGTCAACGGGATAGTGGCTGGGCCAGATGTGAATGTACATGACTTTGAATCGGTTTGAAACAAGATCATTGAAGATATAATCGGAAAGTCGGCATTTACTTACAAATTCAAGCGGAAAGACAGAGCCAAAACCCTTGGGAATATCTCTGCTGTGAAGATTGCTCCTGATCGTACCATTGATCCTGCCCTTCTGTTCCAGCGTTTCCTTCTGGTGTCAAGGTCAGGAGATCTTTCCCTTGAAGAGGTTTTGACGTATGAACTAAGCCCCTACCCTCCAGCCCTCTTTGAGACCAGGAACATTCTTCGAAAAGCAGACAAACCTCAGCTTGCTCAGGCAATTCGAGACCATGCTGCGGACTTATCAAGTGAGGCTGTGATGAACTCTATTCCCAAAACAGATTGTTACGTGCTTGATGGTGGCTCTTTGCTCCATCGTTTACCGTGGAACAAAGGCGACTCATATAATGCAATAGCTGAGTCTTATGCAGACTTCACTGTGAGACATTACGGACAAGCGACAGTGGTGTTCGATGGCTATGGTGAAGGTCCCTCCATAAAAGACAACACACATCAGAGACGAGGAAAAAACCTGCACCCTATTGTTAGTTTCACTGCAGAAACAGAGTTTGCAGGCAAAAAGGACGACTTTTTGTCTCGTGACAAAAACAAGGCAGACATGATTGCTCTCATCAGCACAGCACTAACTAAAAGGGGATGCCATGTCATTCAGTCACCAGGGGATGCAGACGTTGATATCGTTAAGGCAACTGTTGAACGATCCCGTCATTGCACCACAACGTTGGTCGGTGAGGATACAGATTTGCTGATCTTGCTCCTTCATTACTCCAGAACAGACAATGAGATCATCTACTTCCGTTCTGATGCAAACAAGCAGTCAAAAGAACACAGAGTGTATAACATTAACCTGTTGAAAGAAACTTTAGGAGATGATGTGTGCAATGAGTTGCTCTTTGTACATGCCTACTCAGGATGTGATTCTACTTCAAGGATTTTCGGCATCGGAAAAAAGTCAGCCTTCCGGAAATTAGTGAAATCTGATCCTGTCATGAAGTCCTGTGCTAGTGCATTCATCCTTCAAAACAAATCTCAAGAGGACATATCAGATCTTGGCAAAGACCTGATGGTTGATCTCTTTGGTGGCAAGTCTAATGATACGCTATCATCACTGCGCCATATCATTTTCACCAAAAAAGTGGCAACTGCTCAAGCATTTGTCACTTCTGAACGGCTCCCCCCAACATCACCTGCAACAATATTCCATAGCCAACGTGTGTACTTTCAAATTATGGTATGGATGGGGATGGCAAATGAAATGAACCCAACTGAATGGGGATGGAAACAGGAAAATGATCAGTTAATTCCAATTATGACCCAAAACAATGCTGCGCCTGACGAACTCTTGAAAATTATCCATTGCAACTGTTTGGGGGGATGCAAATCCTCTCGATGCAGCTGCAGACGCTATGGACTCCGCTGCACTGCTGCATGTGGCCCTTGCCAAACTGAAAACTGTGACAATCCAAACAACACTCAAGAGGTCGATACTGAGGAGGAGGATGACACTCAAAACTGAACGCTCTGAAACTTATTCTATGGACAAAGGTGTTTGTGCATTAGGTGACAGCTGAAGGTCATGAGTTCAATTTCATAATGATTCAACAGCTCAGTAATATCCAAAGTTGTCTTAATGTGTTCCTTGCCCCCAAAAACCTGGGGATAGACATCAAGATCATTAAATTTGAGTCAATAGTTATGGACTTGCGGTCATTTGGAGGTGTTGGCGGCCATTATTGACGCCATATTGGATTTTTGTGTTACATATAATGGCCCACTTTCATTTTTAATGGTCTTAATGTGTTCCTTGCCCCCAAAAACCTAGGGATAGACACCAAGATCATCAAATTTGAGTTGATAGTTACATAGTTATGATCATTAAGAGGTTTCGGCGGCCATCTTGGACGCCATCTTGAAAAAAACACTTTTCCGGGGGTCCTACTTTGGTAAACTTTTAGTATGTTATAAAGTACACTAAACCCTACCAGAATCAGTTGAGAAACCTTTTGTAGCAATTTTTTGGGGGTTAAACTGTATTTTGACCTGACTACTAAGGTATTTCACAAGTGAGAAATCGGGTGAAAAACTACTGAACGTTTTCATTACAAAGACAACATCTCAATCGGTTATATAAACATGGCAGAATATCCCATTGCAGCTCAAATTCTTTCCAACACGATGATGGGGAAAAATATGGTGCCAGGGGATGAATGGGAGATGGAGGGTCCGATCGACAGAGGAATGTGCAGTGTGCTTGCGAGGGAAAAAATACCAGTGGGGCAATGTAAAGGCCCAAGGATAATATTGTTAAAATATGAATGTTAAACAATGTTTATATCAACAGGAATTCACAAAATCCATGCAAATCTATAATTATATCAGTTTAATGAATATTCAATTGGAGGAGGGTTGGGGGGGGGGGGGCTGGCCTGGTGGTACACACACTCGCCATCCATAAGCTGTTTAGTCTGGGTTCGAATCTTGGCCCAGCTATAAACTGCCATCCTGGGATTTCTCAGGCAGGGAGGTTCATCCCTCGGATGGACGTTAAACTGGGTTTCCCCTCTGTCGGCATTAGTTGGTGGACGTTAAAGATCCTACGGTGTCCTTATGTGAAGAGTGGGCAAGTTATCTCTGGCACCATGAGCAAGTGATAAATGTTGCCCTGCCTGACTTCTGGAAGGGCAACGGCACACTACCGAGAATAACCCTAACCATTGCCAAGGAACTGTAGCAAGGCCCTGGAGAGAACATGGTACATAATGATGATGTAACCAGAATTTGAAAATAAATTTGAACTTCTGGTTGGTGGTGCTATCGATGTTTCGAGAAGTGCTAGGTACTGGGACAGGTGTACCATGCCCCATACAGTAATTGGGAATTTTAACAAGGTACCGATGTACAATGGTCTACTCTTTTTAAAGTCACTGGGATTTTTTTTTCCCATTGTCCTAGGTCTCATCAGTACAGCTTGCCTACACGTCACAGGTAGGCCAAAGATATTTGAGAACATCAATGACAATGTACTTTCGCATGCATTACGACACCTGAGTTTAGCATAGAACCCCAAACAGGCCAACTCAAATGACAAAAAGTGAGTACCCGGAAGAAGTGACCGAGATAATGATGGGACTAAAGTCAGCATCAAAGATTTAAGTGATTCAGATCTTCTTCAGCAATCAAGATGACGTGTGACCTTTCACCTGGAAGGATCGTGTGGTACAGGAAGTCAAAGTGCTTGAGTAGCCAAGGGTGACGCGTGTGGTCCAAAGCAAAATGGCGGCGCATCAGGAAAATGTACTGGAAAAGTGAACGCGTGGTGTACGTCCCATAGGCAATTCCTTCATCCAGGCTGCCATCTTGGATTTCCCACAGTAGGAGTATGGCACGCTCCATGATACTCACCGCCTGCTGAATCCACAGGTAGGCCTCTTGCAGGTAACCTGCACGCATTTCAGCGATTCGAAACATAGAACTTTACTCTCAATATAAAGGTCAACAATGTGCACTTACTCTATGTAACAGATCTGCCAAATCTAAGGGAACCTGGTGAAGCGAGAAGATGCAAAAGATGATGAAGTCTGGGATAATACTATGAGTTAATGGAGCGACTGGAAATGTAGCTTTGGTGTGCGGGGATAAACAGGATTTGCTTCAGAACGAGTGCAACTTCAGTGGGCACAGCAAAGTATTCACCTTCTGCTAGGAGAACGAGGGCAGCACTAAGGAGAGCCACACAATTGGTGGGCTGGTGGTTGTGAAGGTACTGGAACCCCCATCCGCGAATGAAGGACATCTCGTACATGTAATGGGTGGCGTTGGCTAGAGCCGATGTGAAACGTCGCCGTTGCTCAGGCTCAAAATTCCTCTCCAGAAAGTCAAAGGCCGTTGCAAAACCGATTAGTGAGTGGGCCAAAGGGACCTCATCCTTGGGGGCATTTAGGACAAGCCTGCAGGGTAGCATGTGGAGGAGGTGGAGGAGAAAAAACAAGGTGTGAGAGCATGCCGACTTTCCCTTAAAACCTCAGAAGGCAAAGTCGGCTCCACATCAGCAAAGTCGGCTCAAAACATTTTGGTGTTGAACTAACTAGTGATGGACACTTCTGATCTTCAACAACATTGAGCAAATAAGTGAACTCTGGTACTTCAGGGTTTAGACTTAATCCTGCAAGCCTCCGTTGGACCCGTAGGTGTTGTTATTACCAGGTAGGTTGTGCAGCCATTCTCTCCATGTAGTCCAGGGCGAGATGCAGAAGGTCAGCGCGCTGCGGCTCCAGGAGGCAGTAGAGGGCGAGTGGAGGAAGATTGTTCCCGTACAACTCGTTCCAACGCCCTGAGAACTTTTCAGGCTCCCAAGGAGGTAAGTAGGTTTTAGGTGATGCCAGCATGGACTCGGCAGCATTTTGCAACAGGTTGGCCAGCTCGAAGTGTGTGGAATGTGCAAGGACGCGCATCGATACAATGTCGCTGTGATCAAAGTACAAAAAGGGATGACCATCCACCGAAGGCAATCCAGGTGCAGAGCTAACATCTTGGGTAAGGACAGGATAATAGAGCAGGCCTAATATGAAAACAGGTGGAGCTCCTCGCATGTGACTTTTCATGATGTAGGAGCAAACGCCATACTACGACTGGGCCTTCAACCTGTGACAGAGTTTGGATAACAAGTGAAAGAGGTAAAACTGAGGTGGAATCTTCAATACCGTACCTTGATGTGCACAATGTGTTGGGATTAAGCTCATGCATGTCAAACCCACTTCATTAATAATACAGCATGGGGCAGCCCTTGTACCTGCATCTCTTCTGAAGGGAGACAGGGGAGTGAACATACAAATGTTCACTCATTTGTATGAGCTACCTGGATGAACCTGCCGGACACAAATATGATATATCTGCCCCTGACATTTCCATTTTTGATGATTTCACAACGCGTCGAGAGCTCAAGGTGCCTCGACCGCAATGATCGACCAGAAAGTTTGCTATTGACACCACACCTCAAACTCTCTCTGCTCAGCCCATACAGAGGAGTCATAATTTGGCCAAAAAGTCACGTGCCAAGTATACTTACTTTTGTGAAAGTTGCTGCGAGAAGTTTAACATCCACGTTGCAGGCGAGACAGCCGGTAGCAATATGCCCAAAGGCCGGAGGCACCAGAGAAAGGGCCGACAACGCGAGCTCGGTTCATCGTCCGTCTGACGTGCTCACCACACTCGTCTTCTTCAAGGATCCACTTCCGACGTACGATGAAGCGTCTCAACTCCGGGACTGGGAGGAAAGATTCCCGATTCAGTCAAAGTGGAGACTTGAACCGAACGGACGCGCGCCCTGGGCAAGACTCCTCGAAACGATCACAAAGTATCCGTTAGCGCAACATCAAGGAACGGACGAGATCCCAAGGGCTGCCCATGTGATGTGACCATTTAGAGTTACAAACCAAAACTCGACCTTAAAGCACATTAACAGGAGTTCCTTCCTCGTTTAACTCTGTACAATCGCCATCTCCTCTCTCTCTCTCTCTTGTCCCTCCCACCCCCTTCCTCCTCCTCCTTTCCCTCTCTCGGGCAGACCGAGCATGCCTGAATAAGAATGCTCAAAATTCCTCGGGCCACAAAGCCTTCAGTGAGAACCTCCCTTTGTGGGTCGTGCCATCGGAGTATTTTGATGCCTGCACGGAGGATCTCAACGTTCTGATGAAAGGTTGAAATTGGCAGAAGGTGAATGAGTTGGGGGGGAAGGGGGTGGGAGGTAGAAGTGATAATGGGAAGATAGGAGTTGAGGAAGGTATATTGAAAAATCCCCCAAAATCAACAATAATCGGGATTCATTGTAATCATTGGACTCAAGTTGCCAAGTGACGAAGGTACGTGCCTGGGCAGGCTACCTGTGGGATGAGGAATTAAAAATGGGGGAAAGAGATAGTGAGATGGGGTGGGGTGGAGTATGGAAGCGATGGGGGAATGGGGGGGGGGGGGGGATTGAGGGGAAGGGAAAGAAGGATGGGAGAGAGCAAGGAGTTGAGGGGTTGAGGAATGTAGTGAGGTTAGGGGAGGTTGAGGGGTGATGGGGAAAGCAGAGTTGAAGGGTAGTGGTAGGGAGAGGCAAAGTTGAGGGGTACAGAGGGTAGGGAGAGGAGGGTTGAGGAATGTTGGGGACAGGAGGTTGGGGCACGGTGTGGAGACTTGAGAGGAGGTTGAGGGATGGTGGGTGGAGGATGTTGAAGGATGTTTGGCAAAAGATGTGTGTTTGGAATCAGATCCCATGCACGTAGCAGGGGTAGGGAGGAGAGTGAGACTGCAAGCATGTTTTGAATATTCTCTCATTTTATAAACATCATGTTCATGTTTATGAAAAGTTTAAAAATTAACAATCGAGTACATTTGTGTGTGTATATATATACATATATATACTGTAGATTTATGTGCCTTTGCGTTTATACATTTAAATGGCATGGCCAAATGGATCACGTGACCCATTTCACAGAACCATCGGCGCAGCCATCCCGTTACTTATTAAAGTCGACATATTGCACTCTGGGGTGTGTGTGTGTGTGTGTGTGTGTGTGTGTGTGTTGGGCCACGGGTAGCAGGAACTCCTTTTGCCCCCGAACGAACGCACAACTTACAGAATTCGATTCACAGCTTCCTGTAAAGAATCAGGTTGATGCTAAAGAGTCACGTGAGCTGCAAAATACAAACCAGATGGAAATGTTTTGGTCTGTTTTGCACGAGGTCCAAAACCCGGCCTGGCCCGAACTGGGCCCACCCTGGCCAAGTCGCAATTTTCCTTTGAGATCGGAACTGCTTAACGACCACCATCTGCGGCGAACGTTATCATCATTGTGATGTCATAATTAGCTCACAAAGTTTTTCCATAAAAATCAAGTCCACATTTCTGATGGATTATAAACAATTGCTTTGTGCTTGTTAAATCGGTTTAAAAAACAATATTCTGTAATTCAGGACACATATTAAGTCAGAACCTGGCTCGCTGTCCTTTAGCCCTCCAGATTTAAGCCACAGGTGTATTTGTACAAGACCCTGCAGGTGGCTCGACTGCACAGGCTAATAGTAGAGGACCTAGGAGGGCTTCACCAGGTGACTGTGAACCCATTGGAAGTCTGCTTGTCCCCGTCGTCTTCAACATGGCTTTGATACAACAATGGAGCAGGTGTTTCACAATGATACGCTATCAATTTCCAATTGGGAAGAGAAGGTTTTTGGGAACCTCTTCGTGAGATTTTTTCTGGATGTTGTTTCTTCTCAGACCTGCTTGTTGAAAAATAATAGAATGGGGTAGGTCTTGTCCCCACATGACCTGTAAAGGTGGGAATTAGTTCGCTCATTTCAGTAAGCTTCCTGCCTTTCCTTACAGCCTTTTTTGTATACCAAGTCGAGGCTCCTATGAGAGCTACACAGAACATATAACAAAGGGAGCAGGAGATAAGAGGGGGGCGAGAGAGGGAAGCACAACAACAGAAGGGAACAAGGACATCAGGAGATCTGTGGAAAAGGGAGGGCTGGGGTGGGGTATATGGGATAAAAAAGAAGGACACCACAGGGGCTTTCAGGAAAGAACACAGTATTTGAAGATGTGAGTTTGGGTTGGATTAACAGGAGTAGAAAAGGTTAGGGTTTTGGATGGGAGACGATGAGAGGGAGAGGGGGTTGAGAGATGGTGACGACAGGTACAGTGCATTCAGAAAGTATTCAGACCCCTTCACTTTTTTCACATCTTGTTATGTTGCAGCCTTATGCTGAAATCGTTTAAATTCATTTTTTCCCTCATCAATCTACACTCAATACCCCATAATGACAAAGAGAAAACAGGATTTTAGAAAGTTTTGCAAATTTATTAAAAAGAAAAATCTGAAATATCACATTCACATAAGTATTCAGACCCTTAACTTAGTACTTAGTTGAAACGCCTTTGGCAGCGATTACAGCCTCGAGTCTTCTTGGGTATGACGCGACAAGCTTTGCACATCTGGATTTGGGGATTTTTTCTGCTATTCTTCTCTGCAGATCCTCTCAAGCTCTGTCAGGTTGGATGGGAACCGTCAGTGGACAGACATTTTCAGGTCTCTCCAGAGATGTTCGATTGGGGGTTCAAGTCAGGGCTCTGGCTGGGCCACTCAAGGACCTTCACAGAGTTGTCCCTAAGCCACTCCTGCATTGTCTTGGCTGTGTGCTTCGGGTCATTGTCCTGTTGGAAGGTGAACCTTCGGCCCAGTCTGAGGTCCTGAGCGCTCTGTTTCAGGTTTTCATTAAGGATATCTCTGTACTTTGCTCCGTTCATTGTTCCCTCAACCTTGACCAGTCCCCCAGTCCCTGCTGCTGAAAAACACCCCCACAGCATGATGCTGCCACCACCATGCTTCACCGTTGGGATGGTATTTGGCAGGTGATGAGCGGTGCCTGGTTTCTTCCAGACATGACGCTTAGAATTGAGGCCAAACAGTTCAATCTTGGTTTCATCGGTGGAGTGTTGCAGTGATAGTTGTCCTTCTGGAGGTTTCTCCCATCTCCACACAGGATGTCTGGCGCTCAGCCAGAGTGACCATCGGGTTCTTGGTCACCTCTCTTACCAAGGCCCATCTCCCCCAATTGCTCAGTTTGGCTGGGCATCCAGCTCGAGGAAGAGTCCTGGTTGATTCAAACTTGTTCCATTTAAGAATTATGGAGGCCACTGTGCTCTTGGGAACCTTCAATGCAGCAGAATTTTTTTTGTAGGCTTCCCCAGATCTGTGCCTCGACACAATCCTGTCTCGGAGCTCTGCAGGCAGTTCCTTCGACCTCATGGCTTGGTTTTTGCTCTGATATGCATTGTCAGCTGCGAGACCTTGTATAGACAGGTGTATGCCTTTCCAAATCATGTCCAATCAATTGAATTTACCACAGGTGGACTCCAATCAAGGTGTAGAAACATCTCAAAGATGATCAAGAGAAATGGGAGGTACCTGAGCTAAATTTCAAGTGCCGTAGCAAAGGCTATGAATACTTATGTCAATGTGATATTTCAGTTTTTAATTTTTAATAAATTTGCAAAACTTTCTAAAATCCTGTTTTCTCTTTTTCATTATGGGGTATTGAGTGTAGATTGATGAGGGAAAAAATGAATTTAAACGATTTCAGCCTAAGGCATAAGGCACATAACAAAATGTGAAAAAAGTGAAGGGGTCTGAATACTTTCTGAATGTCCTGTAATTGAGGGGTTTCGGGGAGAGATGGTTGTGGAATGTTTGGGACATGAGAGTTGAGGGGTGGTGGGTAAAGGCTGAGGTGAGGAGTGATAGGGGGTTGAGAGATGGTGGGTGAACAGCTGTTTTGAAGACCCGAAGGGAAGAGAGGGATTGAAGAGAGTGTGGGAGTTTGTTTTAGATGTGGGAGAAAATAGGAATGAAGGAGTGAAGGTGAGCAGAGAGTCTTGATTTTGGCAGTTTCACAAGAAGAGGGTTCCTGGTAGATCATGTGCATCCTGCAGAACGATTGGGGGGACAGAGCACAAATAGAGCTGGGGGAGCTAGGCCAGATAGGAGTCGGTATAAGATAGAAAGACCGCCAACCTGCCGGCGATGAGAGAGTGAAAGGCCCTCAGAATCAGCTTCATAGCGGGGGATTCCAATGATTCTGAAAGCTTTGGTTTCTACAGCGTGAATCCGATCTAGGTGTGAGGCAGGAGCACCAGCCCAGAGTGGAGAGCAGTATTCTATTGAGCTGTGGATGAAAGCTTTGTATGTGGTGAGGAGCTCAGTAGTGCCAAGAAAGGACTTCGCATGACGGAGGACGCCCAGTAGGCGACTGGCGTTGGAGGGCAGCTTGAAAATCTCGACGGAGATAGTGAGACCCAAAGGCTTGAATGACTGAACTTCTTCGAGAAGATTTTTGAGAAAGTAGATGAGAGGGTTTTCCAGATTGTCGTTTTGGAGAGATAAGGTGTGATGGTATGAGTTTTGTCAGGATTGAAAGACATTTTCACCTTATTTGATCAGTTTGTGATTTTATCCAGGTCTGCAGAGAGTGAGGAGGCTGCTGCCTTCCAATCTGAGGGATGAGAGATGGAACGGCAGAGGCTGGAGTCATCAGCAAAAAGATAGAGGATTTTCCAGAGAGTCGGAGAGATCATGGATGAAGATTAGAAAAAGCACAGGGCCCAGAACACTTGCCTTGAGGAACTCCAGACTGCACAAGAAGAGGAGATGAGAGGATTCCATTTAGAGCCACACGTTGACAATGACAGGAGAGGATGTCCGCGAGCCACGAGTGGAGATTTCCATGGATACTGTTACGGATTCGGCCCTAATGATTGTTGTTATGATTATTGTTGTTGTTGTTTTTTTTTTTGTTTTTTTTTTTGTATACAAGATCGAGGCTCGTGAAAGAGCGAACATTAATCACACAGAAAGACAAACAGACACATAAAACAAATAACATCGGGAGCGGTAGACAAGATGGGGAGAGAGGGGGAAGGACACAAACACAACATTTGAGAGCAGGGACCGAGAGACATGGAGACATCGAGAGAACTGTGGGAGGGAGAGGGCTTTGGGAGGGAGGCATGGGAAGGGGGGGGGGGTGCGAGAGGTATAAAACATATGGACACTGCCAGGACTTCCAGGAAAGAAGTTGGAATTTCAAACAAGGTGGATCTGGGGTGAATTAGTGGGTGTAGAAAAGATCAAGGTTTTGGATGGGGGAAGATAAGAGATGGTGGTGAACAGCTGTTTTAAAGACCTGGAGGGAGGAGTGTGATTGAAGTGAGTGTGGGAGTTTGTTCCAGAGGCGGGAGAAAAGAGGAATGAAAGAGTGAAGGTGAGCAGAGAGCCGAGATTTCGGCAGTTTAACCATCAGAGGGTGGCTGGCAGATCTTGTGCGACCTGTAGGAATATTTGGGGGACAGAGCACAGAGAGAGCTGGGGGAGCAAGGCCGGAGAGGAGTCGGTAGAAGACAGAAAGACCATCTACCTGCCTGCGGTGAGTGAGTGAAAGGCCCTCAGAGATAGCTTCATCGCGGGAGATTCCAATGATTCTGAAAGCTTTGGATTCAACAGCGTGAAGCCGAGCCAGGCGTGAGGCAGGAGCACCAGCCCATAGGGGAGAACAGTATTCCATTGAGCTGCGGATGAAAGCCTTGTATGTGGTGAGGAGCTCAGGTGTGCCGAGGAAGGACTTCGCACAACGGAGGATGCCCAGTCGGCAACTGGCTTTGGAGGCCAGCTTGGAAATGTGGTTTTCCCAAGAAAGATCATGGCAGATAGTGAGACCCAAAAGCTTGAGCAACAGAACTTCTTGGAGAGGATTGTTGAGAAAGTAGATGGGAGGGTTGTCCAGTCGATCTTTTCGGAGAGACATAGTAAGAGTGTGAGATTTGTCAGGATTGAAAGACATGTTCCACTTGTTTGACCAGTCTGTGATTTTGTCCAGGTCTTCAGAGAGACAGGAGGTTGCAGACTGCCGATCTGAGGGAAGAGGAATGGAGCGGCAGAGAGTGGAGTCATCGGCAAAGAGATAGAGAGGATTTTCCAGAGAGTCGGAGAGATCTTTGATAAAGACCAGAAAAAGCACAGGGCCCAGCACACTGCCTTGGGGAACTCCAGCCTGAACAGGAAGGGGAGATGAGAGAAACCCATTCAGGGCCACACGTTGACTACGATCAGAGAGGAAGTCCGCAAGCCATGCATGGAGATTTCCATGGATACCATAGGAGGAGAGTTAGGTGAGCAGAGCTGGGTGCCAGACCATATCGAAGGCACGTGATATGTCAAGGGAGACATCTCTGATTTCCTGTTTGGCATTGACGACCTCCATCCATTGTTGAGACAGCAGAAGCAGCATGTCCAGAGTAGAGTGACCTGGTCTGAAACCAAATTGATGATCAGAGATCAAGCCATTGGAGAACAGGAATGATTTCATATCCAAAGCAATGATGGATTCCATGACTTTGCTGATAATTGGGAGAAGGTTGCTTGGTCTGTAGTTGCAAGGATCTGTTTTTGCACCTTTTTTGTGTAAAGCGGTAATGTTTGCTGATTTCCAGGATGCTGGCAGATGACCTTGAGCAAAAGATAGGGTGAAAAGAACAGAGAGAGGGTGAGATAGAGCGGCAGAGCAGGATTTTAGGACCCGTGGGCTGATGCCGTCTGGTCCAGTTGCAGAATCAGAGTCGAGGTTTGACAAAAACTCCTCCACCTTGTCAGGAGAGAAGGACACAGAGTCCAGGAGCAGTTGGGTTCGACTGGGAAAGGTGGGAACAGAGAGAGATGGGTTTGGGACTAAGGATTTTGAGGCAAACACAGAGTTGAGGCATTCGGCTTTGTCACGTGCGATATCAACTGTGTGGCCATTTGAGGTAAGGGAGGGGATGGAGGGGGAACAAACACCAGAAACGGATTTGACCAGACGCCACCAGGATTTGGAGGAAGGAGACAGGTTTGAGAGTTCATTCTTGAGTGAGGAGAGATAGTGCTTCCTGGCACTCCTGAGGGTAGACACACACTTGTTCCGAGCTTGGTGGAAGGAACTGAGATTGCCTTCAGTTGGATTAGCCTTCCAAGAGGCAAAGGCAAGTTGTTTCAGGGCAACTGCCTCACCACAAGAGTCAGTGTACCATGGACGGGAGGAAGGGTAAGACAACTGAAGGCGAGATGGGATAACTCTGTGCATGAGAGAGATCAGTTTGCTTTGGAAGAATTCCCAGGAAGAATTGATGTCAGAGGCAGTGGAGATGGGAGACCAATCCAGACGATTGATGGCTGCTTGAAGACCGTCCCAGTCGGCCTGAGTGAAATGCCAGACTCGTCGACGCTGAGGAGGCTCTCTGAGAATGGCCAGAGAGATGTCCACTTTGACAAGCACATGATCAGAAGAACCGATTGGAGCAGAAGAAGAGCAACAGACATTAGCAGGGAAGTTTGTCATAACCAAGTCTAGAAGAGAAGATACTCCATTGGCTGAGATCCGGGTCGGGAAATTGACAGATTGTGTCAATCCCAGTGAGTCACAGAGGTCCTTTGCTGAGGTGCCATGACTGGTGAGAGAGGAACCCACACCCAACCAGGTGGCATGATGACAGTTGAACTCACCACATATGAGGAAGAGAGAGTTGGGATGAGTGGATAGAAGTTGGTCCATGTTGTCAGACAGTGAAATGTAGATGGAGTCATCACTGTTTCGGGGACGGTACAGAACACATATGAACAAAAGGTGGGAGCGGAGAGGAAGCCGTAGCCAGAGGTACTCCTGGGGGTGAGGAGGAGCGAGGGCAGTGCAAGGAGAGTGAGGAAGAGTTTTTGATAAAGATAGCCACCCCACCACCAGGCCGAGGCTCAGGTCTATCATACCGGAGGAGGGAGTAACCAGGAAGAGATATTAAGGAATAAGAGACATCTTGAAGGAGGAAAGTCTCTGTTAAGCAGATCAAGTCTGGATTGTCAGAAGCAACCTGTATGGAGAGATCAGTCAGGTTTGAGCGAAGGCCCCGGATGTTTGAGGTCCATACCGTTAATGAAGAGAGAGGGGGAGCATCGGGTACAGGACAGGGGAGGGGAGGAGTAGGGTAAGATGAAGGATGAGAGGGGGAGGTAGGGAGAGCAGTTGATAGTGTGTCAGAGATTGCAGAAGAGTTCCAAGAAAGGGAAGGATGAGGAGGATGAAAGGTTTGATGGTGAAGGGATGAGGCACAGTGAGGGGTTGTTTGAGGGGGGGGGGGGCAGAGGAAAGTAGAAGGTTGGGGGGGGTGGAGGTATGAGATAGAAGGGAGACGAAATGGGGAGGAGGCAGCTTTGAGGAGGAGGGGGGAGGAGGGAAAATTGGAGAGGAATGGTATGGGGGGAGATTTGAATGGGAGGGGTTGCGGGGGAGTTTTGAAGGGGAGGAGTGAGGGGGGAGTTTAGGAGGGGAGGGGCAAGGGGGTAGTTTAGGAGGGAAGGGGCAAGGGGGAAGTTTAGAAGTGGAGGGGCAAGGGGGGAGTTTAGGAGTGTAGGGGCGAGGGGGGGGATTTGGAGGGGAGGGGCAATGGGGGAGTTTAGGAGGGGAAGGGCAAGGGGG
Source organism: Myxine glutinosa (assembly GCF_964187855.1). Taxonomy (NCBI): domain Eukaryota; kingdom Metazoa; phylum Chordata; class Myxini; order Myxiniformes; family Myxinidae; genus Myxine; species Myxine glutinosa. The sequence continues at coordinate 60,175,466 of NC_136274.1, read as the reverse complement.
GAGTTCAGGAGTGGAGGGGCAAGGGGGGTGATTTGGAGGGGAGGGGCAAGGGGGGAGTTTAGGAGGGGAAGGGCAAGGGGGGAGTTCAGGAGTGGAGGGGCAAGGGGGGAGTTTAAGAGTGGAGGGGCAAGGGGGGTGATTTGGAGGGGAGGGGCAAGGGGGGAGTTTAGGAGGGGAAGGGCAAGGGGGGAGTTCAGGAGTGGAGGGGCAAGGGGGGTGATTTGGAGGGGAGGGGCAAGGGGGGAGTTTAGGAGGGGAAGGGCAAGGGGGGAGTTCAGGAGTGTAGGTGCAAGGGGGGGGATTTGGATGGGAGGGGCAAGAGGGGAGTTTAGTAAGTGGATGATTTCTGAAAGACGAACATTGAAAACAAATTGGGTTTGTTGTGATTTTCAAGTTAGCAATCCGATTCAGAACGATGGAGGAGGGGTGGAATGAATGTGAATTTAGACCATGTAGTGAGGGAGATGTATAAGATATTGAATTTCTTTTTTTTGAAGTGGAATGAGTTGGAGAGGAAATTGAGAAAAGCCTTTTAAATAGGAAGAAAAACAGCGTGTTGTAAAATACCACTGAGTAAAACACTGAAGGGGAAAGGTTAAACATATTTAAATAATATTTAAACAGAACCGTGAACAATCTTATATGCACAAAATACCAACGGGGGTAGAGCCGAGAGGGACCACCACGAGTCACGTGAACAGGGCAAACGGTGGATGGCAAGGAGATAATGGGGGCGGGGCGAACAGCACACCTGGACAGAAAATACAGGATGAGACAACAGTACACGTGGAGAAAGGAAAACAAATGGGTTTTTTTGTTGTTTTTTTGGGGGGTGGGGGGGGGGGGTGGGGATTTAGAACGTTAGACAGAGTATTATGTTCGGGGTAGAAGGGGAAAAACTAAGAGCCAAGCAAAACACGCTTAAGTTAACAAACACCGACGGGGGTACAACTACAAGGCCGCACACGAGGAGCAGAACACGATTAATTAATTACGAGTTCCAGGAAATTCAAACCAAAACTAACTATAATCAAACAATAACGCATGGACGATAAAATAATGAGTTGAAATTTGACAATCTATCTGGGGAAATGGGGGAGAAACCCGTGGTCGAAGAACGAACGAACGAATAAGAATGAATAAACGAATGAGAACAGAGAAATTTTTTTTTTTTTTTTTAAGTTGAGATTTACATAAGGAAGTAGGCTATGGGGTGAAAAGACTGGGAAAACAGAGAACGAAAGTTATTGGATCACAAAACGACGGACCGCTGAGGGAAAAACAAAGCCTCAAGGTTGTACAGTGTACACTGTACAAGGCCTCAAGACACGACACGAATTAACACGATTTTCAATACAGGTATGAAAGATTTGCACCGAAAATCTTCGTCGGGAGACAATATATTGTTGCGAATATGGAATTTGGCCTCCATATCCGCTTGTAAATATTCCCCTATTTTCTCCAATACTCCCCAACTTTCCCCAATCCCCCATTCCCTAGTCCCATTGCATGTAAACAACAATCAGTAGAGCCGACCTTCCCCTTATTCCCCCATTAAATGTCGTGCCCAGGTCCACCGCACCACACGTAGACAACTTTCGGACATCTTCCTAGTTATTCTTAATCTATGTCAGTTAAGGCCTCGTTTCCATTAATTATGACTCTTCGTTGCACCAGAATGTGATTATATGGCATCAGTAGTGAGTTTAGGACCTTTCCCATACCTCCTCCCATCTTCTTCCCCAAACAACAACAATAACAACAACTACAACAACAATTACAACTACAACTACGACTACAACAACAGAGGGGCGGGGAGTGTGCGTCCTCACACCGGCTCGGTTACCCGCCATGACCATGCGCTCCACGGCGTTACCCCGAAGGGGCTGGCTGTCAGCTCCTCGTCAGGGGCGGAGCCAGTAACCCCCCCACGCACCCAATGAGAAGCAACGTGCCGATTCCATCTGGGGCAGCGCTAACGAGCCGAGGGCGTGTCACTCCCCGCCGGATATACGCGGCCCCGCGCCGGATGTGACGTCAGATGCGCCTCAGCTTGGAGAGAGAAGCCACCGCCACCCCCAGCGCGACGAGACCTCCCCGCATCTTTGGACCGGACCGGACCGTACTGTACCCTGCCCCGAGCCCAGGAGGACCTGGAGCCATCGATCCTGCCTTTCCTAGCCATCAAACCCCCGTGTGAGTCAGCCGTTGTCCCGTTTGTCTGTCGTCTGTCCGGGGTTAATATAAGAGTGTGTCTAAGTGCCTGTCTTTCTGTGATTATACCTCTAGCCCCTGTAATCTGACCTTTCCGTACGAATATAATCTCCTCCGGAGGTCTTGAGAATTGAAACATTGGTGTCGTATTGTGTTATTGTAATCCAGCCGGGTGTCTTCTTTTTCTTATTGAGCCAGCATCGCGCGACTAGTCAACGTTCGGGCACAATCGGGTAACTTGTGCAGACGTGGTCATACCATAAAACCGCTCGGTAAATAACATCCAAGCCACGTCTGTAACAATTGGTGTCTGGGAGTGAGATTCGAGGCCCGACCAAATTTTGAAAAAAAAAAAACGAATAGAGGGAAAAAAAAAAATTTGGTCAAAATTTGGAGCGGCCGAAATTCGTTTTGTTTTACAAAACCCGAATTTTGAAAGTCGCGCTATGGCGGATCAAGACGGCTGGGGTCCGGTAGGGGAGAGTGAAGCAGGGTCGGTCCAGGACCAAATTGAGACACGTGAGGAGAGCGAAACAGCGGGGGTAGCAAACGCACAAAATGGCGCCTCGCTGGTCACCGCGCCCGCGACCGTAGCAGCGCCGCCGATGGATTGGGGCCTATTTATGGAACAAATAAAGGCGCTCATGGTCCAGACAAGTGAAGACCTGAGGAATGACTTGGGAAACCAAATGGGGGTAATGGGGAACCGGATGGAGGCTCAGAGTGAGCAAATGGGGGTAATGAGGGACGAAGCGAGGGCTCAGAGTGAGCAATTGGGGGTAATGAGGGACGAAGCGAGGGGTACCAGTGAGGGATTAGACAATAATTTTAAGGGATTAGATAATAATTTTAAGGGATTAGATAATAATTTTAAGGGATTAGACAATAATTTTAAGGGATTAGACATGAAATTTGGGAAATTAGACGATAGATTAGGGGAAATACAGGAGGGGTTAACGGGGGTAGAAAACAGAATGGCCGCTCAAGAGAATCAAATGGAAGGGATGCAAAAGGGGTTAGAGGGGGTAGAAAATAGAATGGCTGCCCAGGAGAATCAGATAGAGGGAGTGAAAAATGGGTTAGAGGGGTTAGAAAACACCATGGAAGGCAAATTGAGGGACATGAGGGACCAAGCGGAAAGGGAAGTTAACCAAATGGGGCAGCAGATAGAGGGGGTCAGAATGGGGGTAGAAACCAAACTGGATGCTCACAGGGAGGAAATGGAGCAGATGAGGGTGGCATCTGGGCAGGAGATGCAAGTGATGGGAGAGGAGATCAGAAGAGGAGTGAGTGAGGAGGTCGGAGGAGTGCGCGAGGAGGTGAGGCACTGTAAGGAGCGCATGGAGAAAGAGGTGAGAAAGGGGACTGTAAAATTGCAAGGTGGTATAGAGGAGTTGACGCTGGGAGTAGAACAACTGACAGTGGGACAAAAGGAGTTGGGGGACCAGGTAAAGAAGAACACAGCGGTAATAGAGGGTTTAAAATCGACACAGAAGGAGATGAAAAAGGACGTAGGGGTAATTAAAAAAGAGTGTCAGACGGTACATGAGGACCTGACGAGGAAAATGGACAAGGTGGTAGAGGTAATGGAGGTTAAAGAGCGGGAGGTGCGGGAGCACATAGAAAAAAATAAAGTGGAGTTAGAGGAAGAACTTAAAGGGGCGCACGAAGAGATGAAGGAGATGAAGCAAAAATTAGAAGAAGTGGAAGAAGGGGTGAGCGAAATTAAAAAGCGACGGAGAGAGGATAAGAAAGAGATAAAAGAGGAGGTAAAAGAATTGGTCCAGAGTCTGTGTTCGGATCGTGATGATGTGCTCATTAACCGGATGAGGGATTCGCAGGTGATGGAGGAGAAGCGAAGAGAAAGAGGACCCGGTGTAAGTGGTGACCAATATGGTCGTGCGTATGATGCGCCAGGTGATTTAATAAGCTTGGGGGTCGAGATAGACCCGGATGTTCGTGAGAGGCCAAGAGTGAGGTGTATGGCTGGTCCGGAGGGTATGGAACGAGAGGTGCGAGGTGTGGGTGAGCAAGGTTGTGGTGGTGGTGGTATGGAATGGGTAGCGGGTTGCGGAGGTGTGACCCATGCATCAACACCAACAGGGGTAGTTGTTGGAGGGACCGGGGAGGCACGAGAGCCCCTTGGGGGTAGTGTACTGTGGGGGCCCGGCCGGTTCGGCCCCGCGCTGACCCCGCAAGGGGCGACGCACGGGGTCCGGCAGGCGGGCAACGACTCACATATGAGGTGGTCCCACAAGGTCCCACTCGCGCCGTATGACGGCAAGAGTGATCTACGCGCGTACCTGGCGCAGTTCGACTGTGTGTGTAAGGGCAACGGTTGGGGTGAGGACGAAGGTGGAGTACACCTGGTGGCCGCATTGCGCGGCGCGGCGGCGGAGGTGCTGACGGCATTACCAGCGGGTGCTCTCACCCTGCCAGCCCTCCGCGACGCCCTAATTAATCGATTCGGCATAGAACAGCAGAGCGAGCTTGTTAAAGCTCAGCTCGCGCTGCGAAAACGCAAGCCCCAGGAAGCCATCGGGGAACTTGCCCACGACATTCGCCGCGCAGTGGGGATCGCACATGCTAGCATGGCAGCGGATTCCCGGGAAAGCCTGGCGCTGGACCATTTTATCCAGGCCCTCCCGGATATTGAGCTCCGGCAACAGCTCGCCATGTGGCGCCCGCAGACTCTGAGCCAGGCGGCTGACGCTGCGGCCCGTTGGGAAGCAGCGAGGCCCCTAGCCCGAGGGGGCGAGCGTCTCGCAATGGCGGTCCGCCAGGTGGGACCCCCGATGGAGGGCGGACCCCTTAGGGGACCCGCCCCCGACGTGGGTCCTGACCTGGCGGGCATGGTCCGGAGGCTGGTGGACCAGCGCCTGGCGGGACCTGGACCATGGCAGGCGGCCCCGGAGGTGGCCCGCGGTGGACCACGAGCGGGTAATCCAATTCGGACCTACAGGGGGGGGAATTTGGAATTCCGGAGGCAAGCACCTTATCAGGTGAGGTGCTATACCTGCAACCGCCTGGGTCACCTGGCGCGGCACTGTCGAAACGCGCGCCGGGATGATCCCCGGCAGTTGAGGTCCTCAACTCCGCCCAGGGGGGAGCGGGTTAGCCGACCCCAGACACCCCCCCGCCAGACCCCGGGAAACTAGAAGGTGTCGGGCACGTAGGGCGGTGTTCGGCAGCAGAGGATGGAGGAGAGCCCTCATTGACGCGACAGGTCATTTATTGTGGCCAAATTGGAACCGGTAGCCTGACAATTAGATGCAAAATTGCCGGCGTGGGGGTAGACGCCGTAGTGGACACAGGAGCTAGCGCCACGATCATCAGCCCTGTGGTCCTTGATTCGAGCGCAGGTGGCTGGGATAAGATCCAGCGCCTGCAAAATTATAGTTTGCAGCTTGCTACCGGGGTAACGGCCCCGATCATAGGGCGTGGTTCTGTGACCCTCAAGTTAGGGTCGGTAAGGAGGGAGATAGATGTTTGGGTGGCGGAGGTGTGCGACCCATGTTTAATAGGGTTGGACCTGTTGACTGCCAGCGGTTGTAAAATCGACTTGTGCCGGGGGATCCTGCAGGTGGGAGTAGAAGAGCTGCCGTTAGGGGGAGTGAGCACGGCCGAGAGAGCGGAGCTGGAGGCTTCCGAGGCCGTGACCATCCCCCCAAGGGCCGAGGCGATAGTGCCGGCCCGGTGGGCAGCTCGCCCAACATGGCAGGAGTCCTGCGGCCTGGTCGAACCGGTGGCAGCGCAGTCCATACCGGGTTTAATCGTGGGCCGCACCCTTGTAAAAACGGACGGACCGGTAGTGGCCGTCCGAGTAATAAATATGAGTACAGAACCACGCACTATAGTAAGGGGCACGAGGGTAGCTGGCTGCACCCCAGTTGAGGAAGTCGCGACAGTGAGGGGCGAGAACGTCCAGCCGAGCCGACCCCGGGGGGAGCCTTCAATAACAAGTAGGAATTGGCCCGATCCCATTTGCGAGATGGTAAATCGTAGCAGCGTAGAGTTGGGAGGTACCCAGAGGGAGGCCTTACACAAACTGGTTGGGTCCCATTTGGACCTCTTCTCCCTGTCCACCGAGGATATTGGACGTACGGGCCTGGTGAAACATCAGATCCACACCGGTGAGGCCCGGCCTATTCGTCAGGCCGCCCGACGGCTCCCTTGGAGCAAGAGGGCGGAAGCTGACGAGCAGGTTGCAAAAATGCTCGACGCAGGTGTGATCGAGCCCTCGGGAAGTCCTTGGATGTCACCTGTTGTGCTGGTCAAAAAGAAGGATGGGACCACGCGGTTCTGCGTGGACTATCGCCAGCTAAACAACGTGACACTCAAGGACTCATATCCCCTGCCAAGGATTGATGACACCCTCGATGCCGTTGCGGGCTCAAATTGGTTCACAACTTTGGACCTCAAGAGTGGGTATTGGCAGGTGGAGATGGATAGGGCAGGGAAGGAGAAAACGGCATTTTCCACAGGTAAGGGACTGTATCAGTTTACTGTGATGCCGTTTGGTTTGTGTAACGCCCCCGCCACCTTTGAGAGATTGATGGAGCATGTACTAGGCGGCATGCCATGGCAATCATGCCTGGTGTACCTGGATGACGTCCTGGTACATGCCCAAACGTTCCCCCAGGCACTAGCTAATTTGGACCAGGTGTTCGGGTGCCTCAGACAGGCAGGGTTGAAGCTGAACCCGAGTAAGTGCACTTTGTTTGCAAGAGAGGTGGCCTATCTAGGTCACGTGATTGGCCGCGAGGGGGTAAAAACAGACCCAGACAAAATTAAAGCGGTAGAGGAGTGGCCCGCACCACGTACCATCAAAGAGGTGCGGGGATTTTTGGGACTCTGCTCCTACTACCGGCGCTTTGTGGCGAAATTTGCGGAGTTGGCCCGTCCCCTCCACCGGCTTACGGAGAAGGGGACGCGATTTAATTGGACACGGGAGTGCCACGAGGCCTTCCAAAAATTGAAGGGGTGTCTAACATCCGCACCCCTTCTAGCTTACCCCACTGGTGACGGGACATTTACCCTGGACACGGATGCGAGCCAGGAAGGATTGGGCACAGTTTTGTCTCAGACACAGGAGGGCGTGGAGAGAGTGATTGGTTATTATAGTCGGGCCTTAAGTAGGCCCGAGAGAAATTATTGCGTCACTCGCAAAGAGTTATTGGCTATGCTGGCTGCCATGAACCATTTCCACCCGTACTTGTACGGGCGGAAATTTTTGGTTAGAACTGACCATTCCTCCTTGCAATGGCTCCTTCGGTTCAAGGAACCGGAGGGCCAAATTGCAAGGTGGTTGGAAAAGTTGCAGCAGTACGATTTTGATGTGGCCCATAGGGCCGGGAAGGCCCATGGTAATGCGGACGCACTCTCTCGGCGTCCTTGTCTGGGGGAAAACTGTAAATTTTGTGCGAGACACGAGGAGAGGGAGCAATTGGGCGATTCCGCCCCGATTCTCGTCGTCCGGGCAACCCGGGTGAGAGGGCCAATTTTGCCACTAACCGCGGACGAGGAATTTGGAGAGTTGGCTTGGAGCACGGCCCAGCAGGAGGATCCTGTTCTGGGGCCGGTGTTCCAATGGGTCAAATTGGGGCAAAGACCAAAGGGGGAAGAGGTCACCCCCCTCGGGGCACAAACAAAGGCATATTGGGCTCAGTGGCAGACCCTGGAATTGAAAGGCAACATCTTGTATCGCAAGTGGGTGGAGGTTCCCTCTGATCGAACTTCCTGGCTGGTGATAGTCCCTGACAAATTCAAGAACGTCATATTGCAACAGGTGCATGGTACCCGCTCCGGCGGCCATTTGGGCAGGACAAAGACAATATCTCGGGTCCGCCGGAGGTTCTATTGGGTGAATATGGGGCGCGACATACAGGACTGGTGTCGGAGATGCGACGCCTGTTCTGCCAAAAAGGGACCAGCACGGAGGATGAGGGCCCCCCTTCAATTACATCAGGTGGGGGCCCCCCTTGAGCGGGTGGCTATGGATATTCTAGGACCGCTGCCCCGCACCCGCCAAGGTAATAAGTATATCCTCGTTGTAATGGACTATTTCACCAAGTGGCCGGAGGCCTACGCCCTCCCCAACCAAGAAGCAGGGGTGGTAGCGCAGGCCTTCGTGGAAGGATTTGTGTGCCGGCATGGGATTCCACAGGAGTTGCACACCGACCAGGGACGAAATTTTGAGAGCAAATTGCTAAAAGATGTGTGCAGTCTCCTGTCAATTCGGAAAACCAGAACAACGCCTTTAAGACCTCAATCTGACGGGATGGTGGAAAGATTCAATCGAACTCTAATCCAACAACTGGCACTGTTCACCACCACCCGTCAGGATGACTGGGACGAACATCTCCCTTACTTGCTCATGGCCTACCGAACCAGCCAGCACGGGGCCACCGCATGCAGTCCAGCGTTGCTTATGTATGGGCGGGAGTTACGGGCTCCCGCCGACTTGCTATGCGGTCCCGTGCCAGACACAGTGGTTAACCCGCCGAGGGAGGGGTACGCACGTCACCTAGAGGAAGGCATGGAGCTAGTCCATGCCTTCGCCCGCCGCCAACTCCATCTGGCGGGGGAAAAGATGAAGCGCAGGTACGACGACCGGAGCCAGGGGAGTCAATACGCTCCGGGGATGAAGATTTGGTTCTTTAATCCCCGGAGGCGAAAGGGAAGGTGCCCAAAACTCACCTCCCCCTGGCAAGGCCCAGGAGTCGTCCTGTCGCAAATCTGTGACGTGGTCATTAAGATCAAAATGGGGCCACGAGCCCTCCCTCGGATCGTCCACGCCGACCGGATAAGACCTTACACCGGCGAGCAGGCGCCCCCGTGGATTGCCTCGGCTTTAGATGCCGAGGCGGGACCCAGTACCTCTGAATAAGGGGGGCTTATTAGTGCCAGAGGACTGGGGGATTGAGGAGCGATAGGCCCGGTGGGAGAGGGTGGCATCCCTGCCACCTTTCCCATGTGGGGCAAAGGAGCAATAGCTTATGGGGTGTATGGCAGTGAAAACTAGCCCGGGTGGGTTAGGATATTGTGTGTAGGGATCTAGAGAAGATGACCTTAGGTAACGTTAAGGTTAGTTAGTGACTGATACCTGTAGTGGGGACGCAGGTAGATTAGTGTGGATGATAATGACGTGGGAGCGCAATAGTTAAAGGGACGACTGGGAAGCGCAAGTTTCAGAAGGGAGTAGTTAGCTGAGATGATGCCGTGTGTGTGAGAATTGAACAGGTGTGATTGCACAGGTGTGCAACTGGACAGGTGTGTGGAGCAGTGTATGAGTAGTGAGTGTGTGGATCAGCGCGAATGCGCTTGGGGAGAGAAGGGTGCAGGTGGCACCAGGTGTGAGAGCACAGGTGTGCAAGTACAGGTGTGTGGAGAGAGTTGGAGTAAGTGGTACGGAGTGGTGTGCATGGTGCGAAGGTGTGGATGGGGGAAGAGTGGACCCCTTTCACGAATACCCGGGGCGGGTAGTGTAAGTGTTAGGTAGAGGGTATAGGTAAATTGTGGTTGGATATTGGCATTTGTGGTGCGGTTGCAGAATGGTGTTGTGAATGGGTGCATTAGTGTTGTGGAAATGGCTGGGCGTGTAGCCTGTTAGTGTGTGTAGTTGGTTGGGCACTCCACCACTGTGAGGATGTCGGCCAGGTGAGGCCGCAGGTGGGCTCTGGGAGCCGGTAGAGTTGTGGATGGGGCCCGAGGATCCGGAGGACGGACCCGGGTAGCCCAGTGCCAGAGAGGGCACCGAGTGGGGAGAGAGCCAGAGGGCCTTCCCCAGGTAGTTAGGTTAGGGTAAGGAGCAGGTAAGCTCGGAGGCAACTGCAGTGGTGGAGGTGTGCAGGTGGGTAGACCCACTGGGAGAGGTACACGTCGCAGCCCAGAAATTGTACGAGGGCACCGGGAGATGAATTGGGGGAGTGAGACCCCAAATTGAAGAGCACCACAGTTTGGCCAATGGGAATTGGTTTTTAGAACCCATAGTGTAAGAGGGCCAATGGTTTGGCCGGGGGAAGACCCCGGGTAGTGTAAAGTTGTTAAAGTCATTTAGGAAATAGTTAGGATTGAAGAACCTGTCGCACCATACGCAGCCACTTACCTGTGATGATGATGACTCCACACCTGTGTTTTCTTTGTTTTGTGCAGGAAATGAGAATTGCTGTGAGGATTTGTGAGACGCATCACGACGTGGATGAGACATTGGGGTGATTCCATCTCTCCCTCCCTAGGAGGGACTGATGATGAATTGGTAATGGCAAATTTTGAGGAGAGTTGAAAATGGCAAATTTGATTGGTTAGGAGGGAGAGAAGACGAATTTGGTTTATGGGAGGAACGGGGAAGACAGTAGGGATGTTTGTTGATTTGTAAAGTAGATGTTTATGGGTAGTGTTGTGTTTTGTGGATACAGTAAGGGGTAAGGGAGGGGCCATGTAGGTTACCTGGTGGGGGGGGGGGCGTACGATAGGAACGTACCTGTCTCACCTGGTTCCCATGTGCCCCCAGTGTGCATTACCTTATATTGCGTGCACTTTTGCGCCCTTACCACCTTACTCACTTGTTTCTTCTTTTGTCTCCCACCTCCGAGGATCTGGCTTTGGGGTAGAGAGAGAGGAGAGAGAGGTGCTGGCTGCGCAGTTGTGGGCCTGCACTTTCGCTGTTTGCTGCCGGGATCGATACACCATATGGACCGCAATGTTTGTGGCCACCCACAATGGACCGCAGTTCGTTTGCGGCCAAGCACCACCCGGGGATGGACCTATGGGTCAACGTGGCACCTATGCCATAAAGGTGAACCACTGTTAATTAACACCACTGAAGGCCACACGAAGAGCAAGAGACACCTGCAGGGTTAGGGGTTGTCGAATTTATTTTTATTCCAATGAACAATGGTGTCTGCACCGATTGGTGGTGGGGTGGTGCTTTTGATGCTCGGGAAGGGTGCTCTGCACGTTATTAAAGGCCGTCGGCCACAGAGCACTCGTGGGTTGGTGTATCGATGCTGGCAAGCGCGCTCTCTCTATGCATAACATCTGCATGTGTTCCTCCAAAAACAGGTCCTGGATCGTAGTGTAAATAGCAGCGTAGTCGTGTAAATAATGCTCCCTACCGGCTGTATGTTTAGTTTGAGAATTCTTTCCGGATTCGGTTATCCTGTGGGTGTGTTTCTGTGAGGAGAAGGGTGCAACGTCGCAGGGGGACATATTTACTCATTTGTGAATATCTGTAAAACTGTCGCACTCAGGGTAGAGTTAATAGTAGAGGGAACTACATTGCGTGCCACACTAAAGTAGGTAAAAATTTATCGGGTCGGGACGCCCCGAGGGTAGAGAAGGGTGCAATGTTGCGAATATGGAATTTGGCCTCCATATCCGCTTGTAAATATTCCCCTATTTTCTCCAATACTCCCCAACTTTCCCCAATCCCCCATTCCCTAGTCCCATTGCATGTAAACAACAATCAGTAGAGCCGACCTTCCCCTTATTCCCCCATTAAATGTCGTGCCCAGGTCCACCGCACCACACGTAGACAACTTTCGGACATCTTCCTAGTTATTCTTAATCTATGTCAGTTAAGGCCTCGTTTCCATTAATTATGACTCTTCGTTGCACCAGAATGTGATTATATGGCATCAGTAGTGAGTTTAGGACCTTTCCCATACCTCCTCCCATCTTCTTCCCCAAACAACAACAATAACAACAACTACAACAACAATTACAACTACAACTACGACTACAACAACAGAGGGGCGGGGAGTGTGCGTCCTCACACCGGCTCGGTTACCCGCCATGACCATGCGCTCCACGGCGTTACCCCGAAGGGGCTGGCTGTCAGCTCCTCGTCAGGGGCGGAGCCAGTAACCCCCCCACGCACCCAATGAGAAGCAACGTGCCGATTCCATCTGGGGCGGCGCTAACGAGCCGAGGGCGTGTCACTCCCCGCCGGATATACGCGGCCCCGCGCCGGATGTGACGTCAGATGCGCCTCAGCTTGGAGAGAGAAGCCACCGCCACCCCCAGCGCGACGAGACCTCCCCGCATCTTTGGACCGGACCGGACCGTACTGTACCCTGCCCCGAGCCCAGGAGGACCTGGAGCCATCGATCCTGCCTTTCCTAGCCATCAAACCCCCGTGTGAGTCAGCCGTTGTCCCGTTTGTCTGTCGTCTGTCCGGGGTTAATATAAGAGTGTGTCTAAGTGCCTGTCTTTCTGTGATTATACCTCTAGCCCCTGTAATCTGACCTTTCCGTACGAATATAATCTCCTCCGGAGGTCTTGAGAATTGAAACATTGGTGTCGTATTGTGTTATTGCAATCCAGCCGGGTGTCTTCTTTTTCTTATTGAGCCAGCATCGCGCGACTAGTCAACGTTCGGGCACAATCGGGTAACTTGTGCAGACGTGGTCATACCATAAAACCGCTCGGTAAATAACATCCAAGCCACGTCTGTAACAATATACACCATAAAATAAATACAGTTACAACGAAAATACAAATGGGAACAATTACTTAACTTCAATTTCGATGGAGAGCGTGGAGAGCTGAGAATAAACGAACCCTCGCCAGCAAGACCGGAAACGGAAGTCATGGTTCTAAGTATTCTGGTGATTGTGGTTGAAGGGAAAGGGTTATTATAGTTAAAAGATTTAAAAGCGCTCCTGGTAAAAATGTGGCCGGAAATCCGGATCGTGACCGGAAGAGGTGGAGCGAGGAAGAAGAGGCGGTAGGAGATCGAGAACAGACGTTTTTGTTGAAGATCCCGACCGAGCGGTCGACGTACAGGGCGAGTGAACTTTGCGTCCTTGAAGGGAAGTTCGGGCGATAAGAGATATCGCCGGAGTGCGGTGGAGCCTGTGTCGTCGGGTATCCTCATTGAGGTTCCGGAGGATCCTTGCCGCAAAGCCTGGGTTCGAATGAAAGCCGTCCGCCATTTTCGCCACGCGAGCAACCTGCAGTGAACCGGTTTTTATCGCGTCGGCTGGGAATTATTCCCCGGTGGTTTGCCGGGGACGGCTGTGCAAGAAAGAGCGCTTGAGAATTATACGGAGGCTCGCGGATTGAACCGCAAATGTGTATGTCGGAGCGCGTCTTTGTGAGGTTCCTTTCCACCGCTGTATTGCTGGGTGTGGAACAACGTGACCTCGGGGTCGCCTCGATCGCCTACGCCTCAATTGACTTTGATCAGGCCTTGACTCCCCGATCGCGGGAGCGCACAGAGACATTGGGACTTCGCCTTGGAGGGGTGCAGAGACATTGGGGAGGTGCCGTGAGTTTGGGGTTAAGGGGCTTGATAAGGTTACCATTGTAAGATTTGATATTAGGGGTGATTGCCCCCATTGTTGTATGGCTCTTTTTGTGTGATTTAGAATATATTATTGTTTGTTCATAACCTGGTGTGTTTGCATTATTGATTTGACTGTTTCATTTGCTGGTTCCATTGAGGGTTTCATTATTTGCTTGATTTCAACCAAGGATAACATGTATTTCTGCCGGGGACCCTCTCAGGGTTCGGAGGTCTACCGAGACCAGAGGTAAAGGGAAGACCCCGTAACAATACCATAAGAGGAGAGTTTGGTGAGCAGAGCGGGGTGCCAGACCGTATCAAAGACATGAGATGTGTCAAGGGAGACTGCTCTGATTTCCTGTTTGGCATTGAGGGCCTCAATCCATTGTTGAGACAGCAGAAACAGCATGTCCAGAGTAGAATGACCTGGTCTGAATCCAAATTGATGATCAGAGATCAAGCCATTGGAGAAGAGGAAGGATTTGATATCAGAAGCAATGATGGATTCCATGACCTTGCTGATGATTTGGAGCAGGCTGATTGGTGTGCAGTTGCAAGGATCTGTTTTTGCACCTTTTTGTGTAAAGCGGTCATGTTGGCTGATTTACAAGCAGATGGCAGATTACCTTGAGCAAAAGAGAGGGTGAAGAGAACAGAGAGAGGGCGAGATAGAGCGGCAGAGCAGGATTTTAGGACCCGTGGGCTGATGTCGGTTGGTCCAGTTGCAGAATCAGAGTCGAGGTTTAACAGAAACTTCACCTAGTCGGGAGAGAAGGACACAGAGTCCGAGAGCAGCTGGGAATGACTGTGTAAGGTGGATACAGACAGAGATGGGTTTGGGACACAAGCTTTTGAAGTAAACATGGAGTTGAAGCATTCAGCTTTTTCACTTGCAGTTTCAGCTGTGTAGTCGTTTGTGGTAAGGGAGGGGATGGAAGGGGGGTACAAACACCAGAAACAGATTTGACCAGACACCACCAGGATTTGGAGGAGGGAGACAGGTTTGAGAGTTCAGTATTGAGAGAAGAGAGATAGTGAGTGTTTCCTGGCTCTCCTGAGGGTAGACACACACTTGTTCCTTGCTTTGTGAAAGGAATGGAGATTACCTTCCGTTGGATTTGCCTTCCTTGAGGAAAATGCAAGTTGTTTCAGAGCAACTGCCTCACCACAAGATTCAGTCTACCATGGATGGGAGGAATGGTATGCCAACTGAAGACGAGATGAGATACATCTGTGCATGAGAGAGAGCAGTTTACTTTGGAAGAATTCCCAGGAAGAGTTGCTGTCAGAGGCAGTAGAGATGGGAGATCAGTCCAGATGATTGATGGCTGCTTGCAGACCGTGCCAGTTGGCCTGAGTGAAATGCCAGAGTCGTCGACGCTGAGCGGGCTCTCTGAGAATGGCCAGAGAGATGTCCAATTTAATAAGGAAATGATCAGATGAACCGATGTGAGCAGAAGAGCAGCAGACATTTGCAGGGAAGTTAGTCATAGCCAAGCCTATAAGAGAAGATGCTCCGTTGACTGAGAGCCGGGTCAGTAAATTGACAGATTGTGTTAGTCCCAATGAGTCGCAGAAGTCGTTTGCAGAGGTGCCATGGCTGGTGCGAGAGGTACCCACACCCAGCCAGCTGGCATGATGACAGTTGAAGTCGCCACATATGAGGAAGAGAGAGTTGGGATGAGTGGATAAGAGTTGGTCCATGTTGTCAGACAGCGAGATGTAGATGGAGTCATCATTGTTCTGATGGACTGTACAACACACATATAAACAAAAGGTGGGAGAGGTGGGGAAGCCATAGCCAGAGGTACTCCTGGGGGTGTGGTGGAGAGAGGGCAGTGCAGGTCGAGTGAGGAAGAGAGTTTTTGATACAGATAGCAACCCCACCACCAGGATGAGGCTTGGGTCTATCATACTGGAGGAGGGAGTAACCAGGGAGAGATATTAAGGAATCAGAGACATTTTGAAGGAGAAAGGTTTCTGTGAAGCAGATTAAGTCTGGTTTGGCAGAAGCAACCTATATGGAGAGATCAATCAGGTTTGAGGGAAGGCCCCGGATGTATGAGGTTCATACCATTAAGGAAGAGGGAGGGGGAGCATTGGATACAGGACAGGGGAGGGGTAGGGTAAGATGAGCGGGGAGAGGCAGAGGTATGGAGAGCTGTTGATCGTGTGTTTGAGATTGTAGAAGAGCTAGGAGAAAGGGAAGGATGGGGAGGACAAAAGGTTTGATGGTGATGGGATGAGGAACAGTGAGGTGTTGTTTGAGAAGGGTGGGGGGGGGGGGGCAGAGCAAAGTAGAAGGTTGGAGTAGGTGGAGGTATGAGTTGGAAGGGAGAGGAAGCGGGGAGGTGGCAGCTTTGAGGAGGGGTGAGAGGGGAGAAATGGAGAAAAATGGTGGCAGGGGTGGAGAAGGGGGGGGGGGGGGGAGTTTTGAATGGGAGGGGTGAAGGTGTAGTTTTGAAGGGGAGGGGTGAGGGGGGAGTTTTGAATGGGAGGGGTGAGGGGGAGATTTGATGGGGAGGGGTGAGGGGGGGGGGAGATTAGAAGGGTAGGGGAGAGGGGAGAGTTTAGGAGGAGAGGAGTGAGGGGGGAGATTTGAATGGGATGGGTGAGGGGGGAGTTTAGGAGTTGAGGAGTGAGGGGGACTTTGAAAGTGTAGGACGATTAATGAAAAACGAACATTTATTACAAAATGGGTTTCTTGTGATTTTCAACTCAGAGATATGTTCAAAAACGTTGGAATGAGGGGTAGAATTAAGGTGAGTTTCGAGAATGTAGAAAGGAAAAACTGTATGAGATTGGATGTTTTTTTTTTGAAATGGAATGATTTGATGAGGAAATTAAAGACAGCCTTTTAAATATGAAGAAGAAGAGCGTGTTGTAACACACCGCTGAATACAACACTGCAGGGGAAAGTTTAAACATTAAAAAAAAATTATTTTGTAGAAGAAGAAGAAGAAGAAGAAGAGGAGGATCATGCTTTTGGGCAAGTCTGGACAGGTTGGATGTATGACAAGGATGAAATGGTTAGATTTTGGTGACGATCTGGATACTAGAATTTTAAAGTGATTCTTCGCCATTGAGTGATGGGGAAAAAAACGATATCCCGTATAGCAGGATATCTCAAAAAGTTATGGCCGGATTCGTAAGCAACTTGGTGGACAGGTGGTGTGTGTGACAAAGATGAATCGATTCGATTTTGGTGAAGATTCGAATCCGGATCCGAGAATTATTTTTAATTTTTACAAGTGATTCCTCACCATTGAGTGATAGGGAAAAAACGGGAAAAGCACAATATTTCAAAAGGTTGTGTAGGGATTATGCCAAAACTTGGTGGACTTATCTGATCTCACATGATCACATGATCACGTATTATTACTGAAATAGTCTACTAGGTAGATTTGAGGACATTATTTAGGCGCCTCTCATCACTCGACCTACGGTTACACTCACATGATCATTGTATGAAAGAAGAAGAAGATTTACATGTACTTTTCATTCGTGGATACATTTGCTGCCAGATCAGATGTACATACTAAACATCAGCAGACATGACATTAATAACATGACACAATATTACAATACGTACCAGACGTTGTATGTATTGGTAGACAAGTCCAGAGACAAACTGGCACTTCAACGAATAATGCTCGGGCTCTTCTTCGTCTCCTAGCAACCACTGGGAAATTAACACACACACACAAACACGTCACGTCACGTGACGTCGTTTTTACCTGAGCCATGTCGCAGGACTAAAAGAGCTACGCGTCGTTGTTGTTGGGGTTCTTTTTTGTGGGTCGATTTTTGAAATGTGCACCCATTGGTCGGACAGCTGCCGGACCACACCCACATCTGTCGCTTGACTCCACCCACCATTAGCACTGAGACGAAATGACGGTAATCAAGCGTAATACGTTACGTAATCAAGTGTTACGTCATGCAAATTCCCAAAAGAAGAAGTGTTACGTCATTTTTGAACGGCACCATATTGGGTTACCGGTTAAGCAATCCGTGACCGTGTGACGAATCAGCTCAGTCTGATATAACCGCGCTGAGGGTGACATGAAAGAGAGGAAGAAGAACACCCTCCCTTTACAGTTTATGTATCTTCAGATACATGCTCATGGGGATGCTGAAACAGTTTCTTAGCTGTTGGGCACAATCCTGGACAGGTTGACACTCTGACAAAGGATATAATACTCGATGGCTCATTCTTCCCAGTAAGCTGGCACTCATTTTGTATGGATTGCTGGTACACACACACACACACACACACACACACACACACACACACACACACACACACACACACACACACACACACACACACACACACACACACACACACAAATGCACGAACACACACACAAACACAAACACAC
Organism: Myxine glutinosa; assembly: GCF_964187855.1. Taxonomy (NCBI): domain Eukaryota; kingdom Metazoa; phylum Chordata; class Myxini; order Myxiniformes; family Myxinidae; genus Myxine; species Myxine glutinosa. The sequence goes on along the minus strand of NC_136274.1, from coordinate 60,157,577 downwards.
ATATGCACGAACACACACACATATACACACACAAACACACACACACACACAAACACAAACACACATATGCACGAACACACACACATATACACACACAAACACACACACACACACACACACACAAATGCACGAACACACACACAAACACAAACACACATATGCACGAACACACACACATATACACACACACAAACACACACACACACACACACACACACACACACACACAAACACACACACACATCTCGTTTTTTCATTTCTGTTCCTCACAATTCTATCTCTCTCTTTTATTCACACACACACACACACACACACACACACACACACACACACACACACACACACACACACACACACACACAATGCACGAACACACACACAAACACAAACACACATATGCACGAACACACACACATATACACACACACAAACACACACACACACACACACACACACACACACACACACACACACACACACACACACACACACACACACACACACACACACACACAAACACACACACACATCTCGTTTTTTCATTTCTGTTCCTCACAATTCTATCTCTCTCTTTTATTCACACACACACACACACACACACACACACACACACACACACACACACACACACACACACACACACACACACACACACACACACATACACACATCCTACTGACATAACACTAACAGCGTTCCTACAGTAAATACCACATTATTCCCACCAGACAAGCACTCAAAGTAAATATCCTTCCCACTTGGCAACTTTTGCCCCGAGTGGAGAAATTTCCTCATTCCAAGCAAAACTGAACAATCGGCCAAGAGGAGAATCATAAGAAAAGGAGGCTCAGTAATCATACATTGTAAACACTATTAAAATATTAAATAATATTAAAAGCGCATTTCATAAAATAAGATAAAAACTTTGCTACCAACCTTCATGGAGCCATCGACATATTACGTACGCAAATCTTATGGAATCTTTGACCCCAACACCACCATCTGCTCCATAATGCCCCCTTCCCATTTCGAGGTCCTGCTCCAAAGCTTCCTCCCTTCTCTCCCCACTCCTCCACCACCCTCCTTTTTCTCAGTCCTGTCATCATCCAGTTCGTCCATTTCATTCTGACAATTTAGCCTCCACCACCATCTTGCATAAGTCATAAATAGAGGGAAGGGCGTCAGGCGTCAGTATAGCGGTAACTAGGCGTTAATATGACAAGGTTGGCCAATCCAACAAGTGAAATGAAAAAGGCAACAACAAAGCAATAAAACCGGGTTGTTATTTGTGCCAAAGAGATAACATTTAACAGGGTTGGTTGTTTTGTCCGTAATATTGTATCGATATAATTGAAGACCATAGAATTATAACCAGGCTAAGTCACATTTTAGTCATTTCGTGAAAAACGTGAAAAATATTTTGAAAAACGTGAAAAACGTGAAAAACGTGAAAAATAAAATAAAATGTGACTTAGCCTTGTTATAATTCTATGGTCTTCAATTATAATATAACTCGCCGACTCTTCGCGAAGGACACTGTGGGGTCTTAAGGTCCACCAACTCATCTTGGGAGGTTTAACGTCCATCTGAGGATTTGGCGCATTTCTCGTGGAAAGGACAGAGGTCTCGGAGATTGTTCACGAGCCATGGATCTCAGCTTCACTCACGAAGCTCCGGTAGCTCAGCCTTGGCCAGGATCAACACGTGACGTAGCAGTGAAAACACATTCCCGCAGGCACGGAAAACTCTAAGGTGTAAAATATTAGCAGAAGTCTCGGTTTCTTATAATAAACTAGCGAGGTGCGCACGCACGGCTGGGAGCCTGACATCTCATAAAAAAATATATTTTGAGAAATTTTATGAAATCTCCCACCCACTTTAGGACACGTGCAGGGACCCCCAAATATGCAGAAAAAACTTTGGTGGGGCTGACCCCAAAACTGTGGGAGTAGTACTGTGTAAAATCAATGTACCTTTAAACTCAATCTCTATGTTTTCATTCCAAACAGCATCATTTCAATCACAAATTAACACTATACCGGCTGAATGAATGTTAAAAAAACACAAGGGAAAAATTACAAGGGCCGGTAAAATAAAATAAAGGGTAAAATAAAATCGAATCCGGTAAAATAAAATCGAATCCGGTAAAATAAAATCGAATCCGGTAAAATAAAATCGTATCCGGTAAAATAAAATCGTATCCGGTAAAATAAAATCGAATCCGGTAAAATAAAATCGTATCCGGCAAAATAAAATCGAATCCGGTAAAATAAAATCGTATCCGGTAAAATAAAATCGAATCCGGTAAAATAAAATCGAATCCGGTAAAATAAAATCGAATCCGGCAAAATAAAATCGAATCCGGTAAAATAAAATCGAATCCGGTAAAATAAAATCGAATCCGGCAAAATAAAATCGAATTCGGTAAAATAAAATCGAATCCGGTAAAATAAAATCGAATCCGGTAAAATAAAATCGAATCCGGCAAAATAAAATCGAATCCGGCAAAATAAAATCGAATCCGGCAAAATAAAATCGAATCTGGCAAAATAAAATCGAATCCGGCAAAATAAAATCGAACCCGGTAAAATAAAAGCGAATCCGGCAAAATAAAATCGAATCCGGTAAAATAAAATCGAATCCGGTAAAATAAAATCGAATCCGGTAAAATAAAATCGAATCCGGTAAAATAAAATCGAATCCGGTGAAATAAAATCGAATCCGGTAAAATAAAATCGAATCCGGTAAAATAAAATCGAATCCAGTAAAATAAAATCGAATCCGGTAAAATAAAAGCGAATCCAGTAAAATAAAAGCGAATCGGGTAAAATAAAATCGAATCCGGTAAAATAAAATCGAATCCGGTAAAATCAAATCGAATCCGGTAAAATAAAATCGAATCCGGTAAAATAAAATCGAATCCGGTAAATGTTTGAATTCGAATCCGGTAGTAAATTGAATCGGTAATGGCCTGAGAAACATAACGGCAGCAACAACTCTCACCACCCCATCATTCAATCCTTTACCATATTCAAACCTTTACCCGATTCAAACATTTACCCTATTCAAACCTTTAACAGATTAAAACCTTTACCATATTCAAACCTTTACCATATTCAAACCTTTACCCTATTCAAACATTTACCCGATTCAAACCTTTACCCGATTCAATTACAATTACACACTGGGGAATTAATCTTAAGCCCTGTCTAGTTAACACAAAAACCAAGCCCCTTATGGTGACATGCAAACACTCTTAACCTGACAGGTTCCCTACTTATTACATTGAGGTTCTTCTTATTCGCGTCCACGGTCAATGCTAAAACCTACACATATACATTCCCATCTCCATTATGGCAATTCGTCACCTACGCCCACAAACGTAACAATAATTTGAAGTGTTAGGAGTGGCTCCAAGACTCCAACATGTTGAAACATTGTTCCTCTCTCATAATCCAACTGTGACAGCCAAGGACACCCCACAACTTTCGAAGAACTTGGATGTAATGTTTCATATTGACAGTCAATGCCTTGCCCGTCCGCAAACCAGAAAGGGCCGAAGATTCAATGTTTCCCGATTGCGACCCAGGCAATGCATTTTTTTTCTGAGTGGATAGGTCGCTCGAGCACTAGATTGGGTGGTTGTGTTGGACCCCAGTATACTAGTTCTTGGATTTTACATCTCCATAAAGAAGGAAATGGGCCTCATTAGATAACTGGACATTGTCAAGGAAGCTTAGCCTTTCTTCAATACTGTCTGCAAACCAATGGCACAATGTCACTGTTGGGTCAATTTATGTTTAATCGGAATTATGTCTGGATACAGTTTCATATCATGGATGAGAATTCTTCTCACTGATTCACATGAAATTCAAGCATGATCTAGGCTTAACGGTTAAGGTGGCTGGCTTGATATCTTAGGATCCTGAGTTTGGGGCTTCGAGGCCCTGCTCAAGCCGTTGAATTAACACGAGGTGGGTTGACTTACCTGCCATCCTTCCGAAGTTGTCAAAATGAGTCCCAGCTACTCGTAATGGATGGCATTGCATCAGCGTTACAGCCACGCCCCCAGAAAATGATGCAACCAGCAGACAGCCACAGGCTGCATATGCACCACCACCATCACCAACTGACTCCGATCCCGAAGAGGTTTCTTAGGGTCTCTGATCACGGAAGCACAAACAAGGTCAATGTTCTCAGCAGACCTTATATCGATATATCTGTTTAATATGAAAGCTAAATCTTGAAAGTTTTTTGAAATGTCACGAACACAAGCCAAGTTACTGAGATGGTTGCCATGGAAACATAATTCAACAAATCACAGCCGTGATCTCGTCAAGATTTTTTGGGGTATACTAGTCGAGGCTCGTACTAGTCGAGTTTTGCAGGTTACTGTATCTTCAGTCACCTGGAGAGCCATCAAGTTTGAGGAGTCGTTTCTTTAGATTTTTCGGCATGGAGAATCGATGCCGTGACCGCAGTCCAGCTCTCCACGTCTGCGTCTTTGTGACGGCTCCACGTGAAAAGGCAGGAGAGGTTATAGGGGCGATTGTGGCTGAATATCTCTCTTGTCGAGTCTCTTAAACACTTGCCCAGGCTGGCAGGATATCCTCTGGAGGTAAACACATTCTGCATGCCTCTTACCTCTCTAGCCTGGGATGGAATCTCGACCGACGATTTAAACCGTCAATATAGAGTTCCGCATGCAGGGCGATTCATCAATGTGTGTTCGTCCGTCTGATGGACGTTAAACCAGGCGTATTCCGTCTGCCAGCATGGCTTGGTGGACCTTATAGATCCCATAGCATCTTTCACAAAGAATGGGTGAATTGACCTTGAACTTGACCACATTGGCCTTGACCTTGACCTTTACCAAACACCTTGACCACATTCCGACTCTGACCTACAGGGGGCAATGTCCGTGAAGTTAGCACCCTTACCCTTTAGCCGATTCAAAGTTAGGGTTGTACCATTACAAAAATGGGGGGTGTTGTGGATTTCTTTGCACAAAAGGCGAATGCGTAAATAGGGTAAATTATGGACTATTAGCCTGGTGTTGGCGTAGCGGTTAGGGTGCCGGCTTGGGATCCGGGGTTTGAATCCCGGTCGATCGCTAAATTAACACCAGGGGGGTTGACTCAGCCTGTCATCCTTCCGAGGTCGGCAAATTGAGTACCAGCTTGCTGGGATGAATGATCCCGGTGTGTACCCCGGTTTAGAATAGGTACACCATATCCCTGCGCATCGTAAGAGGCGACCAAGGGTTGGCGTCAGGAAGGGCATCCGGCCATAAAAACATTGCCTCAAACAGGAAACCATGATTGTCATGGGGCCCGCAAGGCTAACCCCCGCTCTAGCGGGGAAATGGCCTTAAAACGATCATTCATTCATTCATTCATGGACTATGCTAATCCGATAATGGTTCGAATTCTGTAAAGGCCTGAGAAACTTAATATAAGACGTGAAGAGGGCAATGGTTTGAATCCAGTAATGGACTGAATCGGTTAATCGTTCGGATGCAGAAATGGATTGAATCCGGTAAAATAAAATCGAATCCGGTAAACGTTAGAATCGGCTAAAGGTTCGAATCCGGTACTAAATTGAATCGGTAATGGCCTGAGAAACATAACGGCAGCAACAACTCTCACCACCCCCCATTCAAACATTTACCATATTCAATCCTATACCCTATTCAAACCTTTACCCTATTCAAACCTTTACCCGATTCAAACCTTTACCCGAATCAAACCTTTACCATATTCAAACCTTTACCATATTCAAACCTTTACCCTATTCAAACCTTTACCCGATTCAAACCTTTACCCGAATCAAACCTTTACCATATTCAAACCTTTACCATATTCAAACCTTTACCCTATTCAAACCTTTACCCTATTCAATCCTTTACCATATTCAAACCTTTACCCTATTCAAACCTTCACCCTATTCAAACCTTTACCCGAATCAAACCTTTACCATATTCAAACCTTTACCATATTCAAACCTTTACCCTATTCAAACCTTGACCCTATTCAAACCGTTACCCGATTCAAACCTTTACCCTATTCAAACCTTTACCCTATTCAAACCTTTACCATATTCAAACCTTTACCATATTCAAACCTTTACCATATTCAAACCTTTACCATATTCAAACCTTTACCCTATTCAAACCTTGACCCTATTCAAACCGTTACCCGATTCAAACCTTTACCCTATTCAAGCCTTTACCCTATTCAAACCTTGACCCAATTCAAACCTTTACCCTATTCAAACCTTTACCCAATTCAAACCTTTACCCCATTCAAACCTTTACCCTATTCAAACCTTTACCCCATTCAAACCTTTACCCGATTCAAACCTTTACCCTATTCAAACCTTTACCCTATTCAAACCTTTACCCGATTCAAACCTTTACCCGAATCAAACCTTTACCATATTCAAACCTTTACCATATTCAAACCTTTACCCTATTCAAACCTTTACCCGATTCAAACCTTTACCCGAATCAAACCTTTACCATATTCAAACCTTTACCATATTCAAACCTTTACCCTATTCAAACCTTTACCCTATTCAATCCTTTACCATATTCAAACCTTCACCCTATTCAAACCTTTACCCGAATCAAACCTTTACCATATTCAAACCTTTACCATATTCAAACCTTTACCCTATTCAAACCTTTACCCTGTTCAAACCTTTACCATATTCAAACCTTTACCATATTCAAACCTTTACCATATTCAAACCTTTACCATATTCAAACCTTTACCATATTCAAACCTTTACCATATTCAAACCTTTACCATATTCAAACCTTTACCATATTCAAACCTTTACCCAATTCAAACCTTTACCATATTCAAACCTTTACCATATTCAAACCTTTACCATATTCAAACCTTTACCATATTCAAACCTTTACCATATTCAAACCTTTACCATATTCAAACCTTTACCATATTCAAACCTTTACCCTATTCAAACCTTTACCATATTCAAACCTTTACCCTATTCAAACCTTTACCATATTCAAACCTTTACCCAATTCAAACCTTTACCCAATTCAAACCTTTACCATATTCAAACCTTTACCCTATTCAAACCTTTACCCTATTCAAACCTTTACCATATTCAAACCTTTACCATATTCAAACCTTTACCCTATTCAAACCTTGACCCTATTCAAACCGTTACCCGATTCAAACCTTTACCCTATTCAAACCTTTACCCTATTCAAACCTTTACCATATTCAAACCTTTACCATATTCAAACCTTTACCATATTCAAACCTTTACCATATTCAAACCTTTACCCTATTCAAACCTTGACCCTATTCAAACCGTTACCCGATTCAAACCTTTACCCTATTCAAGCCTTTACCCTATTCAAACCTTGACCCAATTCAAACCTTTACCCTATTCAAACCTTTACCCAATTCAAACCTTTACCCCATTCAAACCTTTACCCTATTCAAACCTTTACCCCATTCAAACCTTTACCCGATTCAAACCTTTACCCCATTCAAACCTTTACCCAATTCAAACCTTTACCCCATTCAAACCTTTACCCAATTCAAACCTTTACCCCATTCAAACCTTTACCCCATTCCAACCTTTACCCGATTCAAACCTTTACCCCATTCAAACCTTTACCCGATTCAAACCTTTACCCCATTCAAACCTTTACCCCATTCAAACCTTTACCCGATTCAAACCTTTACCCGATTCAAACCTTTACCCGATTCAAACCTTTACCCGATTCAAACCTTTACCCGATTCAATCCTTTACCCTATTCAATGCTTTACCCCATTCAAGCCTTTACCCCATTCAAACCTTTACCCGATTCAATCCTTTACCCGATTCAATCCTTTACCCTATTCAAGCCTTTACCCGATTCAATCCTTTACCCGATTCAATCCTTTACCCTATTCAATCCTTTACCCGATTCAATCCTTTACCCTATTCAAGCCTTTACCCGATTCAATCCTTTACCCGATTCAAACCTTTACCCGATTCAATCCTTTACCCTATTCAATGCTTTACCCTATTCAATGCTTTACCCTATTCAAGCCTTTACCCGATTCAAACCTTTACCCGATTCAATCCTTTACCCGATTCAAGCCTTTACCCGATTCAATCCTTTACCCGATTCAATCCTTTACCCGATTCAGACCTTTACCCGATTCAAACCTTTACCCGATTCAATCCTTTACCCGATTCAAACCTTTACCCGATTCAAACCTTTACCCGATTCAATCCTTTACCCTATTCAATGCTTTACCCTATTCAATCCTTTACCCTATTCAATGCTTTACCCTATTCAAGCCTTTACCCCATTCAAACCTTTACCCGATTCAATCCTTTACCCTATTCAATGCTTTACCCTATTCAAGCCTTTACCCCATTCAAACCTTTACCCGATTCAATCCTTTACCCGATTCAATCCTTTACCCTATTCAAGCCTTTACCCGATTCAATCCTTTACCCGATTCAATCCTTTACCCGATTCAAACCTTTACCCGATTCAATCCTTTACCCGATTCAATCCTTTACCCTATTCAAGCCTTTACCCGATTCAATCCTTCACCCGATTCAATCCTTTACCCGATTCAAACCTTTACCCGATTCAATCCTTTACCCGATTCAATCCTTTACCCGATTCAAACCTTTACCCGATTCAATCCTTTACCCTATTCAAGCCTTTACCCGATTCAATCCTTTACCCTATTCAAGCCTTTACCCGATTCAAACCTTTACCCGATTCAATCCTTTACCCGATTCAATCCTTTACCCTATTCAAGCCTTTACCCGATTCAATCCTTTACCCGATTCAATCCTTTACCCGATTCAAACCTTTACCCGATTCAATCCTTTACCCGATTCAAACCTTTACCCGATTCAATCCTTTACCCGATTCAATCCTTTACCCGATTCAATCCTTTACCCGATTCAAGCCTTTACCCGATTCAAGCCTTTACCCGATTCAAACCTTTACCCGATTCAATCCTTTACCCGATTCAAACCTTTACCCGATTCAATCCTTTACCCGATTCAAACCTTTACCCGATTCAATCCTTTACCCGATTCAATCCTTTACCCTTTTCAAGCCTTTACCCGATTCAAACCTTTACCCTATTCAAGCCTTTACCCTATTCAAACCTTGACCCAATTCAAACCTTTACCCTATTCAAACCTTTACCCAATTCAAACCTTTACCCCATTCAAACCTTTACCCTATTCAAACCTTTACCCCATTCAAACCTTTACCCGATTCAAACCTTTACCCCATTCAAACCTTTACCCAATTCAAACCTTTACCCCATTCAAACCTTTACCCAATTCAAACCTTTACCCCATTCAAACCTTTACCCCATCCCAACCTTTACCCGATTCAAACCTTTACCCCATTCAAACCTTTACCCGATTCAAACCTTTACCCCATTCAAACCTTTACCCCATTCAAACCTTTACCCGATTCAAACCTTTACCCGATTCAAACCTTTACCCGATTCAATCCTTTACCCTATTCAATGCTTTACCCTATTCAAGCCTTTACCCCATTCAAACCTTTACCCGATTCAATCCTTTACCCGATTCAATCCTTTACCCTATTCAAGCCTTTACCCGATTCAATCCTTTACCCGATTCAATCCTTTACCCTATTCAATCCTTTACCCGATTCAATCCTTTACCCTATTCAAGCCTTTACCCGATTCAATCCTTTACCCGATTCAAACCTTTACCCGATTCAATCCTTTACCCTATTCAGTGCTTTACCCTATTCAATGCTTTACCCTATTCAAGCCTTTACCCGATTCAAACCTTTACCCGATTCAATCCTTTACCCGATTCAAGCCTTTACCCGATTCAATCCTTTACCCGATTCAATCCTTTACCCGATTCAAACCTTTACCCGATTCAAACCTTTACCCGATTCAATCCTTTACCCGATTCAAACCTTTACCCGATTCAAACCTTTACCCGATTCAATCCTTTACCCTATTCAATGCTTTACCCTATTCAATCCTTTACCCTATTCAATGCTTTACCCTATTCAAGCCTTTACCCCATTCAAACCTTTACCCGATTCAATCCTTTACCCTATTCAATGCTTTACCCTATTCAAGCCTTTACCCCATTCAAACCTTTACCCGATTCAATCCTTTACCCGATTCAATCCTTTACCCTATTCAAGCCTTTACCCGATTCAATCCTTTACCCGATTCAATCCTTTACCCGATTCAAACCTTTACCCGATTCAATCCTTTACCCGATTCAATCCTTTACCCGATTCAAACCTTTACCCGATTCAATCCTTTACCCTATTCAAGCCTTTACCCGATTCAATCCTTTACCCTATTCAAGCCTTTACCCGATTCAAACCTTTACCCGATTCAATCCTTTACCCGATTCAATCCTTTACCCTATTCAAGCCTTTACCCGATTCAATCCTTTACCCGATTCAATCCTTTACCCGATTCAAACCTTTACCCGATTCAATCCTTTACCCGATTCAAACCTTTACCCGATTCAATCCTTTACCCGATTCAATCCTTTACCCGATTCAATCCTTTACCCGATTCAAGCCTTTACCCGATTCAAGCCTTTACCCGATTCAAACCTTTACCCGATTCAATCCTTTACCCGATTCAAACCTTTACCCGATTCAATCCTTTACCCGATTCAAACCTTTACCCGATTCAATCCTTTACCCGATTCAATCCTTTACCCTTTTCAAGGCTTTACCCGATTCAATCCTTTACCCGATTCAATCCTTTACCCAATTCAAGCCTTTACCCGATTCAAACCTTTACCCTATTCAAACCTTTACCCAATTCAAACCTTTACCCGATTCAATCCTTTACCCTTTTCAAGCCTTTACCCGATTCAATCCTTTACCCGATTCAATCCTTTACCCTATTCAAACCTTTACCCGATTCAATCCTTTACCCGATTCAATCCTTTACCCGATTCAATCCTTTACCTGATTCAAACCTTTACCCCATTCAAACCTTTACCCGATTCAATCCTTTACCCGATTCAATCCTTTACCCAATTCAATCCTTTACCCGATTCAATCCTTTACCCGATTCAATCCTTTACCCGATTCAATCCTTTACCCGATTCAATCCTTTACCCGATTCAATCCTCTACCCGATTCAAACCTTTACCCAATTCAAACCTTTACCCGATTCAAACCTTTACCCGATTCAATCCTTTACCCGATTCAAACCTTTACCCTATTCAATCCTTTACCCGATTCAATCCTTTACCCGATTCAATCCTTTACCCCATTCAAACCTTTACCCGATTCAATCCTTTACCCGATTCAATCCTTTACCCTATTCAAACCTTTACCCGATTCAATCCTTTACCTGATTCAAACCTTTACCCAATTCAAACCTTTACCCCATTCAAACCTTTACCCAATTCAAACCTTTACCCTATTCAAACCTTTACCCGATTCAATCCTTTACCCGATTCAATCCTTTACCCTATTCAAACCTTTACCCGATTCAATCCTTTACCTGATTCAAACCTTTACCCAATTCAAACCGTTACCCCATTCAAACCTTTACCCAATTCAAACCTTTACCCTATTCAAACCTTTACCCAATTCAAACCTTTACCCTATTCAAACCTTTACCCTATTCAAACCTTTACCCTATTCAAACCTTTACCTTATTCAAACCTTTACCCTTTTCAAACCTTTACCTGATTCAAACCTTTACCCAATTCAAACCTTTACCCAATTCAAACCTTTACCCTATTCAAACCTTTACCTGATTCAAACCTTTACCCAATTCAAACCTTTACCCTATTCAAACCTTTACCCAATTCAAACCTTTACCCTATTCAAACCTTTACCCTATTCAAACCTTTACCTGATTCAAACCTTTACCCAATTCAAACCTTTACCCAATTCAAACCTTTACCCAATTCAAACCTTTACCTGATTCAAACCTTTACCCAATTCAAACCTTTACCTGATTCAAACCTTTACCCAATTCAAACCTTTACCCTATTCAAACCTTTACCCTATTCAAACCTTTACCTGATTCAAACCTTTACCCAATTCAAACCTTTACCCCATTCAAACCTTTACCCAATTCAAACCTTTACCCTATTCAAACCTTTACCCTATTCAAACCTTTACCTGATTCAAACCTTTACCCAATTCAAACCTTTACCCAATTCAAACCTTTACCCTATTCAAACCTTTACCCTATTCAAACCTTTACCTGATTCAAACCTTTACCCAATTCAAACCTTTACCCAATTCAAACCTTTACCCGATTCAATCCTTTACCTGATTCAAACCTTTACCCAATTCAAACCTTTACCCGATTCAATCCTTTACCTGATTCAAACCTTTCCCCAATTCAAACCTTGACCCTATTCAAACCTTTACCTGATTCAAACCTTTACCCAATTCAAACCTTTACCCTATTCAAACCTTTACCCTATTCAAACCTTTACCCTATTCAAACCTTTACCTGATTCAAACCTTTACCCAATTCAAACCTTTACCCGATTCAATCCTTTACCTGATTCAAACCTTTACCCAATTCAAACCTTTACCCGATTCAATCCTTTACCCGATTCAATCCTTTACCCTATTCAAACCTTTACCCGATTCAATCCTTTACCTGATTCAAACCTTTACCCAATTCAAACCTTTACCCCATTCAAACCTTTACCCTATTCAAACCTTTACCCTATTCAAACCTTTACCCAATTCAAACCTTTACCCTATTCAAACCTTTACCCTATTCAAACCTTTACCCTATTCAAACCTTTACCTTATTCAAACCTTTACCCTATTCAAACCTTTACCTGATTCAAATCTTTACCCAATTCAAACCTTTACCCAATTCAAACCTTTACCCTATTCAAACCTTTACCTGATTCAAACCTTTACCCAATTCAAACCTTTACCCTATTCAAACCTTTACCCTATTCAAACCTTTACCCAATTCAAACCTTTACCCTATTCAAACCTTTACCCTATTCAAACCTTTACCTGATTCAAACCTTTACCCAATTCAAACCTTTACCCAATTCAAACCTTTACCCTATTCAAACCTTTACCTGATTCAAACCTTTACCCAATTCAAACCTTTACCTGATTCAAACCTTTACCCAATTCAAACCTTTACCCTATTCAAACCTTTACCCTATTCAAACCTTTACCTGATTCAAACCTTTACCCAATTCAAACCTTTACCCCATTCAAACCTTTACCCAATTCAAACCTTTACCCTATTCAAACCTTTACCCTATTCAAACCTTTACCTGATTCAAACCTTTACCCAATTCAAACCTTTACCCAATTCAAACCTTTACCCTATTCAAACCTTTACCCTATTCAAACCTTTACCTGATTCAAACCTTTACCCAATTCAAACCTTTACCCAATTCAAACCTTTACCCGATTCAATCCTTTACCTGATTCAAACCTTTACCCAATTCAAACCTTTACCGGATTCAATCCTTTACCTGATTCAAACCTTTCCCCAATTCAAACCTTTACCCTATTCAAACCTTTACCTGATTCAAACCTTTACCCAATTCAAACCTTTACCCTATTCAAACCTTTACCCTATTCAAACCTTTACCCTATTCAAACCTTTACCTGATTCAAACCTTTACCCAATTCAAACCTTTACCCTATTCAAACCTTTACCCAATTCAAACCTTTACCTGATTCAAACCTTTACCCCATTCAAACCTTTACCCAATTCAAACCTTTACCCTATTCAATCCTTTACCCGATTCAATCCTTTACCTGATTCAATCCTTTACCCCATTCAAACCTTTACCCCATTCAAACCTTTACCCTATTCAATCCTTTACCCGATTCAATCCTTTACCCGATTCAATCCTTTACCCGATTCAATCCTTTACCCGATTCAAACCTTTACCCAATTCAAACCTTTACCCCATTCAAACCTTTACCCGATTCAATCCTTTACCCCATTCAAACCTTTACCCGATTCAATCCTTTACCCGATTCAATCCTTTACCCGATTCAATCCTTTACCCTATTCAAACCTTTACCTGATTCAATCCTTTACCTGATTCAAACCTTTACCCAATTCAAACCTTTACCCCATTCAAACCTTTACCCAATTCAAACCTTTACCCTATTCAAACCTTTACCCAATTCAAACCTTTACCCTATTCAAACCTTTACCCTATTCAAACCTTTACCTGATTCAAACCTTTACCCAATTCAAACCTTTACCCAATTCAAACCTTTACCCTATTCAAACCTTTACCCCATTCAAACCTTTACCTGATTCAAACCTTTACCCTATTCAAACCTTTACCCCATTCAAACCTTTACCCCATTCAAACCTTTACCCTATTCAAACCTTTACCCTATTCAAACCTTTACCTGATTCAAACCTTTACCCTATTCAAACCTTGACCCAATTCAAACCTTTACCCTATTCAAACCTTTACCCCATTCAAACCTTTACCCAATTCAAACCTTTACCCTATTCAAACCTTTACCTGATTCAAACCTTTACCCAATTCAAACCTTTACCCTATTCAAACCTTTACCTGATTCAAACCTTTACCCAATTCAAACCTTTACCCCATTCAAACCTTTACCCTATTCAAACCTTTACCCTATTCAAACCTTTACCTGATTCAAACCTTTACCCAATTCAAACCTTTACCCCATTCAAACCTTTACCCCATTCAAACCTTTACCTGATTCAAACCTTTACCCAATTCAAACCTTTACCCTCTTCAAACCTTTACCCAATTCAAACCTTTACCCCATTCAAACCTTTACCTGATTCAAACCTTTACCCAATTCAAACCTTTACCCAATTCAAACCTTTACCCAATTCAAACCTTTACCTGATTCAAACCTTTACCCAATTCAAACCTTTACCCTATTCAAACCTTTACCTGATTCAAACCTTTACCCAATTCAAACCTTTACCCCATTCAAACCTTTACCCAATTCAAACCTTTACCCCATTCAAACCTTTACCCGATTCAATCCTTTACCCGATTCAAACCTTTACCCCATTCAAACCTTTACCCGATTCAATCCTTTACCCGATTCAATCCTTTGCCCGATTCAAACCTTTACCCAATTCAAACCTTTACCCCATTCAAACCTTTACCCGATTCAATCCTTTACCCGATTCAATCCTTTACCCTATTCAATCCTTTACCCGATTCAATCCTTTACCCCATTCAAACCTTTACCCGATTCAATCCTTTACCCGATTCAATCCTTTACCCGATTCAATCCTTTACCCTATTCAATCCTTTACCCGATTCAATCCTTTACCCCATTCAAACCTTTACCCGATTCAATCCTTTACCCGATTCAATCCTTTACCCGATTCAGTCCTTTACCCTATTCAAACCTTTAAATGATTCAATCCTTCACCTGATTCAAACCTTTACCCAATTCAAACCTTTACCCCATTCAAACCTTTACCCAATTCAAACCTTTACCCTATTCAAACCTTTACCCTATTCAAACCTTTACCTGATTCAAACCTTTACCCTATTCAAACCTTTACCCAATTCAAACCTTTACCCTATTGAAACCTTTACCTGATTCAAACCTTTACCCAATTCAAACCTTTACCCGATTCAAACCTTTACCTGATTCAAACCTTTACCCAATTCAAACCTTTACCCGATTCAAACCTTGACCCCATTCAAACCTTTACCTGATTCAAACCTTTACCCGATTCAATCCTTTACCTGATTCAAACCTTTACCCAATTCAAACCTTTACCCGATTCAAACCTTTACCTGATTCAAACCTTTACCCAATTCAAACCTTTACCCAATTCAAACCTTTACCCTATTCAAAGCTTTACCCTATTCAAACCTTTACCCAATTCAAACCTTTACCCTATTCAAACCTTTACCCTATTCAAACCTTTACCCAATTCAAACCTTTACCCGATTCAAACCTTTACCTGATTCAAACCTTTACCCCATTCAAACCTTTACCCAATTCAAACCTTTACCCGATTCAAACCTTTACCTGATTCAAACCTTTACCCAATTCAAACCTTTACCCAATTCAAACCTTTACCCTATTCAAAGCTTTACCCTATTCAAACCTTTACCCAATTCAAACCTTTACCCTATTCAAACCTTTACCCTATTCAAACCTTTACCCAATTCAAACCTTTACCCTATTCAAACCTTTACCCTATTCAAACCTTTACCCAATTCAAACCTTTACCCTATTCAAACCTTTACCCTATTCAAACCTTTACCCTATTCAAACCTTTACCCGATTCAAACCTTTACCTGATTCAAACCTTTACCCAATTCAAACCTTTACCCGATTCAAACCTTGACCCCATTCAAACCTTTACCTGATTCAAACCTTGACCCAATTAAAACCTTTACCCTATTCAAACCTTTACCCTATTCAAACCTTTACCCTATTCAAACCTTTACCCTATTCAAGCCTTTACCCTATTCAAACCTTTACCCAATTCAAACCTTTACCCTATTCAAACCTTTACCCTATTCAAACCTTTACCCTATTCAAACCTTTACCCTATTCATACCTTTACCCTATTCAAACCTTTACCCAATTCAAACCTTTACCCTATTCAAACCTTTACCCTATTCAAACCTTTACCCAATTCAAACCTTTACCCTATTCAAACCTTTACCCTATTCAAACCTTTACCCTATTCAAACCTTTACCCTATTCAAACCTTTACCCTATTCAAACCTTTACCCTATTCAAACCTTTACCCTATTCAAACCTTTACCCAATTCAAACCTTTACCCTAATCAAACCTTTACCCTATTCAAACCTTTACCCAATTCAAACCTTTACCCTATTCAAACCTTTACCCTATTCAAACCTTTACCCAATTCAAACCTTTACCCTATTCAAACCTTTACCCTATTCAAACCTTTACCCAATTCAATCCTTTACCCAATTCAAGCCTTTACCCGATTCAATCCTTTACCTGATTCAAACCTTTACCCAATTCAAACCTTTACCTGATTCAAACCTTGACCCAATTAAAACCTTTACCCTATTCAAACCTTTACCCTATTCAAACCTTTACCCTATTCAAACCTTTACCCTATTCAAACCTTTACCCTATTCAAGCCTTTACCCTATTCAAACCTTTACCCAATTCAAACCTTTACCCTATTCAAACCTTTACCCTATTCAAACCTTTACCCTATTCAAACCTTTACCCTATTCAAACCTTTACCCAATTCAATCCTTTACCCAATTCAAGCCTTTACCCGATTCAATCCTTTACCTGATTCAAACCTTTACCCAATTCAAACCTTTACCCGATTCAAACCTTGACCCCATTCAAACCTTTACCTGATTCAAACCTTGACCCAATTCAATCCTTTACCCTATTCAAACCTTTACCCTATTCAAACCTTTACCCTATTCAAGCCTTTACCCTATTCAAACCTTTACCCTATTCAAGCCTTTACCCTATTCAAACCTTTACCCAATTCAAACCTTTACCCTATTCAAACCTTTACCCTATTCAAACCTTTACCCTATTCAAACCTTTACCCTATTCAAACCTTTACCCTATTCAAACCTTTACCCAATTCAATCCTTTACCCAATTCAAGCCTTTACCCGATTCAATCCTTTACCTGATTCAAACCTTTACCCTATTCAAACCTTTACCCTATTCAAACCTTTACCCTATTCAAGCCTTTACCCTATTCAAACCTTTACCCAATTCAAACCTTTACCCTATTCAAACCTTTACCCTATTCAAACCTTTACCCTATTCAAACCTTTACCCTATTCAAACCTTTACCCAATTCAAACCTTTACCCTATTCAAACCTTTACCCTATTCAAACCTTTACCCAATTCAAACCTTTACCCAATTCAATCCTTTATCCAATTCAAGCCTTTACCCAATTCAAACCTTTACCCTATTCAAACCTTTACCCTATTCAAACCTTTACCCAATTCAAACCTTTACCCAATTCAATCCTTTACCCAATTCAAACCTTTACCCAATTCAAACGTTGACCCAATTCAAACCTTTACCCCATTCAAACCTTTACCCGATTCAAACCTTTACCCGATTCAAACCTTTACCCGATTCAAACCTTTACCCTATTCAAACCTTTACCCTATTCAAACCTTTACCCTATTCAAACCTTTACCCTATTCAAACCTTTACCCTATTCAAACCTTTACCCTATTCAAACCTTTACCCTATTCAAACCTTTACCCTATTCAATCCTTTACCCGATTCAATCCTTTACCCAATTGAAACGTTGACCCAATTCAAACCTTTACCCCATTCAAACCTTTACCCTATTCAAACCTTTACCCTATTCAAACCTTTACACCATTCAAACCTTTATCCTATTCAAACATTCACCCTATTCAAGCCTTTACCCTATTCAAACCTTTACCCTATTCAAACCTTTACCCTATTCAAATCTTTACCCTATTCAAACCTTTACCCTATTCAATCCTTTACCCGATTCAAACCTTTACCCTATTCAAGCCATGAACCGATTCAAACGTTTACTGGATTCGAACGATTAACGGATTTATTCAATGACTGGATTCGAACCATTGCCCTCTTCGCGTCTTTCATTATGTTTCTCAGGCCTTTACAGGATTCGAACCATTATTGGATTACCATAGTCCATAATTTACCCTATTTACGCATTCACATCTGCCTTTTGTACAAAGAAATCCACAACCTCCCCCCCCCCCCCCCCCCACCCCGCCCTTCCCTCCCATTTTTGTAATGGTACAACACTAACTTTGAATCGGGTAAAGGGTAAAGGGTAAAGGGTAAAGGGTAAAGGGTGTAAACTTCACGGACATCAGGAGGCATTGCATCAGTGGCACAACCCACATCAAATGATTTGCATGCCTCTGCACAAGGACCGGCTACTCATATTATTCTTCTGAATGTCTCCAAACAAAACAGAGTGTAGTTAGTTTGTAAACTATCTAATATACCAGTGTAAAGATCATTCTCACCACTCCACTGACCGACTGATATTAATGTTCGGTGCCTTCCAGGTGACTTAAAAACCACCTTTAGAGGCCATTTTTTTCCCCGCAAGCGGGGGTTGGCCTTTTTCAGGAACTGTGGTTGTTGTTGTTTTTCGGTCCCCTTTTTGAAGCAATGTTTTACGGCCGGATGCCCTTCCTGACGCCAACCCTTTTTGCCACCTTTAACGACAAGCAGGAATTACCAGTGAACTGGTACTCAATTAGCCGACCTCGGAAGGAATGAACAGGCTGAGTCAACCCCCCTGGCGTTAATTCAGCGATTGACCGGGATTCGAACCCAGGATCCTAGGTATCCTAAGCCGGCACCCTAGCCGCTAGCCCAACACCAGGGACTCCAGGTGACTTAGAAAGCTGAAAATTTGGCGTGCCAACGGACATCGAAGCCGGTACACCGGGAAAAATGACAGAACTGTTGGAAAGCGTCCGTAAATGAAAATGTATGTAAAAAACCGTAAACACGTGTAAATAAACAATTTTTTTTTTTAACCTCTGTCATTATCGAGCATTTGAAAATTGTAATTTATATAACTGTAAACTGTGAAATAAAAACCTGAATGAAAATATACATTAAAAACTGTAAACGTGTCCGTAAAAAAGGCAAAAAGAACAAACTTCAATCAATCTCTACCATTTGGAAATTGTAATTTGTATAACTTTAAACTGTAAAATAAAACCTGAATGAAAATATACATTAAAAACTGTAAACGTGTCCGTAAAAAAGCAAAAAAACCCACCACGAACAATATCTAGTCTTCGAAGATTGTAATTTCTATAACTGTAAACTGTGAAATAAAATGCTCAATGAAAATTTACGTAAAAAACACTGTAAACACGTCCATTAAAAAACTTCAATCAACACAGAACATTTGAAAATTGTAATTTATATAACTGTAAACTGTAAAATAAAAACTTCAATGAAAATATACATTAAAAACTGTAAACGTGTCTGTAAAAAAAGCAAAAAAAACCCACCACGATCAATATCTTGTATTCGAAGATTGTAATTTCTATAACTGTAAACTGTGAAATAAAAAGCTCAATGAAAATGTATGTAAAAAACACTCTAAACACGTCCATTAAAAAACTTCAATCAACACAGAGCATTTGAAAATTGTAATTTCTATAACTGTAAACTGTGAAATAAAAAGCTCAATGAAAATTTACGTAAAAAACACTCTAAACACGTCCATTAAAAAACTTCAATCAACACAGAACATTTGAAAATTGTAATTTATATAACTGTAAACTGTAAAATAAAAACTTCAATGAAAATATACATTAAAAACTGTAAACGTGTCTGTAAAAAAAGCAAAAAAAACCCACCACGATCAATATCTAGTATTCGAATATTGTAATTTCTATAACTGTAAACTGTGAAGAAAAAACCTCAATGAAAATTTAGATTAAGAAACCGAAAACAACCATAAAGAACCGCCTATAGAGGCCATTTTCCCCCGCGGAGCAGGGGTTGGCCTATTTTGGGCACCTTGGTCCCCTTTTTGAAGCAATGTTTTACGGCCGGATGCCCTTCCTGTCGCCAACCCTGTTAGTCGCCTCTTGCGACACACAGGGAGTTACCAGTGAACTGGTCCTCAATTTGCCGACCTCAGAAGGATGAGAGGCTGAGTTAAACACATCCATAAACTAGATGGTATTCATAGAATACTTACTCTGCGCAGTCAACTTGGTGTGAGCCAACTCTTCTGTTTTTGAACGTTTCTTTTTTTTTTGATCCAATATGGCTGCCAGACCACGTGAGCGATGACATCATAAATTTATAGTCTAATATAATTGTTGCATAGATCACGCTCAATAAATTTCAAACTGATCAGACTAAGCGTTGTCCCTGTCCCTGTCGAATTATGACTTCATAATTATGGCACCAATGACGTCATCGATAACAACACCTATTCCCCATATGGAGTTATTTACAATGAGCCATGTTTAAATTTTTCCATAGAGCGGTTTTGGAGATATAGAGGTGCAACATTTTTCGGTTTTTCCAAGATGGCACCTGTAACACATGACCTATGACGTCATGATTATCATTAAAATATTCTAAAGGAGGAGGTGCTCCGATGGTGAAAATTTCGTGTCCATCAGACCAACAGTTGCTGAAAAAAAGAAAAGAATGATCAGATGGATAAGTGTTGTATTTTATTATGACGTCATAACGAAGGTACCGATGACATCATCATTAACATATCTTATTCCCCATGGGGATTTATCTTATTATCTTATCTTATATTATCTTATTATTATCTTATCTACTTATCTTATTCCCCTTTTTTTTTTTTTTAATTCCCCATGGGGAGTACTCGTCAATGAGCCATGTTTACATTTTTTCCATTGAACGTTGGGAGATGGAGGTGTAACTTTTTTCCAAGATGGCGTCCGTACCACGTGACCTATGATGTCATAATTATGAATAAAAATTTCCTCCAAGCGGAGGCACTCCTGTGGTAAAATTTCGTGTCAATCGGACGAACGGTTTCGGAGAAAATGAATTTTAACAATGCAGACACGGCACAGCACACATACGGCACACGTACGCACGCAAATGCTTAACCCCGTTTTCGCTTCGCCAGCGCAGGGTAACTAGAACGGTACTCAGTAGAGAGCATACCTCCGCCTGGTTGGCCATATCACTCAATGGTGAAGAATCACTTTAAAAATTATACTTTCTGGATCTGGATCCGGATCTTCACCAAAATTGAATCGATTCTTCCTTGTCACACACACAACCTGTCCCACAACCTTCGTGCAAATCCGTCCATAACTTTTTGAGATATCCTGCTTTGTATAGTTTTGGCCCAATCTCCCAATGGTGAAGAATGACTTAAAAAATTAAATAATTTTCATATCCGAATCCATATTCAGATCTTCACCAAAATCGAATCATTTCGTCTGTGTCCCATACGCTATATCTCCGCCAAATTTCGTCCGAATCCGTCCACAACATTTTGAGATATTTTGTTCACAGGCAAACGGACAAACAGACAGGGGTGAAACATAACCTCCATCCACCTTTGGTGGCGGAGGTAAAAAAACAACAACAAACCTCAATCAATACCTCGCGTTTGAAAATTGTAATTTATATAACCATAAACTGTAAAATAAAAACCTCAATGAAAATTTACATTAAAAACCGTAAATGTGTCTGTAAAAAAACAACCTAAATTGATATCTAGCAGCAGGTCGGTGACGTTTGCCTTTAATCATAACCCTTCTATTTATTATGTACCTACGTACGGAGCACAGTTTGTTATTGCTTACAATTTGTAAGTATACCCCACTGGTATATAATGGGATTCACTCATCTTTATTTGGTGTTCTGGTGGGGGTGAGAGCTCTGTACATATCTGGTAGGCCTAAATAATATTTCAGAGTCAGCAATTCTGTTCATTCCTCGCTATAAGAAAGCAGGAATGTTGAAGAGAGCTTGCGGATAGGTGAAGGCCTAGGTCTTGTGGATTTTCTTTTTGGATCATGATCTTTTTGACCAGAAATTTGGCACATGGAGGAGCTAAACGACAGATGGCAGCAGGTTCGCAGACTGACAAAGGATCAAAGAGAAACAGCGAGACAAAGACATCGTGCATGAGTGGAAGTGTGGCAGAAAGAAAAGGGGACGAAGGCAGGAGGGAGGAGGGGGGTGAGCTAGGAGTAGGGGGTCAATCAAAAGGAGAAGAGGCCAGGGTGCGTATGACTCTTGGATTTCTTTGTGCGTTTCAAGAACTTGCATGCAAATCGAGGAATAACGGGCTGCAGCACTGCGTCTGGCGACCGGTCGTGGTCGAGATAGGTCTGTAGTTTCGTTTGGTTTGGCCTTTGCCATCACATCGAGGTGTGGGGCCCATACAAAATGGAGGTGAGAGCCTCGATGCGACAATGAACGTGTACAGATATCGGAATCCTTCTTTTTTGAAAATAAGAAAAGACATTTTTTCGTGTTTCATTAGAAAGTTTGTCATGGCTTATAAAACGTATTGAAGGTTCAGGCAACACATGTTAAGAGATATGCTGCCTGCTTTGGCCTGGATAAATTTTACATTATAAAAATTTCGGGACATGAATGCTTTGGCTCAGTTAAGACGAGGTTTTTATGAAAGGCTGAGCCATCCTAGGGATGGGACAATCCCTGTTGAAGGGCATGAGAGGTGAATTTTGGCAATGGTGGAAGTGTTGTTTTTATGCAAAGTCTAAGCAGAAAAATCAATTTTCTTTTACTTTAAAAGATCCCTCTTTAGTGCAATTCAAATGCAGTACCTCTTCCCTGAACATTAGGAAATATGGTCTACTTATGATATTCCATAATGGGAAAGCAACTCAAGGCTAGGACTGGCGGGACGGAATACTTTTGTTTGAGATGTTTTAGTTCTGATCCGGCTATAAACTGTCACCCTGGTGTTTCAATACTGAATGTAATCTGTGTCCGTCGGATGGGATGTTAAGTTGGGTACTTGTCTGCAAGAATAGATTGCATGTGAACACTAAATATCCGCCGGTGTCTTTCGCAAAGAGTCGGTGAGTTATCGCTGGCCTCCTGAACAAATTACAAATTCCAGCCAAAACCAGTTGTTGTTCCAATGACGGCCGCTTTCTCATGGTGACCCCCGAGGTACCATTAGTGCATCAAAAGCTCGGCAAGTTCCTGAGACATGACAATACACCATTACCCCAATCATCCTTCGAATGACATAACTGATCTAATTAATCCGGAAACACACACACACACACACACACACACACACACACACACACACACACACACACACACACACACACACACACACACACACACACACACACACACACCAGCTTGAGCTTTTCCAAAGTTCCTTTGGTGGCAAATTGGTATTTGTCATCTTTCCAAACATTTTCCAAACATAATTTCATCCTTTATTTCATTTCATCATTCATTTCATCATTTCATCATTAATCATCATCATTTCATCATTTCATCATCATCAAAATGTTTTCAGGTTGTCCGTTTTCAGGTTTCAGGTAATTTTCATTTCATCATTTCATCATTCATCATCATCATTTCATCATTCATCATCATCATTTCATCATTTCATCATTAATCATCATCATTTCATCATTTCATCATTTCATCATCATCATTTCATCATTAATCATCATCGTTTCATCATTAATCATCATCGTTTCATCATTAATCATCATCGTTTCATCATTAATCATCATCATTAATCATCATCATTAATCATCATCATTTCATCATTTCATCATTTCTTCATTTCACCATTAATCATCATCATTTCATCATTTCATCATCATTTCATCATTTCATCATTTCATCATTTCATCATTTTTTTCGTGTTTCATTAGAAAGTTTGTCATGGCTTATAAAACGTATTGAAGGTTCAGGAAACACATGTTGAGAGATATGCTGCCTGCTTTGGCCTGGATAAATTTTACATTATAAAAATTTCGGGACATGAATGCTTTAGCTCAGTTAAGACGAGGTTTTTATGAAAGGCTGAGCCATCCTAGGGATGGGACAATCCCTGTTGAAGGGCATGAGAGGTGAATTTTGGCTTTATGTTTGCCGAAAACAAGAGCCGAAACGGTCGAAAACGGTCGAAAACGGCCGAAAACAAGAGCATCATCATTTCATCATTGTCATTATGTTTTCAGGTTTCAGGTAATGCCGGAGGCATTATGTTTTCAGGTTTTCCATCTGGCTGTCCGTCTGTCCATGATAGGTTTTTTTTACCGCGATAACTTGAGAACAGCTAAAGGGATCTTAGTCAAACTTGGTGCATGTATGTATAATGAGGTAAAGATGAACTGATTCGATTTTGGGGTCACGGGGTCAAAGGGCAAAGGTCATGTTAGGTAAAAATCATGTTACCGCAATAACTTGTGAACCAGTGATGGGATTCTGACCAAATTTGGTACACTTATGTAGAATGATGAAAAGATGAACTGATTAGATTTTGGGGTCAAGAGGTCAAATGTCAAAGTCTGTAATATGTCTATAACTTGAGAATGGCTGAAGTTATATAATTTAAACTTGGTACAGGTATGTATAATGATGTAAATATTAACTGATTAGAATTTGGGGCCAAGATGTCAAATGTCAAAGGTCAAAGTCTGTTATAGGTATATAACTTGAGAACGGCTGAAGTGATCTAATTCAAACTTGGCACAGGTATGTATAATGATGTAAAGATTAACTGATTGGGCTTTGGGGTCAAAGGTCAAAGTCAAAGTCTGTAATAGGTCTATAAGTTGAGAACGGCTGAAGTGATCCAATTCAAAATTGGTACAGATATGTATAATGATGTAAAGATTAACTGATTAGATTTTGGTGTCCCATGGTCAAAGGCCAAAGGTCAGAGGTCATGTCAGGTAAAAATGTGATAACTTGTGAACAGCAGAAGGGATTGAAAGTAAAACTTGGTACAGGTATGTACATTGATGTAAACATGAACTGATTAAATTTTGGGTTCAAGAGGTCAAAGGTCAGAGGTCATGTCAGGGAGAAATGTGATAACTTAAGAACAGCTGAGTGGATTTAAGTCAAACTTGGGACAAGTATTGTAATGATGTAATAATGTGGGCGGAGGCATATCAGTCGACGTCGTGACGTCGAAGAGTCCCCTTCTAGTTTGGTTTTTATTTCCGCCACTAAAGGTGGATGGAGGTTATGTTTTCACCAATGTCTGTCTGTTTGGTTGTGAACAGGATATCTCAAAAAGTTGTAGACGGCTTCTGCCGAAATTTGGTGGAGATGATGGGTATGTGACACGGATGAAATGATTAGATCTTGGTGAAGATCCGGATCCAAGAATTTTTAAAGTAATTCTTTACCATTGAGTGAAAGGGCTAAAACCAATTTCAAAAAGTTACGGACGGAGTTGGACGAAATTTCGCGCACAGGTTGGGTCTGTATAAAACAATAAACAATGTAAAAAACCATCATTATTATGGCCTCAAAACAAAAAACAAGAGCAGATAAAGGAATTTCATGTTTCCTTCTGCGTGTAATATACCCGCTAATTATTGCGTCTTGGTTAATGAGTCTGTGAGGATAACCAGAAATGATGAAGAACAGGTACAAGGATTAATCTCGAAAGGTCAACGTCTTGGGAATTTGCTAAAGCACCTCACACAAAGCACAGGATTGAGAGTTGTGGGCAAATTATGTGCCTCACAGCGCCCTCATTCGCCATGGTGGACAAATTACAAGTGTAGACCACTAGTGGTTGGGAGGTTAGTTGCTGATCTTGGCTGAGGGCTGTCTGCTCACTATGTGCATTAAAAGGTACTATGAGGGAGACTCAACAATCGATTCAGGAAACTTATTAGCTCAGCAAGCTGTTACTTTAATTCTATTTTGTTATAAACAAACACAAAACACACAGTTCCATGTTGAATTGAGTTACAGCAATGCTATTTATAACAGGGTTTCCCTGTAGAGTCTTTGTTGTGTATCTGAATGCAACTTGCGGTGCTGATGTTGTACAAGTTATTTCCAAAATGGCAGAACATTTATGGCAGTCGATCATATGGTTCCATATCTGGTTGTTAACATATGTTCAACATATGTTCCCTCACATAGCTCAGATGGCAGAGCACTGGTACGGTTCACGAGAGGACCTGGGTTCAATTCCCAGTCTGGGCCTCGTCATTTTCCCACATATGTCAATTATTTACAATCCCGTTCATTTATGGATTGGTATTGTTGCGGTTCTGAGAAAGTGTAAATATTGATTAATAAAGGTTAAAGGTTTGCCCCCATAGTTAGTCCACATGCAACACGTAGGCCACCTTAGAACATTAGTTATGTCATAGTATGTGTAAGAGTAGGCCATTTCCATTAGTGATACCTGCATTGTGTAAAATAAATAAGAGTAGGTCCCATTCATTTTGCGGCCCACCCTCCAAATCTACCTCGTTGGGCAGCATCCAGTTTGCGACCCATTTTTACTATTGCCCTTGCATTAGGATGCTCAAACCAGACAAATGCCACGAGGTAGGCCTCAAAAGGGGGAGGAGCGCGAGGTCGGCGTGTGCCCAAGTCAAGCAGATGTCAAGGGCGGGGCCGGTTTGAGCCAACGACCAACCAGGGCTCGGGCGATATGGCCTGATAGGGCGTGGTAAAGGCGTGGCGAAATAACCACGCTCACAAAGCCCTTCCACAGGACTTATGCAACAGCGCTCGTGCAAGAGGACTATTGGGAGAGGCGCTTTTGTCTAAAGGACTCATTGAGGATTGCCTGTGTAAAGAACTCACTGGGGCACTTTGACGGTGAAAGGTCTCGTTGAGAATTGGCTTTGAAGGACTATTGGAAGCGGCGCATTGCAGAAGACTTGTGGGAGAGGCGCTTCGGCATTGAACTGCATTGGGAGCGCAAATAGCGCCGGTACTTCTATTACGTACGCGGCTGAGCCGCGAAGTGACCGCCTAGCCCAGCTTACCATTCCCCCCCCCCCGTAATTGTCCGGTCCACGTCAATGACACGTGAGGAACGCCGCCATTTGCTCAACCCACTTCGTCCTACCATCTTCTCCGCGGGGCGAGTCCGGGACCGGAGTGAGCTGTGGACACCATTCCTTGGACCATCGCCCTGACCATCTACATCACCGTGTGAGTGTCTGAGAGTGTGACTGAGTGTGAAACGGGCCTGTGTCCAGGGATAAGTAAGCTGGTGGGCTGCACTGTGTGTTCTTCTTCTTTACTGTACATAGTGTTAATAAACCAATCTGTTCTTCCTTTCTTCTTAATCCGACCGTACTCGTGATTTCTTCCATTGGGTAAGCGTGGCACGATTACAACCGCTCGGATCAGGTTTAGTACCTGTTAACGGCCCGGATCACGGCTCGCTATCGCTCGGCGTTTCCACTAAAACCGTGGTTCGGGCGGGGTTATTTCCATGCTTCCCGGGAGGCGCTGGTAATTAGGTAATAGGAATAATTCGGCCTACCACCCTATTCAGCGCTGACCGGAAGGAACGTCATAGCCCCGGATCACGTCGGCTAGATAAAAGACAAGGGGATTAATCCCTCCTTGGTAAGGGGAAGGCCAACGTTGAGATCAGCAACAATTGGTAGTCAGGAGTGGGGATTTGGAACCTGGGACTAAATTTTTTAGACCAAATTTTGGACACCAATTGTGCATATTGGCCGCAACAATTGGTGTCAGGGAAGTGGGATCGGACCCAAAGTGCACTTAACGCACTCCAAATTACGAGCGGCCGAAATTTTATGAACATCTCAATTAAATTCGTGCCATGGCTAGTCAAGACGGTCGGATGCCGGTGGGGGTAGAAATAAATGAAGAGGAATTAGAAATAACCCAGGACCCACGGGAAGAATTGGGACAGTTGGCAATGGAGGAGGACATTGATGAGGGGCAGGTAGCAGGAGAACAAAATGGCGGCGCCCTGCACATGGCCGCGGCAGCCGAGCCCGAGATGCCGGGATACATGCAATTATTCCTGGCCCAAATAAAGGAAATGAATGCGACATTGGGCGCCCAAAGTAATACAACAACACAACATGCATTTTAAAGGCCATTTTCCCTGCTAGAGCGGGGGTTAGCCTTCCGGTCCCCATGACAATCTTCTCCATTTTGCCCTATTTTCTGCATCTCTCCTTGTTAACCCCCTTGCCCGCATTTCTTCTTCCACCATCTTTAGCCAAGTCTTTCTCGGTCTTCCCCGTCTTCTACTTCCTTCTACATTCATTTCCATCACTCTTCTCAACCAGTCACTTTCATCCTTCCTCAACACATGACCAAACCATCTCAACCTGTTCCTCTTCACAGCATCAATCACAGGCTCTATTCCCATCATCTTTCGCAATTCATCATTTGTCTTCCTCTCTTTCAACGATACTCCGCACATCCGTCGAACCATTCGCATTTCCACCCTTTCCAACCTTCGTTGCTGCTCTACGTTCATTACCCATGTCTCGCTCCCATAAATCATAACACTTCTCACACATGCAGCATACACCTTTCCCTTCAGCTTCAACGACACTCCCCTCATCATCAGCACGCCACTCAATTCCCGAAACTTCTTCCATGCACATCTCACTCAAGCAACCGTTGCCGAGTCTGATCCACCTTCTCCATTCAGCATGTCTCCGAGGTAGCAAAATGTTTTCACACCTTCCAGCTTCACGCCGTCTCCAAGATCCAACTCAACATTTCCTCCATCTGCAGCTCCCTCTGTGCACACCTCACATTTGAATGTAGCTGCCACACTGGTTAATAACCCTCTCAGACCACTACATTTTTGATGAACCCACTCAGCACACATTGTACACTGAATGGAGTTCACTCCGACACCCTTCCTACACACAGTACAGGGCCACTTCCCAGTTCTTTCCACCTCACCACATGCTTTACCACTTGCCATCACCTTCGTCTTTCCGATATTCACCTTCAGACCTTTTGTCTCCATACATTCCTTCCACGTGTTCATCTTTTCCTTCAGTCCATCCATACTTTCCGCAATCAACACCAGATCATCTGCATACAACAACTCCCACGGTAAACCCTCCTTTACGTTCTGAGCCAGCACCTCCATCACAGCTACAAATAGTAGTGGACTTAGTACCGACCCCTGATGCACTCCCACCTTCACCTCAAACTCACCACTGTTCCCGTCCTTCGTCCTCACAGCTGTGCGCGCTCTTTTGTACATTGCCATCACTACTCTGATCAACCATTCCTCCACTCCTAACTTCCTCAATGCCCATGTCAATACTTTGCGTGGAACCCGATCGAATGCTTTCTCCAGATCAACAAACCCAAGAAACAACTTCTTCCTCTTCTCCATGTACTTCTCCTGCAACTGCCTCACAATGAAAAGTGCGTCTGTCATTCCTCTTCCTGGCATAAATCCAAACTGCATTTCGTCGATCTTCACTTTCTTCCTTATCCTCCTCTCCAACACCCTTTCCAATACCTTCATTCCATGCTCCAATAACTTTATCGCTCGGTACGAGCCACACTCCAGAGGGTCACCTTTCCCCTTGTATAGAGGGACGAGGGTACGCAGTTCCCAATCCACTGGAATGCGGCCTTCTTTCACCACCAGATTACAGATCTTTGTCATTCTCTTCACACCCCAACTTCCTGCTGCCTTCAACATATCTCCCACAACTCCCGTCGGCCCTCCCGCTTTTCTACCCTTCATTGCTTTTTTCGCTTCCTCAACTTCCTTCTCAGTTATCTTCTCTGCCGGTCCTAAAACTGGGTTACTCTCTATGTTGCCATCCCATTCATTCTCTGTATTCAACAGCATTTCCATATATCTTTTCCATCTTCCTTTAATTCCATCTGGGTTGACAACGATTTGTCCCACTTCATCCTTCAAGCAGCTCACCCCCATCACATCACACCTCTCTTTCGCTATCTGCTTTGCAATCCTGAATACTGCTTTCTGACCCTCTTCCGAATCCAAGCGTTCTCCGAACATTTTCCTACATGCCTCCTGCGCCTTTGCTACCTCTTGCTTTGCAGCCTTCCTGGCTGCCTTATAACTTTCATGCTCTGCTGTTTCTGCTCCCGTACCCTTCGCCTTCTGCCACTCCTTGAACTTCTTCCTCTTCTCGTCAATCCTCTTTCCAACTTCATCATCCCACCACCATGTTTCTGAGTGCCTCGGTGGTCCTTTTGTCCATCCACATACCTCACCAACGGCTCCCAACAGACTAGCTTTCATTGACATCCAACCACTTTCAAGCTCAACCACATCATCCTCGACCCTACTCAGCCTCTCTTTTAATGCCTCCCTTACTGTCACCTCTTTCAACCTCCACACCTTCATTCTCGGTTGGTACTTCACCCGCCGAGCTCTCCTCGCACCTTTCACCCTTACGTCGCAGACAACCAAGTGGTGCTGTGAAACAGCCTCCTCCCCCGGGATCACCTTTGTGTCTCGGAGGAGCCCCCTATCTCGCCTACGCACCATCAGGTCGTCAACGGTTGTCGTCGACCCACCTGACGTGTATGTAACAAGCTTATTATCCTCTTTCTGTAACTGAGTATTACAAATCAACAAATCAGCTCCATCAGCAAACTCCAAAATCCTTTCACCTTCTCCATTTCTCACACCATATCCGTAACCCCCATGAACTCTGTCAAAACCATCCATACTCCTTCCCACATGTCCATTTAGGTCTCCTCCTACCACAACAACTTCCTCATCTTTCACGTTTTCCATCAGCTTCTCTATCGCACACCAGAACTTGTCCTTCTCTTCATCGCTCCGACCAACCTGCGGAGCATATCCTGAGATGACGTTCACCAAGAGCTTTCCAATCATCATTTTCACCATCATCAACCTATCACTCACTCTAGTCACACTCACCACACTGTCTACAAACTCCTCAGAAAACAGGACACCAACACCATTCACGCCCTCCGGGCACCCTTGCCACACAAACTTGTATTTCTGTCCCTGCCTACCCTTCACCATTCTCACACCAGTTCCCTTCCATCTCGTCTCTTGCACACAACATATGTCCACTCTTCTTCTGACCAATACTTCCACCACTTCTCCTGATCTCCCTGTCATTGTCCCTACATTCCATGTCCCAAACCTCAGAAACCGATCTCCACTTCGAGCTGTACCCTGCCCACATGTAGTTGTAATTGTCATGGTTCTCTTTTTGAGGCAATGTTTTTTATGGCCGGATGCCCTTCCTGACGCCAACCCTCTTAGTCGCCTCCTACGACACGCAGGGATACGGCGTACCTATTCTTATCCAGGGTACACACTGGGAAACGTTTAAAACATGGAAATCCTGGGGTGGGGGATCACCGCTGCGGTTTAAACATATTTAAATAAATATTTAAACAAAACCATGAAAACAATCCGGGAAAAGTCTCTAAGTGAGAACGTGGATTTGAGAAAGCAGGAGCAGAGGTGAAAGAACAAACGAGAATATAGGGGGCGGGGCACAAGTCGAGACGAGGAGGCGGCACGAGACACCAGGCCGCACGAGGCGCGGACAAAGAAACGACTAATTACACACAAATTTGCAACAACTACAAAACCAAAACCAAATAGAAACACACAATAACACATACACAACAAAATACGCAGCGGAAATTTGACAAAGAAACGAACGGGAAAACACTCAAACTTTGATGCCGTGGAGAGATCAAAGCAAGCCCCGTCGCTCGAGGGACCGGAAGCGGAACAATCCTTAGTGACGTAAATAAAGGGCGCCCAAAGTAATGACGTAAATAAAATAAATGGGAGAATGGACATCCAAGAAAAAAGGTGGATGCGCAAAGTAACCAATTGAAAGTAGAGGGGGACAAATCTAGGACAGAAATGAAAGAATTGGAAAACAAAATGGGGGGCCAAATGAAGGAAATGGGGGGCCAATTGAAGGACATGGGTGGCCAAATGAAAGAAATGAAAGAGGGGTTAGTGGGGTTGGAAAACAGGATGGCCACCCAAGAGAATCAAATGGAAGGAATGAAGGATGGGTTAACGGGATTGGAAAACAGGATGGGCACCCAAGAGAATCGAATGAAAGGGATGAAAGACGGGTTAAAAGGGTGTGGTAACAGAATAGGTGGCCAAATAAAAAAAGATGGGGAAAGACATAGATCGCAGGTCAGGCTCGGTCACATTGGTACGCGACGAGGTCACGCGATTTGAGAAGCGCATGGAAAGCGAGGTTGAGCCAAGCACAGCCAGGTGGACTGGGGTAGAAATCGCGACACGGGGTATAGAAAAGCCAATGGCCGCCGAATTGGAAAATTTTATTTTATGTGCGCCAGTGGTCGTCGAGCTTAATAAGGAAAAAGAAATTATAGTTGAAATTGGGGTTGAGGAAACGGCAGAGTTAGTACATGAATTGAAGAAAGAAATGGAATGTGCTCAAAGTCTGCATTCGCATTGTGATGTTGTGCTGTCTAACCCCAATGAGAATTTGCAGGCGCTGCTGCGGAAAAGAATCCCAAAGGTGAGTAGGGCTGTATATGGCGTGAAAAGGTTTGGCGCGAAAGTGTTTGGCGCGAAAACATTTTTCGCGCGCTTGGGATCCCGACGTCACCTGGGCGCTTGTAGAAGGTCCGTGGTGAGGTGTACGAAAGTGAATGTCGCGCTTGTTTGAACGGCGCTGAAGTGCGAGTGTGTTACAGAGTGCGAGGAAGAATGCACAATGGAGTGTATGTGGGAAGAGTGTGTTGAAACGGAGTGTGGAACAGAGTGCAGAACAGAGTGTGCAATGGCTGAGGAGAGTGTGCGAGGATGCACACCAGAGCGTGTTGTGGAGAGTGTGCGGGAGTGCACACCGGAGTGGGTGATTGGGTGTGCAATAGAGTGCACACCGGTGAGTATTTCGGAGTACGTAACTGAGAAGTGTGCGCAAGAGTGTGCGCGAGGGTTTGCGGTGATGATTGGGTGTGCAACAGAGTGCACACCCGTGGGTGTTACAGACGATGTAGCGAGAGAGAGAGAGTGCATGGAGAGAGAGTGCGGTAATAGAGTGCATGGAGTGTATGGGCTGTGTGAGTATGGGAAGGGTCGCGTGGTGTGAGAATGCGACTCAAGCATCGACGGAGACCGGGGCAGCGTTTAGGCCGACGTATAGCCGACGCGAGCTCTCGGGGCGTGGTGTGCTTTGTGTGCTGCGGGGATCATTTCCGCGGTGGCGTGCACAATTCGGGCCGGGCCCCGCCCTGTATGGTCGGTGCCGTGCAGTGGTGCAAGGGGAAAACGGCACGATTCTGGGGGGGGGGGGGGGGGGGGGGGGAGGGAGGCCAGGTCGGACCTTCGCCCCCTGGCGGGCGCGGTGCTCCGGCCGGGGGAGGTTGGGTCATCGTGCCGGAGACTGGAAGGCTCCGCGCCGGGATGGCGCCTGGAACCTCGGCCCAAGTATGCCGCCTCCCCAGAATCGAAAATGCCGGACGGACCCAACCAACAGGAGACAGACCACCCGCATACATTGCTCGGCTTTGCGAAGCCGGCCTGTAATGACAATGTATTTCCGCACCGAGAGGCTCGAGTGGAGTGGACAGTTAGCCATAGTGTTGGGAAATGGTATCCGGTGTAGAGGGATGGTAGATCTACCATCCCTCACATCGTTTTGTTGGGCCACATGAGCTTTAGGTTATGGGGTTTGGCAGTGTGAACTAGGCGGGCTAGGATAATGTTAGGGATTTAGAGATGACATTAGGAGACTGAGATGTAAGTAGTGACTTTGTACATGCAGAGGGGATGTAGGGAGATTAGAAAGATGATAATGATGAGGCATGTGCTTCGTATAAGGGAAGACGGGGGAAAGCACCAGTATCAGAGGGAAGTAGTTAGTTAGATGATGCTGTGTGTGTGAGTATGGGAAGGAACTTGGTGAAATGAGGCATTGGTCGAGAATGGTTGTGTGTGTGAGTATGGGAAGGAACTTGGTGAAATGAGGCAATGAACTTGGTGAAATGAGGCAATGGTCTGGGATGACCGGGGAAAGTGTATGAGTGGTGGATTGAGGTTGTGTGTAATTGTGTTATGTGAATGGGCTTGCATGATGTGCAAGCGGAGAACAGGTGTGTGGAATAAATGGTGTGGAGTAAATGGTGTGTGGAATGAGTGGTGTGGGGTGTATGGTGCGAAGGAGTGGATGGGGGAAGATGGACCCCTTCACGAATACCCGGGGAGGGTAGTTTAAAGTTAGGCAGAGGGAGTAGGTCAATTGTTTGGATATTGACATCTGTGGTGCAGGGAGTAGCAAGTTGTTGCTTTGAGGGGTGCATGAGTGCGTGGAATGGCTGGGCATGTGGGCTTAATTGGTAAGTATGGTTAAATGGGCACTCCACCACTGGTAGTCTGTCGGCCAGGTGAGGCCGCAGGTAGGCTCTGGGTGCCAGTTGTGTAGTGTTCAGTGGGGCCCGAGGATCCGAGGAGAGGACCCGGGTAGCCCAATGCCAGAGAGGGCATTAGCGGGGTGAGAGAGCCAGGAGGGTCTTCCCCAGTGTAGGGTAGTCGCAGGAGCTAGGCAAGCTCGGGTGGCGACTTCAGTGGTGGAGGTACGCAGGTAAGTAGGACCTGCTGGTAGAGCCACACGACCCAGCCCCAAAATTGTGCGAAGGCACAGATAGAAAAATTGGGGGAGTGAGACCCAAAATTTGGAAGAGCACCACAGGGATGGTCAATGGGAATTGGTTTTTAGAACTGCATAGTTTAAAGATGCCGATTGGCAGGGCAAGACCCCGGGTAGTTTAAAGAGTTAATGTTATTAGAAGGATAGCTAGGATCAGAATCTCTTCGCACCATCCACATCCACTCACCAGGGTGACCGAACTCCACACCAATTTTTGCAAATGTTTGGAATGAAAGACGCATCATGACGTGGGTGAGACATTGTGTGTAATTCCATCCCTCCTTCTTGGGAGGGATTGGCTGACGAATTTGGTTTAGAGGGAGATATGGGAGACGAGACGGTAGAGACGGAATTTGTAAAGTGTAAATACGGGGAAGGGCAAGGGTAGTGTAGGTTGACATGGGGGGTGACGAACGGCTAGGGACGAGCTTTGTCCGCTCGCTCTCCCGCACCCCTCATATTGCATTGCCTTGCATGATGTGTCCCCTTGCGCCCTTCCCCCCCCCCCCACCCCGCAAACCTCTGCTTTGTCTTTCCTCCCCACCCATGGACCCATTATCTTTTGTTGAGGGGAGTGCGCAGGTACCCTGAGCTGTGTGGCTGCACCTTTGCGCTGCACCCTGCTACCTGTTGCCTGTACCGGTACACCAATGGACCACATGTTCTGTGGCCTGGCACCTTTGCTTGGGCAGACAATCGCTGCAAGCGTTATCTTGCTCCTGCGGACCACTGTGTTTTTAAGTGGCATCAATGCCATGCAGGAGGACCACCTAAGTTGGCCCTGCTGGCCGCAATAAAAACGGACACGGTTTGTGCCTTTTTATTAAATTCCTTTGGTGTGTCAGGAAAAGAAGACTGTAAGCTTTGATGATGGCACACCGAAGATGAAGTAAGAAGACGTCACGGCCCAGCAACCAAGCAAGCACAAGACATCACTGATAATGGTTGAAATGTGATGATTGTGCGTGGTTGAAATGTGATGATTGTGCATTGTTGAAATGTGATTGTGCATTTTGGTGCCCTTTTTGTGCATTTTTATTTTATTTTTGTGCATATGGGTGTATGGTGTATTGGTGCAGTGCATTCTCAATTCTCTGTTTCCTCTTCTCAAAATTTATATTCTCTCCCACAAAAAGAACTGGTCCTGGGTTCTAGTATTGTAAATAATTAGTAGTCTTGTAAATAACATGCTCCCCACCGGCTTTATGTATAGTTTGCGAATTCTTTCCGTAATTCAGTTAATTGTGGGCGTGAGTCTGTTAGTTAGTACACAATGCAGTAGGTGGGACATATCTAGTGTTTAAAACTGTCGCACACAGGGTGTTAGAGTAAATGTAGAGGGAAACTACACCTATGTGTCACACAAATTAAAAAGTAATCCTGACCCTTGCATCAGAACCGGTCGGTCTCACTGGTGTGTGGGTCCAGCTCGGGGATGAGCCTGGCGAAGGAAGGGTGCAGTGTTGCGGTTCTGAGAAAGTGTAAATATTGATTAAAGGTTAAAGGTTTGCCCCCATAGTTAGTCCAGATGCAACACGTAGGCCACCTTAGAACATTAGTTATGTCATAGTATGTGTAAGAGTAGGCCATTTCCATTAGTGATACCTGCGTTGTGTAAAAAAATAAGAGTAGGTCCCATTCATTTTGCGGCCCACCCTCCAAATCTACCTCGTTGGGCAGCATCCAGTATGCGCCCCATTTTTACTATTGCCCTCGCATTAGGATGCTCAAACCAGCCAAATGCCATGAGGTAGGCCTGAAAAGGGGGAGGAGCGCGAGGTCGGGGTGTGGCTACATCAAGCAGACATCAAGGGCGGAGCCGGTAAGAGCCAACGACCAACCAGGGCTCGGGTGACATGGCCTGATAGGGCGTGGTAAAGGCGTGGCTATATAACCGTACTCACAAAGCCCTTCCACAGGACTTATGCAACAGCGCTCATGTAAGAGGACTATTGGGAGAGTCGATTTTGTCTAAAGGACTCGTTGAGGATTGCCTGTGTAAAGAACTCACTGGGGAACTTTGACTGTGAAAGGTCTTGTTGAGAATTGGCTTTGAAGGACTATTGGAAGCGGCGCATTGCAGAGGACTTGTGGGAGAGGCGCTTCGGCATTGAACTGCATTGGGAGCACAAATAGCGCCGGTACTTCTATTACGTACATGGCTGAGCCGCAAAGTGACCACCTAGCCCAGCTTACCGTTTCCCCCTGTAATTGTCCGGTCCGTGTCAACGAGACGCGAGGAACGCCGCCGTTTGCTCAACCCTTTTCGTCCTACCATCTTCTCCGCGGGGCGAGTCGGGGACCGGAGCGAGCTGTGGACGCCATTCCTTGGACCATCGCCCTGACCATCTACATCCCCGTGTGAGTGTCAGAGTGACTGAGTGTGAAACGGGCCCGTGTCCAGGGATAAGTAAGACTGTACTAAGGCTGCACTGTGTGTTCTTCTTCTTTACTGTACATAGTGTTAATAAACCAATCTGTTCTTCCTTTCTTCTTAATCCGACCGTATTAATGATTTCTTCCATTGGGTAAGCGTGGCATGATTACAACCGCTCGGATCGGGTTTAGTACATGTTAACGGCCCGGAACACGGCTGGCTATCGCTCGGCGTTTCCACTAAAACCGTGGTTCGGGCGGCGTTATTTCCTTGCTTCCCGGGAGGCGCTGGTAATTAGGTAATAGGAATAATTCGGCCTAACACCCTATTCATCCCTGACCGGAAGGAACGTCATAGCCCCGGATCACGTCAGCTAGATAAAAGACAAGGGGATTAATCCCCCCTTGGTAAGGGGAAGGCCGACGTTGAGATCCGAAACAGTATTATATTGGTCTTCGAATGGATCCGTTGACCTATTGGTATTCTACTGGTCCCATTAACCCATTGGTATGCTGTTGGACTCTAGTAGCCGGCGAAGCCGGTGTTGTGAAAGAACGAGTACGTATTATGTTGAAAAGCCAGATTTTGCTGGGTCCCTTCAGAATTTCGAATCTTTGACGCACCAAATCGCCCCATGGAGGCCGCCATCTTCCGGATGCGGAAGTATGCATAAACAATTGCGAAAAAGTTCAATAGGAGTTTGTTTCACCCGTCTTTTTTTGATTCACAATCTTATGCACCTCTAATTTGTAATTAAAATACTTTAAGACCAATCTCGTTCCCCGGGCCCGCATGGGCCCTGGTTATCTTTAACGAAAATCGTCACCAAACACCGGAACCAATGAGATTCGAGCATTTGAAAAAATATTTCAAAAAAGCTTATCACTGCATTTCGGAGGCTGAAAACGGCATCAAATATTCTAAAATTGACGAAGAATTATTTTTTAGAAATCTCGCGGCCGTAGGGAATAGTTTTTCACGGCTGGAAATATCTGAAGTTGAGACGGAATTCACCGAATTAATCAAGAAATAAATTTTATAAATTTTAATCTCATCCAGAATGCAAATGGTGTCATTTTGAACTAGGTACGGTACCTACTACACCTACCTACTACCAACTACCTAACCTACTGATGCCATCGTGATGGGTAAAATAGTGGCAAGAGGCTTTTATAGTGGCAAGATTTGACTAAAATTGTGGCAAGATTTGGCTTCGCCGGCTCATTGCGGCTTTGCAGTAGGGTTCTAGTAGCCGGCAAAGCCGGTGTTGTGAATGAACGCGTACATATTATGTTGAAAAGCCAGATTTTGCTGGATCCTTTGAGAATTTTGAAGCTTTGACGCACCAAATCGCTCCATGGAGGCCGCCATCTTGCGGATGCGGAAGTATGCATAAAAAATTCATCCTACAGCGCGGCGATAGCAACATAAAGTCTTATGTTACAGGCTTTCGAAAATGCATTTCGTTCTACAAAAGGTAACTTTAATTGAATTTCCTTCCTGTTTTTTAGAATAGAGTCTAAAACCATGTTAGCGACTGAAAAATTAAATCAGATGGTGAATTAGAGTCAAGATATAGTCGTGAGAGAGTCTCAATAGACTTTATGTTACAGGCCTTCAAAAATGCATTTCGTTCTATAAACGGTAACTTTAATTGAATTTCCTTCCCATTTTTTTCAACCGAGTCTAAAACAATGTTAGCGACTGTGAAAAATGAAATGAGATATCGAATTAGAGTTGAAATAAAACTGTGAGAGAGAGCAAGACACCGCGGGCCTAACAAAAGAGGCCTCAAAGCTATGTGAGTAAACAAAATGGTGGATATTTGGTTTTGAAGCCCTTCCCAGATCGGGTGTAGCCACTCCCCCGGACAGACAGACAGAATCACAGACATTCCTACGGAGAATATAATATATATAGAATAGAAAACATAGATGGAATAGCATATATCGACTCGCTACGCTCGCCTCACCATACGTATTACAGAGGCACGGGCTTGTTTTAACTGAGGATAATGACCTGACTGAATTTGAGTTTACATCAATCATAATACAAACATTTTTTTGCACAAATTTATTTGTAACTAGCTGAATGGACCCGGCGTTGCCCGGGTTCTTTTTGAATGAATTTAATCTTCTGTACATAGGTCTTACTACTATAATTCAGCTTTTACTCACGGCCGTAGAAGATTGACTACTATAATTCAGCTCAGCTTTTAATTGCGAAATGGGCCTAGCCCGGCCGAAGCGGCCTCGACCGGCCTCGCCACCGAGCCGATAACCTTCCCGGGGCCCGTCCCAACATTTTTTGTTCCAGAGTTTTCCTCCTATCTTTCACCGTTCAGGAGATTAGCGCATGCAGACAAACAAACAAAAACTTTCTTTTATATATATAGAAGAAGAAGATAGATATTGGGGATATTATTTATTTGGAATTTATTTGCGACCAAAAATGGTCC
Organism: Myxine glutinosa; assembly: GCF_964187855.1. Classification (NCBI taxonomy): domain Eukaryota; kingdom Metazoa; phylum Chordata; class Myxini; order Myxiniformes; family Myxinidae; genus Myxine; species Myxine glutinosa. The sequence continues at coordinate 60,117,588 of NC_136274.1, read as the reverse complement.
AAGTGGTGTAAAGCTCTAAATGGTCAAGGGTCCAAACTGGTGTAATGTGTCCAAAGCATCTCATGGGTCTTTGGGTTCTTAATGGTCTTCATGGTCTTTGGGGTTTTTGTGACTTTTGGGTTCTGTGGTCGGAACATTTAAGGGTCTTTAGGGTTTTTTGGGTCCTCGAAGTCTTTTGGGTCATTGGGTGCTCTGGGTCTTTGGCGTCTTCTGGGTCTTTTGAGTCTTCTGAGTATTTTGGGTCATCTGGGTTTTTAAGGATCTTTGGTGTATTTTGGGTCTTCGATGTGTTTAAGGTCTTTTGCGTCTTCAGATTATTTTGGGTATTTAGGGGGTCTTTATGGTCTTTAAGGGTCTTTGGTCTCTTCTGTGTCTTCTGTGTCTTTTGCATATTCAAGGGTCTTTTAGGTATTTTGGGTCTTCAGGTTATTTTGGGTCATCTGGGTCTTTTGGGGCTTTCTAGGTCTTCAAGCATATTTTGGGGTCTTGGTGGTCTTAAGAGTTTTGGGGATCTTAAAGGGTCTTCAAAGGTCTTTGGGGTCTCAGCAGTCTATGGGGTCGAAAGATAAATTCCAACAGTACGCATTTAATAGACATACGTAATTAATAGAAAAGATGCAACCGATTTTCAAATGGTACGTAATTAATAGATATATAGTCACAGGGCATCACCGCCTCACCGCCTCATGGCTTCGCTGCTTTACAGACTGAGCTTTTTGGTTTTATATATACGTATTTGAAAAAGAAGAAAACATTTTGTTTACAAATATACATACACACATACATACACACACACACACACACACACACACACACACACACACACACACACACACGCACGCACGTATGTACGTACACACATACAAACATACATACATACATAACCATATATGTTTTCTCCATTATAACAAGGTTCATCCTTGTCACACACCCAACCTGTCCATCAAATTTCCGAATACATGTACAACCTTTTGAGAAACACCACCAGACCACCAAAAGTATACATACACCCGAACATCAAACATCTCATTCGAAAATCATGGGCATTAATATGGAGTTGGTTCCCCCCTTTGCTACTGTTACAGACGCGGCTTAGATGTTATTTACCGAGCGGTTTGGTATGACCACGTCTGCACAAGTTACCCGATTATACCCGAACGTTGACTAATCGCGCTACGCTAGATCAATGAAGGAAAAGACACACGGCTGGGATTAAAATGACACGACACCAGGGATACGGTTCTCAAGACCTCTGGAGGAGATTATATTAAGGCGGAAGGTCAGATTACAGGGACGAGAGGTACAGCATAGAAAGACAAGCACTTAGACACACTCTTATATTAACCCCAACAGACGACAGATAAACAGGACAAAAACTGACTCACACGGGGATTGATGGCAAGGAAAGCGGGTATTCGATGGCCAGCACAAGGTGCACCTTGTGCTCAGGGACAGGATAGCGCGGCCCAAAAGATGCAGGAGGTCTCTCAGCGCTCGGAGGTGGCTCTCTTGTCTCCTCAAGCTCGGGGCGCATCTGACGTCACGTCCGGTACGTGGCCGCGTATATCCGGCGGGGAGTGACACGCCCTCGGCTCGTTAGCTCCGCCCCAGCTGGAATCGGCACGTTGCTTCTCATTGGGTGCGTGCGGGGGGGGGGGGGGGGGGGGTTACCGGCTCCGCCCTTGACGAGGGGCTGACAAGGAGCCCCTTCGTGGTAACCCCGCCGGAGCGCATCGTCAATGGCGGCTAACCGAGCCGGTGTGAGGACGCACACTCCCCCGCGCAGCGCCGTTGTTGTAGTTGTTGTTGTAGCTGTAGTTGTTGTTGTTGCTGTAGTTGTTGTTGTTGTTGTTGTTTGGGGAAGAAGATGGGAGGAGGTAAGGGAAGGTCCTAAACTCACTACTGGTGCCATATAATCACATTCTGGTGCAACGAAGAGTCAGAATTAATGGAAACGAGTCCTTAACTGACATAGACTAAGAATAACTAGCAAGATGTCCGAAAGTTGTCTACGTGAGATGCGGTGGACCTGGGCACGACATTTAATGGGGGAAAAAGGGGAAGGTCGGTTCTACAGAGTGTTGTTTACAGACAATGGGACTAGGGAATGGGGGATTGGGGATAGTTGGGGAGTATTGGGGAAATAGGGGAATATTTACAAGCGGATATGGAGGCCAAATTCCATATTCGCAACATTGCACCCTTCTCTACCCTCGGGGCGTCCCGACCCGATAAATTTTTACCTATTTTAGTGTGGCACTCAGATGTAGTTCCCTCTACTATTAACTCTACCCTGAGTGCGACAGTTTTACAGATATTCACAAATGAGTAAATATGTCCCCCTGCGACGTTGCACCCTTCTCCTCACAGAAACACACCCACAGGATAACCGAATCCGGAAAGAATTCGCAAACTAAACATACAGCCGGTAGGGAGCATTATTTACAAGACTACGCTGCTATTTACACTACGATCCAGGACCTGTTTTTGGAGGAACACATGCAGATGTTATGCATAGAGAGAGCACGCATGCCAGCATCGATACACCAACCCACGAGTGCTCTGTGGCCTACGGCCTTTAATAACGTGCAGAGCACCCTTTCCCAGCACGAAAAGCACCACCCCATCACACAGTCAGCACCATCCGGTGCACCAATAAAGTGTTTATAATCACCGGTGGTGTCGCAGCCGGCCGATGTTCTGCCGCTGGTCTTGCCTTCGTGTGGTGCACTTGGCCTTCTTACTTCTTTCAAAAATAAAGAAAGGCGCCAACCGCGTCCATTTCTTTATTGTGGCCTTCAGGGGGCCAACTAAGAGTGGTTCACCTGTTTGGCATAGGTGCCACGTTGACCCATAGGTCCATCCATGGGTGGTGCTTGGCCGCAAAAGAACTGCGGTCCATTGTGGGTGGCCACAAACATTGCGGTCCATATGGTGTATCGATCCCAGCAGCAAGCAGCGAAAGTGCAGGCCCACAACTGCGAAGCCAGCACCTCTCTCTCCTCTCTCTCTACCCCAAAGCCAGATCCTCGGAGGTGGGAGACAAAAGAAGCAGACAAGTGAGTAAGGTGGTAAGGGCGCAAAAGTGCACGCAATACAAGGTGATGCACACTGGGGGCACATGGGAACCAGGTGAGACAGGTACGTTCCTACCGTACGCTCCCCCCCCCCCCCACCAGGTAACCTACATGGCCCCTCCCTTACCCCTTACTGTATCCACAAAACACAACACTACCCATAAACATCTACTTTACAAATCAACAAACATCCCTACTGTCTTCCCCGTTCCTCCCATAAACCAAATTCGTCTTCTCTCCCTCCTATCCAATCAAATTTGCCATTTTCAACTCTCATCAACATTTGCCATCTCCAACTGAACATCAAAATTTGCCATTACCAATTCATCATCAGTCCCTCCTAAGGGGGGAGAGATGGAATCACCCCAATGTCTCATCCACGTCGTGATGCGTCTCACAAATCCTCACAGCAATCCTTACTTCTGCAACACAAACAAAGAAAACACAGGTGTGGAGTCATCATCATCACCACAGGTAAGTGGCTGCGTATGGTGCGACAGGTTCATCAATCCTAACTATTTCCTAAATGACTTTAACAACTTTACACTACCCGGGGTCTTTCTCCGGCCAAACCATTGGCCCTCTTACACTATGGGTTCTAAAAACCAATTCCCATTGGCCAAACTGTGGTGCTTTTCAATTTGGGGTCTCACTCCCCCGATTCATCTCCCGGTGCCCTCGCACAATTTCTGGGCTGTGGCGTGTACCTCTCCCAGCGGGTCTACCCACCTGCACACCCCCACCACTGCAGTTGCCTCCGAGCTTACCTGCTCCTTACCCTAACCTAACTACCTGGGGAAGGCCCTCTGGCGCTCTCCCCACTCGGTGCCCTCTCTGGCACTGGGCTGCCCGATCCACACCCGGGATCCTCAGGCACCCACTCACAACTACCGGCTCCCAGAGCCCACCTGCGGCCTCACCTGGCCGACATCCTCACAGTGGTGGAGTGCCCAACCAACTACACGCACTAACAGGCTACACGCCCAGCCATTTCCACAACACTAATGCACCCATCCACAACACCATTCTGCTACCGCACCACAAATGCCAATATCCAACCACAATTTACCTATACCCTCTACCTAACACTTACACTACCCGCCCCGGGTACTCGTGAAAGGGGTCCACTCTCCCCCCATCCACACCTTCGCACCATGCACACCACTCCGTACCACTTACTCCAACTCTCTCCACACACCTGTACTTGCACACCTGTGCTCTCACACCTGGTGCCACCTGCACCCTTCTCTCCCCAAGCGCATTCGCGCTGATCCACAACACTCATTACTCACACACTGCTCCACACACCTGTCCAGTTGCACACCTGTGCAATCACACCTGTTCAATCCTCACACAGCATCATCTCATCTAACTACTCCCCTCTGAAACTTGCGCTTCCCAGTCGTCCCTTTAAACTATTGCGCTCCCACGTCATTATAATCCACACTAATCTACCTGCGTCCCCACTACAGGTATCAGTCACTAACTAAACTTAACGTCACCTAATGTCATCTTCTAGGGCCCTATCAATATAACCTAACCCACCCGGGCTAGTTTTCACTGCCATACACCCCATAAGCTATTGCTCCTTTGCCCCCACCATGGGAAGGGTGGCAGGGATGCCACCCTTACCCACCGGGCCCATCGCTCACTACCAATTTTGCACATCAAATTTCAACAAATCAAAAATTTGCCAATCACTACCCATCATCTGCCAATCATTACTGCCAATCCCTTGCCAATCATCAAATTTTGTTTTTCTCTAATTTTGGGTCCAAAACACTAACCTCATCACCCAGTCTACTCAATAATGCCTCTCGGTGCGCCAATTCCTGTCCAAAGCCCGGCTTCGTAAAGCCAAGCCATGACGGTGCGCCAATTCCTGTCCAAAGCCCGGCTTCGTAAAGCCAAGCCATGAATGCGGGTTGTTCTGTGCCAGCGGCTGGATGCGTCCGGCATTCGGTGCAGGGACGGGGGCTTACCCGTGCCGAGATCCCACGCACCATCTCGGCACGGAGCCATACAATGTCCCGATCTCGACCTGCCGGACTGCCTCAACAAAAAGTGGTCGCCATGACGACCCTTTCTATCGGGCTGCCCGCTCCGCCTCGTGGAGCACGGACGCGGCCGTTCAAAGCGAGGCCCAGCACGCACCGAGGGCCCGATTCGGCTATAAGTCGTTCTAAACTCTACCCCGTCTAACGTCGATGCTTCACCTGGACGCTTACACCCCGCAGCCCGTTCCTTGCTCACACATCCAGCCGTTTCCATGCTCCTTGTACCGTTCCTTACACACCCAGGCACACCCATTCCACTCACAGCCTTGGTCACACACCTGACCACCGAACACCTTGGCACACATTCGTTGGTAGCACACCTCACCAACACACCTCTTCGCTCCCCCTCCTCTGTCACCTCCTCTGTGACAATCACAGGTGTGCTCTCATTCGCACACCCACTCACGTGCCTCACTACCAACTCCAGCGTGCATTCCCACTCACGCTCTACCATTCCGGGTGTGCATCCTTCCATCCCAGGTGTACATCCTCGCTCACCTGTCACAACCAACTCACTCTCCTTGTCACTCTCACTCCTCTCACCTCCATTCTTGACAGCGCACTCACTCTTACTTTTGACAGCGCACTCTTTCCTCATGCACCTGTCCGTTACACACCTTTCTCGCGCACACTCTCCCGTTACACCCTCTGTAACACTCACCACACCGCGCTTCCATGTGCCCCCTCGCACACACGCTACGACCGACTCACTCTCGCCAGCACCCTCACTCCTTGGCACGCACTTTTTCCTCACACACCCCAGAGTCGGACTTTCTCGCACACCTCCTTTTTCGCACACCAGACCTGTCGCACACTTCACCAACGGCCTCTCACGAACACCCGGGTCTATCTCGACCCCCAAGCTTCTTAAATCCCCTGGCGCATCATACGCACGACCATATTGGTCACCACTTACACCGGGTCCTCTTCCTCTTCGCTTCTCCTCCATCACCTGCGAATCCCTCATCCGGTTAATGAGCACATCATCACGATCCAAACACAGACTTTGGACCAATTCTTTTATCTCCTCTTTTATCTCTTTCTTATCCCCTCTCCGTCGCTTCTTAATTTCGCTCACCCCTTCTTCCACTTCTTCTAATTTCTGCTTCACCTCTTTTATTCCCCGGTACGTCTCCTCAAGCTCGTCCTCCAAGGCTACCTTGACCGTTTCCATGTGCGTCCTCACCTGCCGGTCCTTCGTCTCCATTACCTCTATCACCTCGTCCAACCTCGTTGTCAATCCCTCACGTACCATCTGACATTCCCTCTTCGTCGCTATCAAGTCGTCTTTTAGTTCTTTCTGTGTCGCTTTTAAACCTCCTATTACCGCTGTGTTCTTTTGAACCTGCTCCACTAACTCCGTCTGTCCCACCGTCAGCTGCTCCACCTCCTGCGTCAGGTCCTCTATGCCCCCTTGTAACTTTACAGTCCCCTTTCTCACCTCCTTCTCCATGTGCTCCTTACAGTGCCTCACCTCCTCGCGCACTCCTCCGACCTCCTCACTCACTCCTCTTCTGATCTCCTCTCCCATCACTTGCATCTCCTGCCCAGATGCCACCCTCATCTGCTCCATTTCCTCCCTGTGAGCATCCAGTTTGGTTTCTACCCCCATTCTGACCCCCTCTATCTGCTGCCCCATTTGGTTAACTTCCCTTTCCGCTTGGTCCCTCATGTCCCTCAATTTGCCTTCCATCCTGTTTTCTAACCCCTCTAACCCATTTTTCACTCCCTCTATCTGATTCTCCTGGGCAGCCATTCTATTTTCTACCCCCTCTAACCCCTTTTGCATCCCTTCCATTTGATTCTCTTGAGCGGCCATTCTGTTTTCTACCCCCATTAACCCATTTCTCACCTCTTTTATCCCGTTGTCTAACCCCTCAAAATTTTTGTCTACCTTCTCACCAGTACCCCTCGCTTCGTCCCTCATGTCCCTCAATTTTCCTTCCAATCGCTCACCCATTTGTTCCATAAGGGCCCTCATTTGCAACATAAAAAGGTTCGGATCCACCAGGGGCGCTGCCACGGTCGCGGGCGTGGACGCCGTGGCCACCTCGTGCGTGACAACGCTATTTTGCGACCCTGCCGCCCTCACTGCTTCGCTCTCCTCGCGTCCCTCAATTTGGTCCTGGACCGACCCTGCCTCACTCTCCCCTACCGGACCCCAGCTGTCTTGGTCTGCCATAGCGCGACTTTCAAAATTCGGGTTTTTATTTCCGTATAACAAAATCAAATTTCGCCGTTATAATTTCGCGCGGGAAACGCGCTCCGAATCGATTCTACTACAAATTTGGGCCTAATAAATTTAGTCCCGGGTTCGAATTCCACTCCTCGACACCAATTGTTACAGACGCGGCTTAGATGTTATTTACCGAGCGGTTTGGTATGACCACGTCTGCACAAGTTACCCGATTATACCCGAACGTTGACTAATCGCGCTACGCTAGATCAATGAAGGAAAAGACACACGGCTGGGATTAAAATGACACGACACCAGGGATACGGTTCTCAAGACCTCCGGAGGAGATTATATTAAGGCGGAAGGTCAGATTACAGGGACGAGAGGTACAGCATAGAAAGACAAGCACTTAGACACACTCTTATATTAACCCCAACAGACGACAGATAAACAGGACAAAAACTGACTCACACGGGGATTGATGGCAAGGAAAGCGGGTATTCGATGGCCAGCACAAGGTGCACCTTGTGCTCAGGGACAGGATAGCGCGGCCCAAAAGATGCAGGAGGTCTCTCAGCGCTCGGAGGTGGCTCTCTTGTCTCCTCAAGCTCGGGGCGCATCTGACGTCACGTCCGGTACGTGGCCGCGTATATCCGGCGGGGAGTGACACGCCCTCGGCTCGTTAGCTCCGCCCCAGCTGGAATCGGCACGTTGCTTCTCATTGGGTGCGTGCGGGGGGGGGGGGGGGGGGGTTACCGGCTCCGCCCTTGACGAGGTGCTGACAAGGAGCCCCTTCGTGGTAACCCCGCCGGAGCGCATCGTCAATGGCGGCTAACCGAGCCGGTGTGAGGACGCACACTCCCCCGCGCAGCGCCGTTGTTGTAGTTGTTGTTGTATCTGTAGTTGTTGTTGTTGCTGTAGTTGTTGTTGTTGTTGTTGTTTGGGGAAGAAGATGGGAGGAGGTAAGGGAAGGTCCTAAACTCACTACTGGTGCCATATAATCACATTCTGGTGCAACGAAGAGTCAGAATTAATGGAAACGAGTCCTTAACTGACATAGACTAAGAATAACTAGCAAGATGTCCGAAAGTTGTCTACGTGAGATGCGGTGGACCTGGGCACGACATTTAATGGGGGAAAAAGGGGAAGGTCGGTTCTACAGAGTGTTGTTTACAGACAATGGGACTAGGGAATGGGGGATTGGGGATAGTTGGGGAGTATTGGGGAAATAGGGGAATATTTACAAGCGGATATGGAGGCCAAATTCCATATTCGCAACACTACGATAACAGCTTCCACTCTTCTGGGAATGCTTTCCACTAGTTGTTGGAACATTGCTGTGGGGATTTGCTTCCATTCAGCCACAAGAGCATTAGTAAGGTCAGCCACTGATGTTGGGCGTTTAGACCTGGCTCGCAGTTGGCGTTCCAATTCAACCCAAAGGTGTTTGATGGGGTTGAGGTCAGGGCTCTGTGCAGGCCAGTCAAGTTCTTCCACACCGATCTCGACAAACCATTTCTGGATGGACCTCGCTTTGTGCATGGGGGCATTGTCATGCTGAAACAGGAAAGGGCCTTCCCCAAAACTGTTTCCACAAAGTTGGAAGCACACAATCGTCTAGAATGTCATTGCATGCTGTAGTGTTAAGATTTCCCTTCACTGGAACTAAGGGGCCTAGCCTTAACCATGAAAAACAGACCCAGACCATTATTCCTCCTCCAGCAAACTTTACAGTAGGCACTATGCATTCAGGCAGGTAGCGTTATCCTGCCATCCGACAAACCCAGTTTCATCCGTCGGACTGCCAGATGGTGAAGCGTGATTCATCACTCCAGAGAACGCATTTCCACTGTTCCAGAGTCCAATGGCGACGAGCTTTGCACCACTTCAGCCGACGCTTGGCATTCTGCATGGTGATCTGAGGCTTGTGTGCGGCTGCTCGGCCATGGAAACCCATTTCATGAAGATCCCGACGAACAGTTGTTGTGCTGACGTTGCTTCCAGAGGCAGGTTGGGACTCGGTAGTGAGTGTTGCAACCGAGGACAGACGATTTTTACGCACTACATGCTTCAGCACTCTACGGCTGAGCTGTTGTTGCTCCGAGACGTTTCCAGTTCACAATAGCAGCACTTACAGTTGACCGGGGCAGCTCTAGCAGGGCAGAAATTTGACGAACTGACTTGTTGGAAATGTGGCATCCTATGACAGTGCCATGTTGAAAGTCACTGAGTCCTTCAGTACGGCCCATTCTACTGCCAATGTTTGTCTATGGAGATTGCCTGGATGTGTGCTTGATTTTATATACCTGTCAGCAATGGGTGTGGCTGAAATAGGCAAATCCACAATTAGAAGGGGTGTCCGAATACGTTTCGTCATGTAGTGTATCTTGCTCACAGACAAAGAAACAAATAGACAAACAGACAGACAGGAGTGTAAACATAACCTCTGAGCACCTTTGGTGGTGGAGGTAATAAAGCAATTAAAAACAAGAAAGAGCAATCAAAGATTTCAAACCCTCGTCAGGATGTATTTTCAGTCGTTTTTAAGGCTTTTGTGTTAAAACAAATATGGCGGCCGAACCACGTGACCGATGACGTCATCATTATTTTTTTTCTAAACTCATTTATTCATACATTATGCTCAAGAAATTTCATCTTTATCGGATGTTTTGTACATGTCGAATTATGACATCATAATGGAGGCACCTATGACATCATCATTAACATATTTTATTCCCCATGGAGAGTTCTTTACAATGAGCCATGGCTCAATTTTTTCTATTCAGCTCTTTCGGAGATATAGAGGTGCAACGTTCTTTAGTTCTTCCAAGATGCCGACCGAACCACGTGACCGATGACATCATTAATTTTTTTTTCTCCACCAGTTTATGCCGACATGGCGCTCAAGAAATTTCATCTTGATAGGATGAAGTTTTGTACTTGTGGAATTATGACGTCATAATGGAGGCACCTATGACATCATCATTAACATATTTTATTCCCCATGGAGAGTTCTTTACAATGAGCCATGTCTCAATTTTTTCTATTCAGTGCTTTTGGAGATATAGAGGTGCAAACGTTTTCGATTTTTCAAAGATGGCGGCCGAACCACGTGATATATGACGTCATTATTATCATAAAAATATTCTACACGTGGAGTTACACCTATGATCAAAATGTCCTGTCAATCAGACCAACGGTTGCAGTGGAAATCATATTTATTCTGTGCGGACAAACAAACAAATGAAAAATCCCTCATAGGGATTTTTGCCACACTTGGCAAAACAGAACAAAGTAGAATGGCACTCATTAGAGCATCCTTTTGACCTCAAAAATAATTAGCAGTTGAATTCAGTGACCTGATATGCAAATCGTCTTCAAAGTTCAATTTAATCGGATGAAAATTGACAATTTTTGAAATTTGGCCTATGTTGACCTTTTGACCTATGTTGACCTCAAAAATAGTTAGTGGTTGAATTCAGATAGCCGATATGAAAATCATATTCAAATTTCAAGTCAATCGGATGAAAATTGAGGATTTTAGAAATTCGAGACAAGTGGTTGACCTTTGGCCTATGTTGACCTTTTGACTTCAAAAATATATAGGATTATGTCGGACCACAAACTCGACGATTTGGTGAGGTTTCGTGAAGTTCGGTTTAAAATTGTGACCTGTACGAAGTGTAAGTGGGCGGACAGACAAACAAACACACAAACACACACACAAACCGGAGTGATCAACATACTTGTCAATTAAATGTTTTTTGCCAAGTAACAAACACACCCTGTGTGCGATCCTTTCCCCCTCTCCACCCCTCTATCCCTTCTCCTCCCCATGTGCGATCCTTTCCCCCTCTCTCTCCCCCTCTTGTCTCCCGCTCCCTTTATTGTATGTTTTTTTGTGTCCGTGCATGTTTTCGTGTATAATGTGTTAGCTCTTACACGAGCCTTGACTCTGTATACAAAAAAAAATAGATATGGGAGACCAGTCCTGAAGTGAGATGGCTGCTTGACGTCTCTGCCATTCTGCCAGTGTGAACAGCCAGACTCATCAGCATTGGGGCTGCTCTCTGAGAATAGCCAAAGATGTTGATATGACTTTCACAAGCACATGATAAGATGAAGCAATTGGAGCAGAGGAAGAGCATGAAACATTTGTGGGAAAGTGAATCATTACCAAGTCCAGAAGAGAGGATTTGCAATTGAGAGAAATCTGAGTGAAGCCGAGCTAGGTGTGAGGCAGGAGCACCAGCCCAGAGGGGAGAGCAGTATTTCATTGAGCTGCAGATGAAAGCTTTGTATGTGGTGAGTAGCTCAGTAGGGCCAAGGAAGGACTTCGCATGACGGAGGACTGGGTGACCCAAAGACTGGGTGACCCAAACTGACTGAGGTGACTGAGGACTGGGTGACCCAAAGGGTGACCAGCTTTGGAGACCAGCATGGAAATGTAGTTTTCCCAGGAAAGATCATGGCAGATAGTGAGACCCAAAAGCTTGAGTGACTGAACTTCTACGAGAAGATTTTTGAGAAAGTAGATGGGAGGGTTTTTCAAACGGTCTTTTCGGAGAGACAAAGTGAGAGTGTGAGATTTGTCAGGAATGAATGTCATGTTCCACTTGTTTGACCAGTGTGTTATTTCATCCAGGTTTACATAGAATGTTGGCTTAGTGGTTAGGGTGCCGGCTTGGGATCCCAGGATCCTGGGTTCGAATCCCAGTCGATCGCTGAATTAACGCCAGGGGGGTTGACTCAGCCTGTCATCCTTCCGAGGTCGGCAAATTATCCCAGCATGAATGATCCCGGTGTGTACCCCGGTTTAGAATAGGTACACTGTATCCCTGCGCATCGTAGGAGGCGACTAATGGTTGGCGCCAGGTAGGGCATCTGGCCATAAAAACATTGCATCAAACAGGGAACTATGATTGTCATGGGGCCCGCAAGGCTAACCCCTGCTCCAGCGGGGAAAATGGCCTTAAAACGATCATTCATTCATTCATTCATTCATACATAGAATGCCGAACTGAGGGTTGAGATTTGAATCGGCAGAGAGTGGAGTCATCAGCAGAGAGATTGAGAGGATTTTCCAGAGAGTTGGAGAGAACATTGATGAAGATGAGAAAAAGCACAGGTCCCAGAACACTCCCTTGAGGAACTCCAGCCTGGACAGGAAGAGGAGATGAAAGGATTCCATTTAGCGCCACACATTGACCACAACAGGAGAGGAAGTCCGCAAGCCATGCATGGAGGTTTCCATGGATACCATGAGAGGAGAGTTTGGTGAGCAGGGCGGAGTGCCAGAAGGTATCGAAGGCACATATGCCAAGGAAGACAGCTCGGATTTCCTGTTTGGCATTGAGGACCTCCATCCATTGTTGAGACAGCAGAAGCAGCATGTCCAGAGTAGAATGACCTGGTCTGAATCCAAATTGATGATCTGAGATCAAGCCATTGGAGAAGAGCAAGGATTAATATCAGAAGCAATGATGGATTCCATGACCTTGCTGATGATTGGGAGAAGGCTGATTGGTCTGTAGTTACAAATATTTGTTGTTTTTTTTAACCTTTTTGTGTAAAGCGGTAATGTTGGCTGATTTCCAAGCAGATGGCAGATTACCTTGAGCAAAAGAGAGGGTGAAGAGAACAGATAGAGGGTGTGATATAGCGGCAGAGCAGGATTTTAGGACCCGTGGGCTGATGCCGTCTGGTCCAGTTGTAGTTTGACCAGTCTAGTTTGACAGAAACTTCTCCAGCTTTTTGGGAGAGAAGGACACAGAGTCCAGAAGCAGCTGGTTTCGACTGGGTAAGGTGGGTGCAGAGAGAGATGGGTTTGGGACACAAGACTTTGAAGCAAACACAGAGTTGAGTCATTCGGCTTTTTCACATGCGGAGTCAGATGTTTGATGTTTGCTTGAAGACCGTGCCAGTCGGCATGGGGAGGAGGCTCTCTGAGAATGGCCAGAGAGATGTCCACTTTAACAAGGAAATTATCAGATGAACCGATTGGAGCTGAAGAAGAACAGCAGACATTTGCAGGGAAGTTAGTCATAACCAATTCTAGAAGAGATGATGTACCCTTGACTGAGATGCAGGACAGGAAGTAGACAGATTGTGGTCGTCCCAATGAGTCGCAGAAGTCTTTTGCTGAGGTGCCGCGGCTGGAGCGAGAGGTACCCACACCCAGCCAGGTGGCATGATGACAGCTGAAGTTGCTACATATAAGGAAGAGAGAGTTGGGATGAGTGGAGAGAAGTTGGTCCATGTTGTCAGACAGCGAGATGTAGATGGAGTCATGAATGTTTGGTGGACGTACAACACACATATAAACAAAATGTGTGAGCGGGGGGAAGCCGTAGCCAGAAGTACTCTTTGGGGTGGGGTGGAGAGAGGGCAGTGCAGGGAGAGTGAGGAAGAGAGTTTTTGATAAAGATAGCAACCGCACCACCAGGACGAGGATCAGGTCTATCATACCGGAGGAGGGAGTAACACAGGAAGAAACACTAAAGAGTCAGAGACGTCTTGAAGGAGGAAAGTTTCTGTTTAGCAGATTAAGTCTGGTTTGTCAGAAGAAACCTGTAAGGAGAGATTGGTCAGGTTTGAGGAAAGCCTACGGATGTTTGATGTCCATACCATTAAGGAAGAGGGAGAGGGAGCATCAGACAAGAGAGGGGAGAGGTGGGGGAGGGTAAGATGGATGAGGGAGGGGATGGGGAGGTAGGGAGAGCTACTGTAGTCTAACTACACTGATATACTGTAGTTTTATTAAAACGCTGCAGCAAGAATGTAAAGGTGACGATGGTCCCAAAGCAATAGACAGCACCCCTCAACCTAACAACATGTCTTATTGATGTTGCACATGGAAAAGCCATAGGTGATGCAATCTCCTGCAAAGATTCGATATCCCATTAAAAAGTTTCGTTAAACAGCCATCTAAAATCAATAGGATGTTATCCATACAAGAAAACAACTACCATAAGTTTACATAATCATTTTTGTTGTCCTTCCTTGTTATGTTTTTTTTCAAAAATGCTCCAGGTGGCTGTGGGAAACTATGGGGAGTGACCTTTGAAGGGTTTTGTGGAAATGATGCATTTTGGATGTGGCACAGGATCCGGACCGTAACCAAAAATCAGGAGGCAATTTCCTGTATTCTACAATTATTTATTTATGGGTTTAAACACCATGTGGCTTCTATTCTTCGCAAAGATAGAATTCATGTTAACATGTCGTCTGTTTATCCTGTACGCAAATATGGCAGAGTTTTGTCCAATCCATCTCGTCATTCCATCCACATACAGCAGGTGTCACTGCAAGCCCACCAAGGCAAGCAAAAATGGTTTGGAGTTCAGCCATTCAAATAACATGATGATCTTATTTGGGCAAGGTGCTGGATACATATGATCAGGGAACAGCCCAAAGGTATAATTTTGTAAAATAGGCCAAGGAATGGTCAAAGTGGTATCTTATTTTTGATGGGCCACATGCTTCATGATGTAGCATCTCCTGCAAATCCAATTCAGTTGGGAATAGATCATATAAATCAAGTAACTTAGTGACCTGTCGAGATGGTTACTTAAGGCATTGATAAATTAATTGCACCTTTTCTGAATCGTTTCCAGACATAATTCACCACGCCATATTGAAAGGCGAATGGGGTGACGTCACAGGCAACAACAGAAACAGATGCCAGAATCATCGGATTGTTTCTCCAGCTGCAGTACTTTAAAGTTACTGCCAATCTGTCCAACTATTCCTTTGAATCCAAAGGAGACATTCTCACAAACATTGATGAGGAATTACAGCTGTACATGATTCTTACAAAAGGCTATTATTACAATCTCTTTTACTTTTTGTAATGCTATTGTTTTGTTTCAAGAACATTTTGAATGATTACAGATCTTTTTCAACTTGTCAAACATTTCGCTACTTACTGGGTGATCTCGTTGAGTATGATCAAGCTGAGGCAGATTTGCTCGGTCTCCACTCAGAGTCCTGGATACAGATCCAAAACTGATGCGCGTGCATGGCAACAAGATAGCCTCCAATCCCGAGTTGGAGCATTTGCTCTGTGCTGATGGAGATCTGGTACACATGCACACTAATACACTGATGTGCTCTCTGGGGTAAGCTTGCTCCCAAAAAATTCCAGGAAGGTATTTCTCGGATATGCAAAGCTGCATCTGTCTTCAGGAGGAGGAGAGGGGGACGAGGGAGCGGGGTAGTGGCAGCAGCGTTCATTGCCAGTATGCAAAAGCTGGAAAACACACATCAAATTAATGGTTGATAAAATGGCATGCAATTGTACAAGATCAACACTAGCAGGGCAGAAATTTGACGAACTGACTTGTTGAAAAGGTGGCATCCTATGACGGTGCCACGTTCAAAGTCACTGAGCTCTTCAGTACGGCCCATTCTAATGCCAATGTTTGTATTTGGAGATTGCAGAGCTGTGTGCTTGATTATATATAGCTGTCAGCAATGGGTGCGGCTGAAACAGCCGAATCCACGAATTACAAGGAGTGTCCGGAGTCCGCATACTTTTGGCCATGTAGTGCATGTGTAGATCAGTGACAGAAAATCTAAATTTAATCCATTTTAAATTCAGGCTGCAACAGCAAAATGTGAAAAAGTCAAGGAGTGTGCATACTTGCTGAAGGCACTGTAAATGGCCAGGACCAAGGACGCAACATAAATGGCTTTGAAAAGATGGCAGGACTGAGTCAATCGGACAAGTGTCGGTTCTGTAATGTATAATGAAGAACGTACGAGCCACCTTCTGTCATGGGTGTAAAAAAAAAACTCATGTCAGAACAGCTGTATACACAAATGCACAACAAAGTATGTGGGGTAATCGACTGGTACATCTGCAAATATCTCAATATCTCAGTTCCAGAAAACTCATTGAAACATGATCGAATAGCAATCATTGAAAAACGAGGAAGTAATGCTCACATACGACCCGATTATTCAATTGAGCGTGAATATACAAAACAAAGCATTGTGTCCAGATATAGTACTAAGGTACAAAATTGAAAAGACGGCATTGCTAATTGAGGTGTCTGTACCCAGCAAGTTTTGCCCAAACAAGCATAAATCAAGAAAACAACCAAATATCAGAATGTCAAAAATGAACTGAAAAGATCTTGGAAGCTGAAGAGTGCTGGAATTGTACCAGGGAAAATTAGTGCAATGGAATGATAAAGAAAAACCTTAGCGAGATCTTAACCCTTGGATGCAGTGATTGAGCCTCGGAGGCCCACAAGGTTTTTTTGTTGCCAAAACTATGCTGTACAATTTTTTTTGGGAATGAGCCTCATTTTCACCGAGTTTCATGTTGTTACACAAAATTCAGTGACATAAATAAATAAAAATTTCATTCAGGCTCGTGGGAAAATCTTCATTATTCACTTATAACCCGAAAATCTGACACAAATGCAGGACCGGGGCCTTCGAGGCCCCGCATAAATGTTGTTGTACTACGATGTTATATCATTATTTTTTTGATATGAGCCTCATTATATGCTCCTATAACTTGGTTACAAATAATTCAGTGACAAAAATATGAAAATTAAATAACTTTACACGAATACATTTGTGGGGCCTCCGAGGCCCAATGGCTGCATAGGTATAGGATTTTTGACAGCTGTGGACATAAACATTCTAAATAAAAGGATTAGTGAATCATTTTTTGAGCAAATGCTCCTCCATGAGCCTCAACGTTTTAGAGAAAAAAAGTTGAAAAACCAAGAGCAAAATTTTTTTTTTGCCAAAAAAGATTCATTACTTGTATGGGATTCTTCCAACTAATAGGATCAATGATTTACATTTTCTGAGTAAATACACATCCATGAGCATCGACTTGGATTGAAAAAGGATATGAAAGAAAAAAAACAAACAAACAAAAAAAACATTACACGAATACATCCGTTGGGCCTCCGAGGCCCAATGGCTGCATTTATGTAGGATTTTTGATGCCTGCATCTAAGAGTTAAAAACCATCCCTGCGAATATTACGACAAACAAATTACTGTTGGGAGCTCTCGGAACAAAACATTGAGAACCATAAAGTCACTCGGTAGAGCTTATACCTCCGCCACGCTGAACACTTTAGATTTTGCATCTCATTGAGAGGCCATATCTGGATCCGGACTGGAAACAAAATCAAATCAGTTTGTTCTTGTCACCTACCCAACTCATCCATCAAGTTTTGTGAAAATTTGTCCACAACTTTTTTTCCATATCACCCAACAATGAAGAATCACTGAACAAAATTATTGGATCCAGATCCATCCATAACATTTTGAGATATACTGTTCACAGACAGACAGACAAACAGACAGGGGTGAAAACAAGGTGGGCGGAGGTAATTATTGCAGCTGTGTTCGATTTATAATATAAATATGTTGCATTATTTCTTTTTTGAGTGTGGGTCGTGAGTGAGACAGGTCACGTGCCAATGATGCGTTACGCTATCACACAACCTTCTACGTAAGTACGTAAGCACCCTCACTGGAAGGATGGGACAAAATGCGAAGGAAGACACAGAGTCTTTGGACATCCAAATGGGATGTGCAGGAAAGCCGATGGTTCACAGAAATTCCATCTCACTTGTCACTGCGACTCCGGTTATATCCTTTTTGACAATCATACACGTGCGCACGTACAGTCACGTGAAAAAGTAAGTACACCCCATGCAAAGTTTTGACTTTTTCAACATATTTCAACATACAGCTATTTGATCTTCATTACAACAATATTGATAGATAAAGGTGATATAATATAACAAATATCATGAAACATTTACATTTTGTAGTCCATTGTATAATTTAAATAAACATAAATGCAAATTTCGCATGTGGAAAAAGTAAGTACACCCCTACATTTATCACCACTTCAAATACCTAAAATAAGATTCAGGTACACCAGCTCAGGTGAAAATGATTAGAACATTGTTAAAGAAGGTCGTGGAGGAACCTGTCTTATTTAAACCTCAGACATTTAGTTTGGTTTGCTCTTTGTTGTTGAAGTGTGCGGCGTCACCCTGCCTAGATCAAAAGAGCTCTCTGAGGCCTTACGAAAGAAGGTTATAGATGCCTACGAGTCTGGGTAGGGATTTAAAAAGATCTCCAAACAATTTGAAATCAATCATTCAACTGTCCGGAAGATCATCTACAAGTGGAGAAGATTCCAAACAAATGCCAACTTGTTCAGGCCAGGCCACCCCAGCAAGTTCAGCCCGAGAGCAGACCGCAAGATGCTGAAAGAAGTCTCTAAGAACCCCAGAATGTCATCATGGGACCTAAAGGTAGCTCTTGCCACAGTTGATGTCCAAGTGCACGAGTCTACCATTAGAAAGAGGCTGCACAAATTTGATCTACATGGGAGGTGTGCCAGGAGGAAACCTTTGCTGTCCAGAAAGAACATCAGGGCAAGACTAAAGTTTGCCAATGAAGACCTAGGCAAAGACCTGCAATTCTGGAACAATGTGCTCTGGACAGATGAGTCAAAGGTAGAGCTATTTGGCTACAGTACGAGAAGACATGTTTGGCGAAAACCCAAAACAGCATTTGACCACAATAACCTGATACCAACTGTAAAGCATGGTGGTGGAAATATTATGGTTTGGGGCAGCTTTGCTGCATCAGGGCCTGGGCAGCTCACCATCATAGAATCCACTATGAATTCTTCATTGTACCAGAGGGTGCTTGAGGATAATGTGAGGCCATCTGTCGGAAAGTTGAAGCTCAACTGAAGGTGGACCATGCAACATGACAATGACCCTAAACATACCAGTAAATCCACCAAGGAATGGCTGAAAAGCAAGAAATGGAGGGTTCTGGAA
This sequence comes from Myxine glutinosa, assembly GCF_964187855.1. Taxonomy (NCBI): domain Eukaryota; kingdom Metazoa; phylum Chordata; class Myxini; order Myxiniformes; family Myxinidae; genus Myxine; species Myxine glutinosa. Next base: position 60,098,439 of record NC_136274.1, on the reverse strand, counting down.
TGGCCAATCAAAGCCTGGATCTAAATCCCATCGAGATGTTGTGGGGGGATTTGAAATGAGCTGTGCATGGAAGAAACCCCTCAAACATCACACAGCTGAAAGAATTCTGCATGGAGGAGTGGGCAAAAATTTCTCCCAGTCGATGTCAGAGACTGGTAGATAATTATAAGAAACGCCGACTTGAGGTCGTTTCTGCCAAAGGTGGCAATACCACCTATTAGAGCCAAGGGTGTACTTACTTTTTCCACATGCGAAATTTGCATTTATGTTTATTTAAATTATACAATGGACTACAAAATGTAAATGATTCATGATATTTGTTATATTATATCACCTTTATCTGTCAATATTGTTGAAATGAAGATCAAATAGCTGTATGTTGAAATATGTTGAAAAAGTGAAAACTTTACATGGGGTGTACTTACTTTTTCATGTGACTGTAGGTGGAATTTTTCAGCCTCTCTCTTCCTCCTCCTTCACTTCCCTTTTCCTCTCCCCATTTACCTTCATCATACATCGCAGACGAAATACATAGGGGCCCTCTTCGAAACAATTTGAAATCAGAGTATGCAAAGGCCATTTCGTTGACAACGTCGACAAATGTATGTGATGCAAGTTGCCAAGTGAATGCTATACGTTTCATCCCTTCCCAATTGCCTCATATACAGCTGTCCATGCAAGTGAGACAACCGTTTTTTTGAGAATGAAACGGTTGTCTCACTCGGGCCAAAATGGATTCTTTTTCCTTTTCTAGATTGTTCATTCCGCTTTCCTGCCATCACACGATGCCTGATGTTGAAAAGGAAAACATACGCTGGATTCTGGGTGACATGTGAAAGCTCAAGATGTAAGGAATGTGCTTGAAACCCTCTTTTTTTTGCTGCCCCTCATTTTATTTATATTTTTTATAAAACTCAGAACACTTGTCAAAGCAACCGAGTTGTGTTTGCCCAACGGGTGTTGTTAATGCCAACGCAGACGTTTTCTGCTCGGGTTTCTCGGGTTTTGCCATCGCAAAAACCTTAAAGTATCATTGGATTTCATTCAGCTCTGTCATAAGTTGAAGCTTTATGTAAAACGATCTCTAATGTCATTCCAAGTTAGGTTCAATTGTTATATGGGCTTTGTTTTTCAGAGAGAGGGAGAGGGAGAGAGAGAGAAACATCTACAATGAAGCATGGTGGAGACTTAATTTAGATGTGCAGCTGAATTTCATCAACTATCATCAAAAAATCTTTGCTGATGACTCCATCATCTGCCGTATCATTTCTCATCCTTCAGGTATGCAGGCAACAACCTCTTCACTCTCTCCAGGCATTGATAGAATCAGGAGCTGCTCCAACACCTGGAATATGTATTTCAACCTTGACAAATCCTGGACTCTTACTCTGTCTTGCTGAAAGATCCGTCTTACGATCCCTCCCATCTACCTCCTTAAGAAAGTTATTGAAGAGGTTCAATCACCCAAACTTTTGGGCTTTTCCATCAGCCATTGTCCTTTCTTGGGCAAACCATTCTTAATATAATTCACGGACCGGTGTTTGTTTGTGTGTGTGTGTGTTTGTTAGTTTGTCGCGTCACTCCTCCTACAGTTCTGAGTTGATTACATCCATTCTTACTGCATCGGATCAACATGACCCCTTTAGTGTATAGGGGTGTTTTTATATTTGCCAGTTGGCTTGGCAAAGGGGAGGGCAGACGCAAATTATTTGTGTAAATGTGTATCATGTAGCGCCCCCCCCCCCCCAGGTGAGAGAGGGTATTACAAGTCCACACCCTTTGCAGTACAGTATTCCTGTCCCCGCATTTTCCAGTACAGTGAGGTGTTTTGAATTATGCAGCGAGAGGTATTTTGAATTACACATTTGAATAGGGATAATTATACAACCTACTTGGCTGCTCCCGTATGGAGCAGATGCTTCTAGTAATAATGACGAAGGTATAATCCTCCCATCCTCCCCCCACCCTTGCCCAAGCATATCTGTGTTTCGTGAAAGGGAAGCTAATGCTCAAGCAATATAGCAGGCAGGTATACTACAAGGTCATGAAGATGAATGCAAATGTGGTCCGATGGACCAACAGGCCCACAAGTATATCCAATATAGCCTCAAGAGCAAGCCACCAACTGGACATCCTCCATTGTGCAAAGTCTTTCCTTGGCAAATCTGAACTTTTATAAGCTCACAAGGTCTTCATCCAAAGTTTAATGTAGTACTGCTCTTCCTTTTATGCAGGTGCTCCTGTCTCACACCTTGCACTTCTTGATGCCATGGAAACAAAGGCCTTCAAAAACAATGGAATCAATCCCTCCCCAGCCCACACAAGCTCACCCTTTCTTTTTGAAGTTCCTCATTTTATGTTCTATTTCTGCTTCATCCCTGGTTCTTCCATTCCTCGTTGGGGCGGGAAGCAGACTAGAGTCAGCTCAAAAGGATGAAATCAACAAAATCAACAGGATGTTATAGTAATACGAGTTTCCTTACTTGTAACGAACTTCGATGCAGCAGGAGGCCATTTGGCCCATCAATGCCTGTGCCATTATTACCAAATCTGGTTGTTTGCCTTGCTCTACCATTCTGAAATACGTACGAGTGTCAAGCAAGGAAGCAGCACGTAACATTTTTGAAGTCTTTGGGTTACTCGGCCGGGGTTAAGACCGCCGATATCCCAGACTCAGAGTGAACACTCTTAACCATTACGCCACCGTGGCTGGTTAAAGTATTGTTGCGGATATGAGGACTGTATATTTTTTTGATTGTGTGCTTTATTATTATTATTATTATTGTTTATTCTGCGCCTCCTGCCTCCGGAGCTGTGTAAAGGTCAAAGGGCATCCCATAATTAGTCCATAAAGCATCCACACCACAGCCAATCATAGAATACCCCTGTTCAATAGTTATATCTTATTCTGTGTTTTAGGGTAAGGCTGTGTCTCCCATTAATAGAAGTACTCCATTGCACCAAGTGAAAGAGATAGATTCCCTTCATTCCCATTCCCAAAACCTCCATTCCCCCCTTTTCGTCAATTGCAATTCGCATTGCCAACTGCATGTTGGGCGGTTTTCCCTTCATCCGCCATTGACCACGAGGCAGGGTTGGGGAAGAAAGGCGTGTCTCCACCTCGTCATAGAGGGGAGGAGTGAGCCAGCCCCGAACAACCAACCGAGCACGAGGGGTTTGGTTTGAGAGGGCGGAGGAAGAGCGATCGGGGAGGTTCGCAAAGGTTCAAGGGTGGGGCTATATATAACCCATGAGAGATGCCCCCACGAGAGATGAGCTTTTACAGAGGAGAAACGAGTACAGGGAAAGGAGCTGGGTCGTCAGAGCAAGAGCGCGTGGAGAGGTCCATGACAAGAGCTGAGTTGGTCGTCAGGGGTGGTCAGTGGTTGCGTTGAGTCGTTGCGTTGGAGAAAGAGTGGTTGGACAAACAAAAGAGAGAGGAGAGAACCCGTCACGCGAGAGAACCCGTCACGCCAGGCCCCCCACCAGCAGTGTTGGCTTGGCTCCACCAAGCAGCTCCGACCCGCTACCCCGCGCACATGACAGGATCGGTGGCATCGGCGGCCGTCGAGGTCCAGCCCGACGTCCCGTGCGGGATCAAACTCCAGCCAGCTCCGGGCCTTCCTCCAGCCACCCACCTCCTGTCATTCCTGCCTGCAATTTCCATCCATTTGCGTACGTGAGTTTGTTTTGTTCGTGCTGTCCTGGGTAGTAACAATAAGTCTGTATAAGCTAAAGATTGCACTGTGTCACCTGCGTCTCATGTCCCTGTAAATAAACGTGACTGCTTGCTTCCTACTTATATGTGTAAATAATAAACCCAATTACTCTTCTGTCCGTCTTCTCGTCTTATTCCTTTTCCTCTTTGCATTCGGTCGTTTTAGAGTTTTCCAGATTGGGCAGCTGCGGTGCAATACGGCCAAAGTTTGGGGTGAATCGGGTGAGTTGGGGAAGAATCGGGGGAACTGTTAGGTCGCGGTAATACACCACCGCTCGGTCAATATAACATCTTGTCCGTGATCCATAACAATTGGTGTCAGGAGTGGGATACGAGGCCCGAAGCGCGCTTAACGCGCTCAAAATTACGAGCTGCTGAAAAATTGTGTTTTAAAGAAATAAAACCCGAATTTTGAAATCGCGCCATGGCTGGTCAAGGCGATCGGATGCCGGTGGGTGAGCTAGAGATAGACGGGGTGGAATCGACCCAGGACCTCGGGGAAATGTATGTGGAGGAAGGAGAGGAGGAGAACATTGGCAATGTGGTTGAGGGGGTATCAGGCGCACAAAATGGCGCTCTCGCGCATGAGGTTACGGGCGCGGAAAATGGCGCCTCGCACATGGCCACGGCGACCGCGCCCGCGACCGTAGCAGCGCCACCGGTGGATTTGAACCTTTTTATGATGCAAATGAAGGCCCTTATGGAAAAGAATAGTGAGCAATTGGGAGACCAAATTAGAGGTTTGAAAAGCAGTATGGGACAAATGGGGAACCGGATGGAGGCTCAGAATGAGCAAATGGGGGTAATGAGGGACGAAGCGAGGGGTACCGGTGAGAAGTTAGACAATAATTTTGAGGGGTTAGACAACGGGATAAAAGAGGTGAAAAATGGGTTAATGGGGTTAGAAAATAGGATGGAAGACAAATTGCGGGAAATAGGGGAACAATCTGCCAGGGAAATCAAACGGATGGGGAACCAGATAGAGGAGGTGCAAATCGGGTTAGAAAGTAAACTGGATGCTCAGAGGGATGAATTGGGACAGATGAGGGTGGCATCTACAAAAGAAATGGAGGAGATGAAAGAGGGGATACGACGAGGTGTAAGTGAGGAGGTTTCGGGGCTACGCGAGGAGGTAAAGCGAGGTGAGAAGCGTATGGAGAAAGAGGTGAGGAATAATACGGCTAGGTTACAAGGGGGGAATAGAAGATCTGACGGAGGGAGTAGAACAGCTGACAGTAGGACAAAGGGAATTAGCGGACCAAGTGGAAAAGAACACTGCAGTACTCGGAGGGTTAAAGGCGACACAAAAAGAAATTAAAAACGAATTAATAGCGACACAGAGGCAATGTCAGATGGTACGTGAGGGACTGACAATGAGGGTGGACGAGGTGACAGAGATAATGGAGACAAAGGACCGGCAGGTGAGGATGCACATAGAGACGGTCACGGTAGCCTTAGAGGACGAACTTGAGGAGACGCACCGGGAAATAAAAGAGGTGAAGCAAAAATTAGAGGAAGTGGAAGAAGAGGTGAGTGAAATTAAGAAGGGACGGACAGAAACTAAGAGGGAGATAAAGGGGGAAGTAATGGAATATGTACAAGGTCGGTGCTCAACTCATGATGTGCTGCTCACTAACCAAATAAAGAGTTTGCAGGTGGCAAAAGAGGTGCGGAGACGAGGTGCCAAGGTGAGTGGCGAAATATTCGGCAATGTATATGATGTGAGGAAAGCTTCAGTCGGCTTGGGGATTGGTTTGGATCCGGGTGTTCGTGAGAGGCCATTGGTGAAGTGTGCGACAGGTCTGGTGTGCGAAAAAAGAGGTGTGCGAGAATGTCCGACCATGGGGTGTGTGAGGAAAAAGTGCGTGCCAAGGAGCGAGTGTGCTGTCAAGAGTGAGTCGGTCGTAGCGCGTGTGCGAGGGAGCACATGGAAGCGCGGTGTGGTGAGTGTTACGGAGGAAGTATCGAGAGAGTGTACACCTGTGGTGAGTGTTACAGAGGATGTAACAAGAAAGTGTACGCCTGTGGTGAGTGTTACAGAGGGTGTAACGGGAGAGTGTGCACAAGAGTGTGCGCGAGAAAGGTGTGTAACGGACGGGTGCATGGGGAAAGCGCATGCTGTCAAGAGTAAGGGAGAATGCACGCCTGTGGTGAGTGTTACAGAGGATGTAACGGGAGAGTGTGCGCAAGAGTGTGCACGAGAAAGGTGTGTAACGGACGGGTGCATGAGGAAAGAGTGCGCTGTCAAGAGTAAGGGTGAGTGCGCGACCGAGAGTGGAGGTGAAAGTAGTGAGAGTGACATGGAGCGTGAGTTGGTTGTGACAGGTGAGCGAGGATGTACACCTGGCATGGAAGGATGCACACCTGGAATGGTAGAGCATGTGTGGGAATGCACACTTGAGTTGGTAGTGAGGCACGTGGTTGGGTGTGCGAGTGAGAGCACCCCTGTGATAGTCACAGAGGAGGTGACCGAGGAGGGGGTGCGAAGAGGTGTGTTGGTGAGGTGTGCGAGCGACGAATGTGTGCAAAGGTGTTCGGTGGTCAGGTGTGTGACCAAGTCTGTGAGCGGAATGAGTGTACCGAGGTGTGTAAGGGAAGGTACGACGAGGAGCATGGAAGTAGTTGGATGTATGAGCAAGGAACGGGCTGCGGGGTGTACGGGCGGCGTTGGAGCATCGAGCTCAGTGAGGGTGAAAGGGGTAGCGTATGCGTGTAAGCATGCAGGTGAGGCATCGACGGTAACCGGGTTAGCGGTTAGAGCGACTTATAGCCGAATCGGGCCCTCGGTGCGTGCCGGGCTTCGTGTGCCGCGAGAACCAGCGGGGATCCGGGCCACGGCGGGTTCGAAAGGACCGCCGTACGCGATCCACGCTGGGCCTCACTTGGAACGGCCGCGTCCGTGCTCCACTAGGCAGAGCAGGCAGCTCGATAGGAAGGGTCGTCATGGCGACCACTTTTTATTGAGACGTTCCGGCAGGTCGAGATCGGGCAATTGGATGGCTCCGCGCCGAGGTGGTGCGTGGGATCTCGGCCAGGGTAAGCCCCCGTCCCTGCCCCGAATGCGGGACGTATCCAGCCGCTGGCACAAAACAACCCGTATTCATTGCTCGGCTGTACGAAGCCGAGCTTTAGAAGGGAATTGGCGCACCGAGAGGATCTAATAAGTAGACGGGTGATGAGGATAGTGTTTTGGCCCCGAAATTAGAAAAAAAAGCAAAATTTGATGATTGGTACGGTGATTGGCAGTTGATTGGCTGAAATTTGGTGTGCCAAATTGATAGTGGGACCTCCCCGATGTGGTGGAATGGGCAGTCCACCATCCCTCACAAACAGGGGGGCAAAGGAGCACTAGTTTATGGGGTTGATGGCAGTGAAAACTAGCCCGGGTGGGTTAGGATATTGTGTGTAGGGACCTAGAAGATGACGTTAGGTAACGTTAAGGTTAGTTAGTGACAATGACACCTGTAGTGGGGACGCAGGTAGAGTAGAGTGGATGATAATGACGTGGGAGCGCAATAGTTTAAAGGGACGACTGGGAAGCGCAAGTTTCAGAGGGGAGTAGTTAGATGAGATGATGCCGTGTGTTTGAGGATTGAACAGGTGTGATTGCACAGGTGTGCAACTGAACAGGTGTGTGGAGCAGTGTATGAGGGAGTTGTGGTGATTGCGTGTTGTGTTGACCAAATAGTCCAGGAAGAGGAGGAGGGTGCAGGTGGCACCAGGTGATTGCACAGGTGTGCAACAACAGGTGTATGTGGCTATGTGGAATAAATGGTAGTGTGGAATATCTGGAAGATTGGAATGGATGGTCGTGGAGTGAGTATGGTGGAAATTGTGGAGTGGAGTGGATGGTGCGAAGGTGTGAATGGGGGAAGAGTGGACCCCCATCACGAATACCCGGGGCGGGTAGAGTAAGTGTTAGGTAGAGGGTATAGGTAAATTGTGGTTGGATATTGGCATCTGTGGTGCGAGTGGAAGAATGATGTTTGGATGGGTGCATTAGTGTTGTGGAAATGGCTGGGCGTGTAGCCTGTTAGTGTGTGTAGTTGGTTTGGGCACTCCACCACTGTGAGGATGTCGGCCAGGTGAGGCCGCAGGTGGGCTCTGGGAGCCGGTAGTAGTTGTGGATGGGGCCCGAGGATCCGGAGGACGGACCCGGGTAGCCCAGTGCCAGAGGGCACCGAGTGGGGTGACAGAGCCAGGAGGGGCCTTCCCAAATTAGATAGGTTAGGTGAGGAGCAGGTAAGCTCGGGAGGCAACTGCAGTGGTGGAGGTGTGCAGGTGGGTAGACCTGCTGGGAGGGCTACACGTCACAGCCCAGAAATTGTGCAAGGGCACCGGGAGATGAATCGGGGGAGTGAGACCCCAAATTGAGAAGCACCACAGTTTGGTCAATGGGAATTGGTTTTTAGAACCCATAGTGTAAGTTGGCCAATGGATTGGCAGGGAGAGACCCCGGGTAGTGTAAAGTGTGTTAAAGTCATTTAGAGGATAGTTAGGATTGAAGTCTCCTCACACCATCTGCATCCACTCACCTGAGGTGACAGGTACTCCACACCATGCCATGTTTTGATTATTTTTTATGTGCAAATGTTTTGGATTGTGAGACGCATCATGACGTGGGTGTGACATTGTGCTTTGTTGTTCCATCTCTTCCTCCTTATGAGGATTGATGACGAATTGGGTGATGGCAAATTTTGGATCGTGGGGGAGTGAAGATGAAGTTGGTATAAGGGAAATAAGGGGAAGACGTGACGGTAGCGACGGATTGGTAATGTGTAGATTTTTGTACATATGGGGTAAGGGCAAGGGTAGTGTAGGTGACAGGGGGGTGACGTACGGTAGGGACGAGCTTTCTCATTTCGCTCTCCGTGCGCATTTCGCCTTGCATTGCCTTATTGACGTGTACCCTTGTGACCTTACCCCTCGCTCATTTCTCTTGTCCCCCTTTTGTCTCCCACATGACCTGTGCGCCATGGGGCGCTGAGGGGAGCGTGCGTGAGTCGGCCATTGTGCGCCCGGAACTCTCAGAACCAGCTGTCTGCATCGATGCACCACATTATGGACCACATGTCTGTGGCCGAGCACCACTTATGGACCCCATGGGTTGGGGCATGGCCCCTCTGCTGGAACCAGCCATGAGGGCCCGAAATCTTGCTGGCGGACCTTGGCCACAGGGCACCGATGCCCCACAGGTGAACCACACGTAGTCGGCCCTGTGGGCCATAAATAAAATAAATAAAATGGACACGTTTGGGCAAGCTTTATTGCAAATAGGCCGCCAGTAAGAAAATGAAAGAAAGACAACAACTGGAAGACAATAATAATAACCAGCAGAGGGAGCCGAAGAGCAAGAGATCACCTGCAGGGTTAGGGGTTGTTGATTTATTTTTTATTCTTGAACAGTGATGACTGCACCGATTGGTGCTTGGGTGTGTATTGGTGCGTTTTTGGGTGCTTTAATGGTGCATTGATGCAGAGCAGACTGTCTCCCCCCCAGAAAGAACAATTACAGGTCCTGGGTTAGTTTTGTAAATAAAAATAGCGTCATTGTAAATAATGCTCCCCACCGTCAGTGTATAGTTTGGAGACAATTCCGCAATTCGGTTAACTGTGGGCGTAAGTCTGTTAGGCAGGGTGCAATGGAGCAGTGGGACACATTTATTAATGTTTTAAAACTGTCGCACTCAGGGTCAGGTTAAAAGTAGAGGGAACTACACCTACGTGTCACACTAAATAAAAGTTGTAGGCCTGGGACGTGCCTAAGAGGAGGAGGGTGCAGTGTTGCGGATATGAGGACTGTATATTTTTTTGATTGTGTGCTTTATTATTATTATTATTGTTTATTCTGCGCCTCCTGCCTCCGGAGCTGTGTAAAGGTCAAAGGGCATCCCATAATTAGTCCATAAAGCATCCACACCACAGCCAATCATAGAATACCCCTGTTCAATAGTTATATCTTATTCTGTGTTTTAGGGTAAGGCTGTGTCTCCCATTAATAGAAGTACTCCATTGCACCAAGTGAAAGAGATAGATTCCCTTCATTCCCATTCCCAAAACCTCCATTCCCCCCTTTTCGTCAATTGCAATTCGCATTGCCAACTGCATGTTGGGCGGTTTTCCCTTCATCCGCCATTGACCACGAGGCAGGGTTGGGGAAGAAAGGCGTGTCTCCACCTCGTCATAGAGGGGAGGAGTGAGCCAGCCCCGAACAACCAACCGAGCACGAGGGGTTTGGTTTGAGAGGGCGGAGGAAGAGCGATCGGGGAGGTTCGCAAAGGTTCAAGGGTGGGGCTATATATAACCCATGAGAGACGCCCCCACGAGAGATGAGCTTTTACAGAGGAGAAACGAGTACAGGGAAAGGAGCTGGGTCGTCAGAGCAAGAGCGCGTGGAGAGGTCCATGACAAGAGCTGAGTTGGTCGTCTGGGGTGGTCAGTGGTTGCGTTGAGTCGTTGCGTTGGAGAAAGAGTGGTTGGACAAACAAAAGAGAGAGGAGAGAACCCGTCACGCGAGAGAACCCGTCACGCCAGGCCCCCCACCAGCAGCGTTGGCTTGGCTCCACCAAGCAGCTCCGACCCACTACCCCGCGCACACGACAGGATCGGTGGCATCGGCGGCCGTCGAGGTCCAGCCCGACGTCCCGTGCGGGATCAAACTCCAGCCAGCTCCGGGCCTTCCTCCAGCCACCCACCTCCTGTCATTCCTGCCTGCAATTTCCATCCATTTGCATACGTGAGTTTGTTTTGTTCGTGCTGTCCTGGGTAGTAACAATAAGTCTGTATAAGCTAAAGATTGCACTGTGTCACCTGCATCTCATGTCCCTGTAAATAAACATGACTGCTTGCTTCCTACTTATATGTGTAAATAATAAACCCAATTACTCTTCTGTCCGTCTTCTCGTCTTATTCCTTTTCCTCTTTGCATTCGGTCGTTTTAGAGTTTTCCAGATTGGGCAGCTGCGGTGCGATACGGCCAAAGTTTGGGGTGAATCGGGTGAGTTGGGGAAGAATCGGGGGAACTGTTAGGTCGCGGTAATACACCACCGCTCGGTCAATATAACATCTTGTCCGCGATCCGTAACAGTATGTTAACCTCCAGGAGAAGCCAGGAGAAGCAAGGAGAAGCTGACGTTCCGGGTATTAACAATTCGTCCTTCTTTTGTTCCGATAAAGAGATACCACGTGACACACCAGCATCTGCATGCTTCCCCCAGTGGTTAGCATACTTCAATCCATGTATACAGTTCAAAGACTAGTTCTCTAACTCCGAGCGATCTTGTCAGCATTTTATATGGGTCTTCGCATATATTTATTCATCTGGCCTCCATGTTTTCAACAGTTGAAGATGGAATATTTTTGTTTGCTGTGCACATCAGCACTTCTTCCTTTTGGTGTTAGTATAACTAGCAGGGTGGGGCTTCAATTGTGAGGCCCAAATGAAAAGGCAAAATATCAGAAATTGAAGGCTTTTATATTTTAAGCGATTTATATAAACATCCGTTAAATAATATCACACGCAAATCATCAAAATCTAAACAGTATTTGTGGAATTTCAATAAAAGCCACATCACTGTTCATGTCGGTAAATAATATTCAATCATGTTTGGAAAAACTGGAAAATTGGAAAATTGGGAAAAAATTGGGGAAAATTGGAAATTGGAAAAATTGGGGAAAATTGGGGAAAAATTGGAAAAACAATATAGCCTATTTTACTCCAGGAGGTCCCAGGATTACCCACCCAAAATTTCGTTGCGATCAGTTCAGCCGTTTTTACGGTACCTGGGAACAGACGGACAGACAGACAGACAAACAGACGGACAGACATTTGGTGAATTACAGTAAGATAATGTGAAAAATACAACTTGAGGGAATTTTTCAATCACTCAACTTCATCAGGTTTACTTGGGCCATAAAGCTTTTCGGTCCAGCTTACATTTCTCAGGGATGTTGCTCCTGTGGTTCAATATCACATGGGAATGGAACACGTTATTCATTTTTTAATCAGCTTCCATTAAACTGAATGTCTGGGAGGGGTGAAAGGTCACAATGTTAGTGTTAGTGATTTTAGTATGGTAATAAGGAGAAAGTGATGGGCTCTCCAAAGTATTATATCGAGTTAATGACCCATAGGAAAGTGGCTCCAAACATTCAACCCGAGGGCATTTTAATCAAGAAATCAAAGCTTATTGAAGAGCTAAGTTCACTGAAAATAGAGTAGAGAGCAGAAAGACAAGACAAGACAAGACAAGACAAAAGGGCAAAGGAAAGATACACAAGGAGGACAACAAATTTAGATACACAAGGAGGACAACAAATTTAGATGCAGACAGACCGGCAACCACAATGAGATATGAAAGGGACATATGCTTGAAGTTTTGAGAACATGCAAATAGATGAGACAGTGTATTTGAAGAGAGGTAAGGTTATAGGTGCCTAGGGGGAAAAGGTCAGCTTGAGGATGCAAGATCATGAGTAGGAAGGAATTGGGGCAACATGGGATAACTGAGTAGTAGGGAACAAGGACGGACTAAGGGAGGCAATTCCACAGTCAGGGTGACAGAGAATTGCAAGAAAATCAGGCACAAGACAATGACACCTATTGCGGTTGTTTCTCAACAGAGGGTGAACATCAAAAACGTGTGCGTTTCTGATATTCTATAATTACAAGCCATCACAGATTGGTCGGTTTTGTTCATTTGGCTGAAAACATTCAAATATTATTATTTTTTGCAAAATTATGCATCATTAACATGTTATGGACTCCATAACAGGCGAAGCAAAACCACTGCAGATGAGCTCCCAAGACGCTGAGCACGGAGGTTTTAATTTAAATTACAGAGCGACAAATGGTGGCTCGGGAAACGGTTATAATCCTCAATTTGGTTACACACGCCGAGAACGTAACTCACATGTACCCACTGGCAATATGTCCTCACACGGATGAGTAACCAATCCCAAACCACAGGAATGATAAATAATAACGTTAATACAATGGATAAAATAAATCAGCGAAGGAGCACAAAAGAACAAAAACAATAATAAATTCCACAAACATGAGCAAAAGGAAGACGTCCCGATAGGAAAATAAAACATGCTAATAACTCTAAGAATTGTCAAGCTGATCTCCTTAACCTTTCCTTAAAGACACAGAGTCTCTCAAGAAGAGGTCATACACTCAGAAGGAGAAGGGTTAGAGTTAGAACATCTGGGGAGGTGGATAAAATAAATAAAATGGTTTATTTAAATAAATAATAAAAAAAAGGTTTGTTAAAATAAATAAATTAAATAAAAGGGTTTGTTCAGGCCTGGTGGAACCGAGCGAGGAACTCTCACCTACAGTGGCCTGCAAAAGTATTTACCCCCCTCCAAAGTTTTCACATTTTTATGCCACCTGAGCTTATTTCATGATGTTTTCAAATTAAACCTAATATTGGGCTAGTGTCTAGGGTGCCAGCTTAGGATCCTAGGATCTTGGGTTCGAATCCTGGTCGATCGCTGAATTAACGCCAGGGGGGTTGACTCAGCCTGTCATCCTTCCGAGGTCGGCTAATTGAGTACCAGTTCACTGGTAATTCCCTGCTTGTCTTAAAAGGTGACAAAAAGGGTTGGCGGCAGGAAGGGCATCCGGCCGTAAAACATTGCCTCAAAAAGGGGACCGAAAAACAACAACAACCACGGTCCCCGAAAAAGGCCAACCCCAGCTTGCGGGGAAAAAATGGCCTCTAAAGGTGGTTTATAAAGAGTCTTCACAAACTACACCAAAGTGATAAAGATTTTTTAAATGGAGATAAAATATGAATAAGTTAGATTAACAGAGAAAATCAGATGATCTCAGTTACATACAGTCGTGGCCAAAAATATTGGCACCCTTGCCCTTTTTTCAAATAATTCACAATTTTCCCCAAAAAGAAGTTGAAATTGACAAAAGTATTTGGTCTCCACAATTCTTTATTTCACTGTTAATATGACAGAACCTTTGTTTTTGATTGACAACTTAATATATCTTACTAGAATTCACCAAATGTCCGTCCGTCTGTCTGTCTGTCCATTCGAAGGTACCGCAAAAACTGCTGAACCGATCGCAACGATATTTTGGGTGGGTAACCCTGGGATCTCCAGGAGTAAAATAGGCTATTTAGTTTTTCCAATTTCAGCTTTTGTCTCCAGCATTCTCAGGTTTGGACTCCCGCATAACATTCATAACATAACATAACATAACATTTCAATGGAATACTGCTCTCCCCTCTGGGCTGGTGCTCCTGCCTCACACCTAGCTCGCCTTCGCGCTGTTGAAACCAAAGCATTCAGAATCATTGGAATCTCCCGTGATGAAGCTAACTCCAAGGGCCTCTCACTCACTCACCGCAGGCAGGTTGGCGGTCTTTCCGTCTTCTACCGACTCCTCTCTGGCCTTGCCCCCCCAGCTCTCTCTGGGCTCTGTCCCACAAATATTCCTACAGGTCGCACAAGATCTGCCTGCAACCCTCTTTTGGTTAAACTGCCAAAATCAAGACTCTCTGCTCACCTTCACTCCTTCATTCCTCTTTTCTCCCGCCTCTGGAACAAACTCCCTCACTCTCTTCAATCCCACTCCACCCTCCAAGTCTTTAAAACAGCTGTTCACCACCATCTCTTATCTTCCCCCATCCAAAACCTTGATCTTTTCTACCCCCGCTAATTTCACCCCAATTCCCCTTTTTGAAATACCAACTTCTGTCCTGGAAGTCCTTGGTGTCCTTGTGCTTTATACTTCTCCCTCACCCCCCCCCCTTCCCATGCCTCCTCCCCCCGGGCCCTCTCCCTTCCACACATCTCCCTGCTCTCGGATGTTGTGTTTGTGTGCTTCCCCATTTCTCCCCATCTTGTCTTCCGCTCTCTCTTTTTGTGTATTTTGTTTGTCTGGTCGATTTGTTTGTGAAGTAAATGTTAGCTCTTTCACGAGCCTCGATTCAGTATACAAAAAAAAAAAAAAAAAAAAAAAAAAATAATTCGTGTTCACATAACTTTCATTGTGACGATGTTTTCATTGTGACGATGCTGTTTTTCCTGGGTGCCGCACAAACGGCTGCACCGATCGCTGCACAGCTGCACCGATCGGACTCGGTGACCTCAGACAAAGACCTTTTATAATGACACGGATTGAATCCCTGCTTGAGAGAATTCCAACCCCCTCCCTGCCATCACGGCCGTCTCTCCAACTCACAATCCCATGAGATATGCGGAAAGGACGACCCAAAACCAATATAAACATCATTAAACATCATTCGTATATAAACATCATTAAAAGTAGATAATGACCTCAGCCAAAGTTCAAATGACGTGAGCTTAATCTCTACATGAGAGAATTCCACATAGCTATTTGGGTGGTGTATACGCTAACAGATCGCTGTCTCCATCGATCTTGCCAAGGCCATAACACTATCGGCTCAAAATCCTTTTAACTGTTGATTTGGTAGTTTTTACAATGAAGGAAACACGTATCGGGACTACATACGACATAGCGATTGTGAATGTGACAGCTCTGAGGCATCTTTCGCTTCGCATCGCAGTGACGGTGAGCACCAATATGGCGGCTGTAAGATTAAAATCTGGCTTCAAGCCCCATCACCACCCAAAGCCTTCAACCAGACATATTAACACGCTCCTCCCCCTTCATTCCCGTTCTTCAAAGCAAAGCGGTAAAAATAGTTGTATCGCCATTATATATGATGAGCAACGGTCCCCACCCAGAGGGCGGGGCTTCAATTTGGTGGCGCGATTTATATAAACACCCATTAAATATCACACACAAATCATCAAAATCTAAACAGTATTTTTAGAATTTCAATTAAAAAAAAACCACATCACTGTTCATATCGGTAAATATTATTCCATCGTGTTTCAAATCGTGATATCAACTGTACGCGTTTCTTTAGGAAAAAAAAAAATGGAATGATTTTGTACCTCTTCTTCAGCTTAGAACTTCAGGATAGACGACATTGCTCATAAAAGTTCCTTTTCTCTCTTTGAAGTTCTTGGCAAACATTTTTATATTGTCACTGCTGCCAACGTGACGCCATGGCATTATTCATAACATTCATTCATTCATTCATTCATTCATTTAATGATCATTAATCATTATTCTTACGCTATCATATATTCTTATTCTTATGCATTATTCTTACTGATATTTTACCTTTTCATTTGGGCCTCCCAATTGAAGCCCCGCCCATAGGGCGGGTACCGTTGCTCATCCTTTTAAATCAGAAAATATAAAGAAATGGCATTGACAAAATTATTGACACCCGCGACTTAATATTTGGTAGCACAGACATTGGACAAAATAACTGCAGTCAAGCACTTCCTATAGCCATGAATGAGCTTCCTACACCTCTCTACTGGCAGTTTGACCCACTCTTTTTGTGCAAACTGCTCCAGTTCTCCCAGATTTGAAGGGTGCCTTCTCCCAACTGCTGTTTTCAGTTCTCCCCACTGGTGTTCAATGGGATTCATTGCATAGATCTGGACTCATTGCTGGCCACTTCAGAACAGTCCAGCGTTTTGTCTTGAACCATTCCTGGGTGCTTTCTGAAGTGTGTTTGGGGTCATTTTACTGCTGCAAGTCCCATGATCTTCGACGGAAACCCAGCTTTCTGATATTGGGTTGAACATTGTGCTCCAAAATTCCTTGGTAATCTCCTGATTTCATGATGCCATGCACACATTCAAGGCACCCAGTGCCAGAGGCAGCACAGCAACCCCAAAACATCAATGAACCTCCTCCATGTTTGACTGTAGGGAAGGTGTTCTTTTCTTTGAAGGATTCATTTTGTTTTCTGTAAACATAGAGATGATTTGCATTACAAAATGTTCTGATTTGGTCTTATCTGTCCACAGGACATTCTCCCAGAAGGATTTTGGCTTGTTCAGGTGTGTTTTGACAAACTCCAGTCAGGCTTTCTTAAGTCTCTCTCTCAGCAGCAGTGGGGTCCCCCTGGGTCTCCTTTCATTGAGTTGTCGACGGATGGTGCAAGTTGAAACTGTCGTACCTTGTGTCTGAAGGTCAGCATGAATCTGTTTGGCAGTTGATCGAGGTGCTTTCTCCACCATTCAAACAATGCTTCGATGCAATTATCGATCAAGTTTTCTCTTACCGCCATGTCCAGGGAGGTTGGCTACAGTGCCATGGGCCTTAAACTTCCTGATAACATTGCGTACAGTGGACACAGGAAGATCAAGGTATCTGGAGATTGACTTGTAGCCTTGAGATTGTCCATGCTTGGCACAATCTTGTGTCTGCTGACCTCCTCAGACAATTCTCTGGTTTTCTTTCTTTTCTCCATGCTCATTGAGGTACACACAGTGACACAAAACAGCAGAATGACTCCTTTTCTCCATTCAAACTGGATGAATGAGTGATTTTTATATTTCAGGCACTTGCAACTCACCACGGGTGAGTTCAATTCTAAAGTAAAGGAGAATCACCTGCTTGAAATCTTATTATTTCTAACAACTTCAAAAGGTTCCAATAATATTGTCCGGGCCATTTTAAGATTTGTATGTGGAATAAGCAAAGATTTAGTAATTTTTTCATCTTTTTTTGTTTTGTTCCACTGCAAACCAAAGAAATACAGATGTGGATATGAAAATATTTTTTAATTTCACAATTTTCTGGAAGAAATGGTGCATTATTTCAAAAAAGTGCAAGGGTGCCAATATTTTTGGCCATGACTGTAAGTATACAAAACCCTGTGTGTAATTAACCCTAAATCACTTCAGGAACAAATTAATTGTTTGAAAGGTTACAAAACAAGTGTAATAGATTTCACCTGCATGTAAATGAAGCTCCTCCACTTATCTAAGGAGTTTTCAGGTGCAACTCACTTGGTCAACCAAAAAGGCAAACATGAAGACCAAGGAGCTTTCCAAATAAGTCAGACATAAAGTGCTGGAGAAGCACCGTTTAGGAAAGGGTTATATGAAGATTTCAAAGTCACTCATTATACGTTGGAGTATGGTAAAATCCATCATGAAGAAGAGGAAGACGCATCATACCTCCTAGAGACCTAGACTCTACCCAGATCAGGTCGCCCATCCAAAATCAGCAACTGGGCAAGTACAAAACTGGTTCCGAATGTCACTATATATCCAACAATGACTGAAAGGGCTGCAAAGGCTCTATGTCTGAGATGGGGGTCAGTGTTCATCAATCAACAATAACCTGTTCCCATCAAAAAGCCTGGCCTCTTTGGACATGTGTCAAGAAAGAAGCCATCACTGAAAAAGACACATCTAAAAGTTTGTATTGAGTTTGCTGCGAAAAAGCATCTTAATGATTCTACAGGTATGTGGAGAAACGTTTTGTGGTCAGATGAGACAAAGATTGACGCAAGCATAGTTACATCACCCAATCAACACCATCCCAACTGTGAAAAATGGTTGTGGCAGCATCATGATATGGGGCTGCTTTTCATCAGCAGGGAATGGAAATTTGTTAGAATAGAAAGGACAATGGACATTGCAAAGTACAGAAGAATGCTTGATGAAAACTTGCTCGAGTCAGCCATGAATCTGAAATTGGGTATGAGATTCACATTTCAGCAGGACAATGATCCGAAGCACAAAGTTAAAGCTACACTGGAGTGGCTGAATAAGAATAAGAAAATAAATGTTCTTGAGTGGCCCAAAGTCTTCATTTGAACTCAATTGAACATTTATGGCAAAACCTAAAGATTGCAGTCCATCGACGATCCCTATCAAACTTGGCAGAACTAGAGAAATTTTTCACGTGAAGAATGGGTTAATATTTGACCATCTCACTTTGCAAATCTGGTAGAGACCTACCCCCATGAAAAATGGGCAAATATTTCACTATTTCTGTGCAAAGCTGGTAGAATAGATCCCCCAAATAGATTGACCCAAAAGACTCGTAGAAGTCATTGCTGCAAAAGGTGCTTCCACAAAGTACTGACCTGAACTGAATACTTTTGCAACAAGTGAATTTTTATTTGTACATGTTTTTTGCAGATATTCCTGGCATAACTTCCTTCAACTATAAGTGTTTAGTTTGCCATCTACAGTTATGAATAAAAAAGTTCATTTGGAAAAATTGCTTCTGCAAAATTCGTAATTCATTTAAATGTGGCATTATTGGTAGGGGTTGAATACTTTTGCAGGCCACTGTAGATTGGATAGGAGAAGCAGACTGCGAGTTCTGTTGGTGGGGACACTAAACACTGCTCGCTATCCCAATTCTCAGCTCACACTCGACACAGACCTCACTCAAGAGGGTCCCGGCTCTCAACTTAACTTCCCCTTCAGAAGCTCGCTTTGAATCCTTCCCTCACATGACGTCATCAGGCGAGTCCATTGGTTGACCTGCTCGAGCATACCATCGATTGATTGGTCAGATTCAAATGACGACCGGGTGGTACTAGGTTCGAGGACCGTTGGTTGCGAGGTTGGTGAGGAGATAGGAAAAAGGTTACCAATCAAATAAATGAGAGAAATAAATCACAAATAACAGTGACATATACAAAGGCATGGAGGAGGAACAGGAAGGACCCTGCTAAAAACTTCAACAGCAGAACATTTTTGGTGCAATATTTTTTTATACACATAAGTCGAGGATCATGGAAGAGACAAAGAGACCAAGTGGAGATAGTATGTTTGTTTGTGCCCCCCTATTCCCTTCCTCCACCCCAAAACTCGTTGTGCGGAGGAACCTTAGGAGTTTGAAGGGAAGATTAACGATTTGACAAAGTGGAACCAAGCAAAAGTATGATAAAGGGAATTAAATGGGAAATAAAGTATGATAAAGGAAAAGAAAAAAAAAAGGGAACAATATGGGAGCCCGTTGTAGAAAAATGAAGAAAACCAAAATATAATAAAAGTTGTTCTGAGGGTGAAGCAAAGCAAGAGGAGGAGTTGAACAAGGTTCAATTAGTCTTTAAAGTTAACTTTAAGGTAATAAAGGTATCTATCGATTCTCCGAGTTTGAAGTTCGAGTTTTCTCAAGGCTTTCGTATAATTTAATCTGTAGTGATAAGTGAAGCGACTTGATTTCGAGTGACTTGAGGGAAGAAGTTGGAGGGTTGTTGAAGACGCAAAGTGAGAATGTTGGGATAATTGAAGGACAAAAACTGAGTTGCTTTTTCTGGACCTTCAAGGTTTCATCCTTTTGTATATACATGGTCTGGGCTCGTGGAAGACTTAGGCCACAGAACAAATCAGGACACAACATAATAAAGGAAACAGCAGGAGAAAAGGCAAGGTGCCAACACCAACACTAACGCCAACAGCAGGGTGGAGGGAGAAGGAATATGGAGACAGACAACCAGGAGATGGAGCTAACAATGAGAGGTAGGGGAGAATGCAAGGAAGAGGTGGACCTGATGGATACATAAGCAAAGTTTTGGAAGGGGTGGGAGGAGGTTTAACAGGTGTAGGAAAAAATAATGGCTTTGGATAGCAGATGACCTGAGATGCTGGTGAACAGCTGTCTTGATATGGAGGGAAGAATTGAGATTGAAGAGAGTGTGGAAGTTGGTTCCACAGGTATGAAAAGAGGAATAAATGAATGGAGGTGAGCAGTGGTTCTGGATATAGGTAGTTTCACAAGGAGGGAGTTTCTGATGGTTCGCGTGCATCCTGCAGATACCTGGGGTGGACAAAGCATGGGGAGGGCAGAGGGTGCTAGACCAGAAATGAGGCAGAAGAAGACAAAGAGACCAGTGACCTGTCGGCAATGGCAAAGTTATAAGCCCATAAATTCAGCTTCATCGGGAGAGATCCCAATGATCTTGAATAGCTTGGTTTCCATGGCGTCAAGCTTAACGAGATGTGAGGCAGGGACGCCAGCCCAGCGGAAAGAGCAGTACTCCATCAAGCTGCGGATGAAAGCCTTGTAGGTGGATAGGAGCTAAGGTGTGCCAACGAAGGACTTTGTACAATGGAGGATGCCCAGTCAGCGGCTGGCTTTGGAGGCCAATTTTGAAATGTGGTTCGCCCAAGAAAGATCATGGATCATAGTGGAACCAAGGAGTTTGAATGACTGAATTCCCTCAAGAGGATTGTTGAGAAATTAGAAAGGAGGGTTTGCCAGATGGTACTTTCAGACAGGGATAGTGACAGTGTGAGATTTGTCAGGATTGAAGGCCATATTCCAAGTGTTTGAACATTTTATTTTATTTGTTTTATATTAATCAGTCGAGGCTCGTGGAAGAGCTAACACAGAGAACATATAATAAAGGGAGCAGGAAACAAGAGGGGGAGAGAGAGGGAAACACAACACGAGTGGAGAACAGGGACATCGGGTTAGAGATCTGTGGAAGGGAGAGGGCTAGGGTGGGGTACATGGGATAAACAAGATGGACACTACAAGGACTTTCAGGAAAGAAGGCTGGATTTGAAGGAGGTGGATTTAGGGTGTATTAATGTGGGTAGAAAAGATCAAGGTTTTGGATGGGGAAGATATGAGATGGTGATGAACAGCCGTTTTGAAGACCTGGAGGGAGGAATGGGATTGAAGAGAATGTGGGAGTGAAAATAGAGGCGGGGAAAAAGAGGAATGAAAGAGCGAAGGTGAGCAGAGAGTCTTGATTTTGGCAGTTTCACCAGAAGGGGGTTGCTCACAGATCTTGTGCGCTCCCGCGGATTTTGAGGGGAGGGGAGGGGGGGGGGGTGGGGAGCAATGCCCCCAACTTAATTTTTTTCAGTAGTTTACAATCAAGATGAAAACATCCCGTATTTAAACGTGAGTGGCAATAATGAACACAAACTATATTTGTGATTTCACGTACACTGTAACTACACTAACAAACGGTAATTTTGGAAATGAGACCTCGCTACCAATTATTAATATTAAGTCCTTTCCCCCCCAAATAGAGAAGTCAAACTACACCTATGCTTGTGCGTCCTGCAGGATTATTTGGGGGACAGAGCACACACAGAGCAGGAGGAGCTAGGCCAGCGAGGAGTCGGCAGAAGACAGTAAGACCACCAACCTGCCTGCGGTGAGTGAGTGAAAGGCTCTCAGAATCAGCTTCATCACGGGAGATTCGATTGATTCTGAAAGCTTTGGTTTCTACAGCGTGAAGCCGAGCTAGGTGTGAGGCAGGAGCACCAACTCATAGGGGAGAGCAGTATTCCATTGAGCCGCGGATGAAAGCTTTGTATGTGGTGAGGAGCTCAGTAGTGCAGAGGAAGGACTTTGCACGATGGAGGATGCCCAGTCGGCGACTGGCTTTGGAGGCCAATTTTGAAATGTGATTTTCCCAAGAAAGATCACGGCAGAAAGTGAAACCCAAAAGCTTGAGTGACAGAACTTCTTCGAGTGGATTGTTGAGAAAGTAAATGGCAGGGTTTTCCAGACATTCTTTTCGAAGAGACATTGTGAGTGTGTGAGATTTGTCAGGATTGAAAGACATGTTCCACTTGTTTGCCCAGTCTGTGATTTTGACCAGGTCTGCAGAGAGTGAGGAGGCGGCAGACTGCCGATCTGAGGGATGAGGAATGGAGCGGCAGAGGGTGGAGTCATCAGCAAAGAGATAGAGAGGATTTTCAAGAGAGTCAGAGAGATCATTGATGAAGACCAGAAAAAGCACAGGGCCCAGAACGCTGCCTTGGGGAACTCCAGCCAGAACAGGAAGGGGGAGATGAGAGAAATCCATTTAGAACCACATGTGATTATTTTTATGATTTTTTTTTTTAGGTTTGAAAAGAGGCAAGAGGCTGTAGCCTGCCTGTCTGAAAGATGAGGTGTGTCACGGCAGAGTGTGGAGTCATCAGCAAATAAATAAAAGGGATTTTTGAGACAGTCAGAGAGATCATTGATGAAGATCAGGAAAAGGACTCGGGCCCGAAAACTGACTTGGGGTACTCCAGCCTTGACAGGGAGAGGAGATGAAAAGATTCCATTGAGTGCCACATGTTGGCCCCGAGAGTAGAGGAAGTCGAAACGACGAATCAAAAGAAGTAATGGCTTGAAACACCTTGCACCATAACAGTTTCATTATGACCCAGAACAGGAAGATCTCTGTGCAGGGAAAGAAAAAGAAGGTTGAGCGATGAGGTTTTTAGGTCTAGTGTGGAAGCTGAATCTCGTCCTGACAAACGATTGAAAATAAAAAACCCTTTCGTCAAATAATATGAACTCCCTTCATGTGGAGACCTATTTTCAGTGGTCAACATAATCTTCCAAAACGCTGAAGATTCTTGTGAAATCCCCGTACTTCCCGCCAAAGGGAAATGGCTATAAAGGTAAGTACAAAGGGAAACATGGCAAATATGGGCCAGACAGAGGGATAATGTGTACATTCGCATGCTCCGTGCCCGCTGTGCAACCACATGTGAAGCTGTGCACCATTGAAATCACTTCTCGGTGTGTGGCCCAAGAGGGTAAAGGTGTCCAATTCTGTTCTATGCATGCTTCTCAGGCATGTACGCCGGCAGGGTGACTTCCGGCTGTCGGTCTGCTTCGCACCAGGTGCAGCTTTCCTTCCCTGGGCCTAAAGATGTACGGTCTTCCTCGAGTTCGACCGCCGAAGTCGAATTCATCCAAAAGCTGCCATTCAGACTTACTGCTAGCAGGGGGCGTTGTGCCCTGGACAACATTGTTTTTTTCTGGAGGAATTACACTGGATGTCTTGTCTGCAATCGTGTAGAGAATAAAAATGGAATGATATCTTTCTTATGACTATGCCTTTGGATCACTACCCTAGCCCCATAGCCTTTGCCTATCGATATTCTGGGATAATGGATGTTAAGTAGATTTAAGTACGCAAAGGGTTTATATGAAGGTAATTGAAGAAATAAAGGTGCACTATGTCAAAATGACACAGGTATGATGGGCCAAATGATGTCTAGTCGACTGGGAAGTATGTCCGATAGTATATTTGCACATGATGGGCCAAATGATGTCTAGTCGACGAGCAAGTTTATCCGATAGTATATTTGCACATGATGGGCCAAATTATGTCGAGTCACCTAGGAAGTATATCGAATAGTATATTTGCACCTGATGGGCAAAATTATGTCCAGTCGACTAGCAAGTATATCCGATCGTATATTTGCACATGATGGGCCAAATGATGTAGAGTCGACTAGCAAGTATATCCGATCGTATATTTGCACATGATGGGCCAAATGATGTAGAGTCGACTAGAAAGTATATCCAATAGTATTGTTGCGGATCTCGAGCCCGTCGACGTACTAAGGGGGGTTAAACCCTTCTCCCCCTCGAGCTTCGAGTCCACGAGGCCGCTCCCCACTTTGCACTCATTGGGGCGGATTGTTAAACAATTCCAGCCGCCAACCCCGTAGCGAGCGTGCGGAAGGGTCTCTGGTCAAATACCAAAGTACCTTCAATACACATGCCACCCCGAGGACGGGGGCTGAACCTCGCACGAGTTACGCTGGTCTGATATGCCCGAGCGGTTTGCGTGTCATGTAACTCGTGCCGTCAATGATTACTGACCCAATTGAGCGGTTTTATTTCGTGCACTGTGAGGCCAATTGGGAAGAGACGTGAACGGCCAAATGGAAGCAAAGAACACAGGTTTATTATAAATATACAAGGATCAGAGTAAAGAGACATAGGGTAGAAACTTAGCCGGTCTTAACTTAATTCCCCAGAAAAGGGCCCTCTCACTCACGCGGGGAAAGGAAGGAAGAGAAGAGAACGCGCCCAAGCGCGGTCGTTTGTGCAGTTTGCCCCGGACAGCGCGTTGGGCGTTCCCTTGAGGATGTTCGCGCCATGGACGTCGGCCTCCAGTCGTGCACACACGGGGATCCGCCCGGTGTGTCCCGATGTTAGAGAGGCAACGCATACGTGCAAGGAGCTCAGGCAGGGAGATCGTTGTAATCTCGGGCCCGGGAGAGATCGTCCTGCGAAAGCGCTTATAATAAGGTGGCAGAGAGCAGGGGCAGAACGCAGACTACAGAGAGAGCGATGAGAGCTTCTTTAGTCCGGGGGCAGGGAGAGTTCGTGCTTCGACCTTGAGAGCTCAGAGACAGAGAGAGCGCTGGGAGCTTGGCCACGGAGAGACGATTCGTGCTTTGCTGTCCTGGGCTAGAGAGAGAGTTCGGGGATCCGGACCGGGTTTTTCGAGCCCCCCCCCCCCAGAGTCCCCCAAGAATGTTCCAAGCACCTCCCCTGGCCGCTGTCGCTGGCCACTCCCCTTTAACTCCCATTGGCTGCTTGCCGCTTACCGGCCACTCCCTTTAGCTCCTCCCTCGGGCCTCCCAGACTTGTTCCAGGCCCTATCACATGGCATTCCAGCCCAATGAGGCCTACACTTACTTGCCTGCATCAATGCATACTAACACAGGAAAGGAGCCCATACTTAACATTCAATAAGAAATAACTGAACTAAGCGAGGCTACATGTTGTGGTGCAACTAACTAAGAGGGGGGTTTGCCTTTATTCTCAAAACCGCAACAGTATATTTGCACATTATGGGCCAAATTATGTCAAGTCGACTAGCAAGTATATCCGATAGTATATTTGCACATTATGGGCCAAATTATGTCTATTCGACTCGCAAGTATATCCGATAGTATATTTGCACATGATGGGCCAAAGGATGTCCAGTTGACTAGCAAGTATATCCGATAGTATATTTGCACATGATGGGCCAAAGGATGTCCAGTGGACTAGCAAGTATATCCGATATTATATTTGCACATGGGCCAAATGATGTCTAGTGGACTAGCATGTATATCCGATAGTATATTTGCACATGATGGGCCAAATGATGTCTAGTCGACTAGCAAGTATATCTGATAGTATATTTGCACAGGATGAGCCAAATGACGTCCAGTCGACTAGCAAGTATATCCGATAGTATATTTGCACATGATGGGCCATATTATGTCGAGTCGACTAGCAAGTATATCTGATAGTATATTTGCACAGGATGAGCCAAATGACGTCCAGTCGACTAGCAATTATATCCCATAGTATATTTGCACATGATGGCTTGATGGGCCATATAATGTCAAGTCGACGAGCAAGTATATCCGATAGTATATTTGCACATGATGGGCCAAATGACGTCTAGTGGACTAGCAAGTATGTTCAATAGTATATTTGCACCTGATGGGCCAAATTATGCCTAGTCGACTAGCAAGTATATCCGATAGTATATTTGCACATGATGGGCCAAATGACGTCTAGCCGACGGGCAAGTATATCCGATAGTATATTTGCACCTGATGGGCCAAATGATGTCAAGTGGACTAGCAAGTATATCCGATAGTATATTTGCACATGGGCCAAATTATGTCTCGTCGACTAGCAAGTATATCCGATAGTATATTTGCACATGGGCCAAATTATGTCTCGTCGACTAGCAAGTATATCCGATAGTATATTTGCACATGGGCCAAATTATGTCTCGTCGACTAGCAAGAATATCCGATAGTATATTTGCACATGGGCCAAATTATGTCTCGTCGACTAGCAAGAATATCCGATAGTATATTTGCACATGATGGGCCAAATGACATCTCGCCGACTAGGAAGTATGTCCGATAGTATATTTGCAAATTATGGGCCAAATGGCGTCTAGTCGACAAGCAAGTTTATCCGATAGTATATTTGCACATGATGTTCCAAGTGACGTGAAACATAGTCTCATGATCAGGGATGTCCCGTATAAGAAAGACATGAGAGGCCACAGTGTTGAAAGCCTTGATGAAAAAACGGAATTGCCATAAGCACTCAAGGACCAACTCACTCGTTCAAAAAACATGGTAAGCCTTGTAGATGTTAAAAGGGTTATTCAAATGGTCCGAATCTCGTATAGTTTGAAACAACCGGCAAACACGGCCCTACACGACCCAGCTCCCTGAAATTTGGAAAGCCAATTCCATTGGAATGGACATGAGGGTACACCTGCCAGCATCAACAAGGAATGCTACGCCCATGCTTCAGGGAAATGCCTCAATGTATGTGCATCATAATATCGAGCTATCGCTCAACATCTGATAAGAGGGGGATCCCGTGAACAGTCATCCTCAATCGCCAGAACAGCCGACATGTCGGAGAACATAAATTCATGCATTGAAACTCACGTGCTGTGTTCTCTGTCTGCCCCTGTGTGCCCTGCTGAGAACCTAGCCCCTGACGAACACTACGCGATTGTGCTCAAGGCATTGGCTTAATAAAATGAGCAACTTTAGTGTGTGGGGGAATATGTGTGAAACCCGAGCTAAACAAGGCAGATGGGGATGGGAGGTGGAGGGTTGTTTTAGGTATGATCCTGAAGCACCAATAATATTTTCTTTGCTATTTGAAAGCACCGTCTGTTCACAACTTACATATCACTCTCTATCTTTCATACCGAGAAGAGCAAATATTTACTTATAAATTATATATACTTTATTTTTAAACGCCTATATTTAATGGACAATTTTGCAAGTATCTCATTACATGAGAATTTTAAATGATTATATATATATATATATATATATATATATATATATATATATATATATATATATATATATATATATATATATATATATATATATATACAGTATATATATATATATATATATATATATATATATATATATATATATATATATATATATATATATATATATATATATATATATATACACTCGTATAAAGCCCGTCAAAGACTGAGAAAGACTTGGCTAAAGGTGGTGGAAGAAGAAATGCGGGCAAGGGGGTTAACAAGGGGAGATGCAGAAAATAGGGCAAAATGGAGAAGATCGTCATGGGGCCCGCAAGGCTAACCCCGCCCGAGCAGGGAAAATGGCCTTAAAATACCTGTTTTTGTTGTTGCTGTTGTTATGTATAAAGCCCGTCAAAAATGACGGGTTGGAACAGTTTTTGACGGTACAGCCACGTGAGCATGCCAAAGTCTGAAGTCTGGGCCGAGTGTCAGCAGTGCTTATATCATCTTTATTTATTAGACATCCTACAGACGTAAATCAACGCACGTTTTACTCTGCACGCATTGCACATCATGTGCAGCAAATTTCGCCTCCCTGTGCCTTGTATTTATTGTGATTAAAAAATACCGCTTCTGAACACCGACCATGAGGCTCAGTTTGCAAGCCACCGTCTACAATTCCAATGGAAAAGGCATAATTACTCTTCTTTTGGGTCTTCGGAATCCTTGGGGTCTTTTGTGGTCTTGGAGTCTTTTGTGTCCTCTGGGTCATTTGGGTCCTTGGGGTATTTTGGGTCTTCAGCATCTTTTGTGTCTTTTGGGTTTTCTGTTTCATCGCATCCTTTGGTTCATTAGAGTATTTTGGGTCCTCCAGGTATTTTGAGTCATTGGAGTATTTTGGATCCTCGATCTGGATGTTTGGTGTATTTAAGGGTCTTTGGGGTATTTTGGGTAATATGGTTAATTTGGGTCTTTGGGGTCAATTGGGTCCTCAGAGTATTAAAGGGTCTTCGGGGTATTTTCGGTCTTCAGGGTCTTTTCGACCTTTTCAGTCTTCGGGGTATTTAAAAAAAAAATTTGTATGCAAGATCGAGGCTCGTGTAAGAGCTAACATTAATCACAAAAAAGAAAAACGGACACACAGTGTGTACAATAAAGGGAGTGGGAGACAGGATGGGGAGAGAGAGGGAAGCACACAAGTACAACAGTAGAGAACAGGGACATCGGGAGATCTGTGGGAGGGAGAGGGCTTGAGGGGAGGAGGCATGGGAATGGGGTGGGAGAGGTATAAAACACATGGATACTGCCAGGACTTCCAGGAAAAAAGTTGGTATTTCAAAAAAGTGGATCTGGGGTGAATTAACGGGGGGTAGAAAAGATCAAGGTTTTGGATGGGGGAAGATAAGAGATGGTGGTGAACAGCTGTTTTAAAGACCTGGAGGGAGGAGTGGGATTGAAGAGAGTGAGGGAGTTTGTTCCAGAGATGGGAGTAAAGAGGAATGAAAGAGTGTAGGTGAGCAGAGAGTCTTGATTTTGGCAATTTCACCATATGAGGGTTCCTGGCAGATCTTGTGCAACCTGCAGGAATATTTGGGGATGCGTGATTTAAAGGTCTTTGGGGTATTTTGGGTCTTCAGGGTCTTTGTGGTCTTTTGGGTATTTAAGGGTCTTTTGGAATTTGGGGTCTTTATGGGTCTTTGGGGTATTTTGGGTCTTCATGGTCTTTTGGGTATTTAACAGTCTTCAGGGTCTTTTGGGTCTTTGTGGTCTATGGGGTTTTCAGGGTATTTTGGGTATTTGGGGCCCATTGGGTCTTCAGGGTATTTTGGGTCTTCAGGGTATTTTTAGTCTTAAGGATCTTTTGAGGTCTTTTGGGTATTCGGGGTTCATTGGGTCTTCAGGGTCTTTTCAGTCTTTTAGGTCTTTTCAGTCTTTTGGTTATTTGGGGTATTTTGGGTCTTCAGAGTCCTTGGGGGTCTTCTGTGTCCTTGGGGTATTTTGGGTCCTCTGAGTTGTTTGGGTCTTTTGGATCATCAGTCAAAATCAAAATGTTTTTTTTTTGCAGGAATCGACGACATCCGAGGAGACAGTGTCCTGCTCAAGAAGTGATATGTAATAGTTGTGGCAAGAAGGGACACTTTGCCAAAGTCTGTAGATCGAACAAAGCTAAACGAATGACGCTTGCGGGCACGCGCGTGTCCGGATTTGCGCCTGTCAATGGGGTCGCACTTCGTGGCCTGGCGAGAGCGGTGATACCTGTGTGATCAATGGTGAAGCGGCTGAAGCTTTGATCGATACTGGAAGCAGTAAAAGCTACGTCAGCCAAGATCTTGTCAGAAGACATGGATGGCCTACTGTTCCGGCCACTTTGCGCATGTATATGGATTCAGCGGCACTATGGCAAAGTTCAAAAGGGGTTTGTTTTGTGAACTTGGTGGCTAATGATACAGTCATGTGAAAAAGTAAGTACACCCCATGTAAAGTTTTGACTTTTTCAACATATTTCAACATACAGCTATTTGATCTTTATTTCAACAATATTGATAGATAAAGGTGACATAATACAACAAATATCATACAACATTTACATTTTGTAGTCATGTGTTCCTGTGTGTCGCAAAAGGCGACTGACAGGGTTGGTGGCAGGAAGGGCATCCGGCAATAAAACATTGCTTCAAAAAGGGGGCCACGGTGCCCAAAAAAAAAAAAAGGCCAACCCCTGCTCTGTGGGGAAAAATGGCCTCTAAAGGCGGTTCATTTACATTTTGTAGTCCATTGTATAATTTAAATAAACATAAATGCAAATTTTGCATGTGGAAAAAGTAAGTACACCCTTGGCTGTAATAGGTGGTATTGCCCCCTTTGGCAGAAAGAACCTCAAGTAGGCGTTTCTTATAACTGTCTACCAGTCTCTGACATCGACTGGGAGAAATTTTTGCCCACTCCGCCATGCAGAATTCTTTCAGCTGTGCGATATTTGAGGGGTTTCTTGCATGCACATCTCGTTTCAAATCCCCCCACAACATCTCGATGGGATTTAGATCCGGGCTTTGACTTGGCTATTCCAGAACCCTCCATTTCTTTCTTTTCAGCCATTCCTTGGTGGATTTACTGGTATGTTTAGGGTCATTGTCATGTTGCAAGGTCCACCCTCGGTTGAGCTTCAACTATCCGAAAGATGGCCTCACATTATCCTCAAGCACCCTCTGGTACAATGAAGAATTCATAGTGGATTATATGACAGTGAGCTGCCCAGGCCCTGATGCAGCAAAGCTGCCCCAAACCATAATATTTCCACCACCATGCTTTATAGTTGGTATCAGGTTCTTGTGGTCAAATGCTGTCTTTGGTTATCGCCAAACATGTCTTCTGGTACTGTGGCCAAATAGCTCTACCTTTGACTCATTTGTCCAGAGCACATTGTTCCAGAAGTGCTGGTCTTTGCCTCGGTGTTCATTGGCAAACTTTAGTCTTGCCCTGATGTTCTTTCTGGACAGCAAAGGTTTCCTCCTGGCACACATCCCATGGAGATCAAATTTGTGCAGCCTCTTTCTAATGGTAGACTCGTGCACCTTGATATTAACAGTCGCAAGAGCTACCTGTAGGTCCCGTGATGACATTCTGGGGTTCTTAGAGACTTCTTTCAGCATCTTGCGGTCTGCTCTCGGGCTGAATTTGCTGGGGCGGCCTAGCCTGAACAAGTTGGCAGTTGTTTGGAATCTTCTCCACTTGTAGATGATCTTCCGGACAGTCGACTGATTGATTTCAAATTGTTTGGAGATCTTTTTAAATCCCTTCCCAGACTCGTAGGCATCTATAACATTCTTTCTGAAGGCCTCAGAGAGCTCTTTTGATCTCGGCATGGTGACGCCGCACACTTCAACAACAAAGAGCAAACGAAACTAAATGTCTGAGGTTTAAATAAGACAGGTTCCTCCAAGATCCTCTCTAACAATAATAATAATAATAATAATAATAATAATAATAATAATAATAATGCATTTATTTTATATAGCGCTTTTCAGGAAGCCCAAAGACGCTTTGACAGAGTGCAAAACATAATGCATAGCAAAACATAAAAACAATTGCAAAAAAGAAGAATCAATAGGGAAATATTCAAAGCACAAAGGAGGGAGAAGGAGAGGAGATAGTCAGGGGTTAGATGCTGTGGGTTAGATGTTGAATGCAGTGTTGAACAGGTGGGTCTTGAGTGATGTTTTGAATGTGGTGAGTGAGGAGGAGTCTCTGATGGTGTGAGGTAGCGAGTTCCAGAGGGTGGAAGCAGCGATGGAGAAGGCCCTGTCCCCCCAGGATCTAAATTTGGTCCGGATGGGGGGGGGGGGGTCAGGAGGTTGGTACCAGCAGAGCGGAGGTTGCGGGTGGGAGTGTGTCTGGAGAGGAGGTCAGCCAGGTAGGATGGGGCCAGGTTATGGAGGGCTTTGTAGGTCAACAGGAGGATTTTGTACTGGATTCTCTGGGAGATGGGGAGCCAGTGAAGCTTGTAAAGGACGGGGGTGATGTGGTCACGGGTCCGGGAATGGGTGAGTAGACGGGCAGCGGAGTTCTGAATGTATTGGAGTTTATTGGTGATTGTTGAGGGTGAACCATAAAGGAGGCTATTGCAGTAGTCCAGACGGGAAGTGATGAAGGTATGGATGAGGGTTTCTGCAGCCACGGAGGAGAGGGATGGACGGAGACCGGCGATGTTTTTCAGGTGAAAGGAGGTTGTCTTTGTGATCTGTTTAGTGTATTTGTCGAAGGAGAGGGTTTGGTCAAAGATGATGCCAAGATTCCGGATGTGAGGGGAGGTGGATACTGGGAAACCGTCGATGTTGAGGGCAAAGTTATGGGTGGACTTGGTGAGCGTTTTTGGGCCAATGATGATTATTTCAGATTTATCACAGTTAAGTTTGAGGAAGTTGTTTTGAAGCCAGGATTTTATTTCAGTGATGCAGTTTGTCAGGATAGAGTGGGTGGCGGTGGAGATGGACTTGGTGGAGGTGAAAAGCTGGATGTCATCGGCGAAGCAGTGGAATTGGAGACCATGACGGCGGATTAAGTGACCGAGGGGGGACAGGTAAAGGATGAAGAGGAGGGGGCCAAGAACTGAACCTTGGGGGACACCTTGGGGGAGGGGAGCAGTGGGGGATTTGCAGTTATTGATGGAGATGAACTGACGTCTGTCTGTCAGAGAGGTATGATTTAATCCAAGAGAGGGTAGTGCCGGTAATGTTAAAGGTGGTTTCAAGTCGGGTGAGGAGGATGGTGTGATCGATGGTGTCAAAGGCGGCGCTGAGGTCGAGGAGGATGAGAATGTTGAGGTTGCCAGCGTCAGAGGAGAGGAGAAGGTCGTTGGTGATTTTGAGGAGAGCAGTTCAGTACTGTGGTTGGAGCGGAATCCGGATTGGAATGTTTCATGCAGGTTATTGGCAGAGAGGTGATGTTTGAGTTGAGTGGCTACAGCGCGTTCCAAAACCTTTGACAGAAAGGGTAGGTTGGAGATGGGTCTGAAGTTATTTAGGGTGTCAGGGTTTAGTCCAGGTTTTTTTCAGAATGGGGGTAACAGCAGCAATTTTGAGGGATGGTGGGACGATGCCTGTAGACAGGGAGGAGTTTATTGTTGCAATGATAAGTGGAGAGAGAGCAGGAAGGGAGGCCTTGACAAAGCTGGAGGGGATGGGGTCAAGAGTGCAGGTGGCAGTTTTCATTCCGATGAGGAGTTCAGAGAGGTCAGTAGGGGAGACTGGGGAGAATTGAGACAGAGGATGGCAGGATAAGGGGGGGCAGGTGGTTTGAGGGGGAGCGGGTGCGGCGGTGGTCAAGCTGTTGTAGATGTTTTCAATTTTGCGTTGGAAGAATGAAAGGAAGAAGATGCAGTTGTCTATTGTGAATGACTGGGTGGTGGTGTTCAGGGGGCTGAGGAGTTTGTTTATTGTAGAGAAGAGTGCTTTTGGGTTTCCGGAGCCAGAGTGGATAATTTGAGAGTAGTAGGCGGAGCGGGCGCGGGAGAGGGCATCTTTATAGTGTTGTATGTGGTCCTTGTAGGCCTGGGAGTGAACTGTGAGACCTGTTTTATTGCGGAGTCTTTCAAGTTGGCGAGCACGAGTTTTCATCAGGCGGAGTTCAGGGGTAAACCAGGGAGCAGAATGGGTGAAAGAAACTGTTTTGGTTTTTATAGGCGCAAGTTGGTCAAGGCAGGAGGAGAGAGTGTGGTTGTAGTAGTCAGTGAGGTCAGAAGGGGTGTGGAGGTCAACGAAGGGAGAAGTGGACATTTTTTCAGAGAGGGTCGATGAGAATGAGGTAGGTGAAAGAGCGTTTAGCTTACGGAAGTTGATAGTGCGATAATGCCTTGGTGCTGGGGTGGGGATGTTGATGGTCAGAGTGATGGCTAGGTGGTCAGAGAGAGTGAGGTCGGAGCCAGAGAGATGGTGCAAAATTAGTCCAGTAGAGCAGACAAGGTCCAAAATGTGACCACGGTTATGGGTAGGAAAGTTGACATGTTGAGTGAGGTTAAAGCAGGTGAGTAAATCAGTGAAGTCAGTGGTTAGCGTGGAGTCAGTGGAGTCCATGTGGATATTGAAATCACCAAGGAGGAGGATTGAGGGGAGAGGGAACATAGCTGGGTCAGAAAGTAGGAGAAGTCAGACAGGAATGATGGGTGTGGTTTGGGAGGGCGGTAGACAACAGCCATGACTGATTGTGTGTGACCAGAGAGTTTAAAAGCCAGGTGTTCAAATGATGGAGCAGATGAGATGGAGATGAGGTTGGTCTTGATGTCTTGTCGGTGAATAACGGCAATTCCACCACCTCGGCCCTCCGAGCGTGGTTTATTGATGTAAAAATATCCATTGGGGTGGTGAGGTTGAGGGTGTAGTAGTCCAGTGGTTGTTGCTAGGTCTCAGTGAGACAGAGAAAGTCCAGTTTATTTTCCAGGATGTAGTCGTTCAGGATGAGGCATTTGTTGTTGAGGGACCGGGTATTGAACAGGGTGAGCTTGATGTTGTTTTGTACGGCGGGTATGAATCCACGTGATTTGGCCAGGGTTCGCAGACAGGAGGTGCGATTTTGTGCGTTGTTGTGACCAGGTGTGTTGGGACGATGAGTGGGAGTGCGCTGAGCCGACCAGAGGATGGGGATGGAGTGACCTGATTGTAAATAAACAAACTTACGACCGGAGCCACGGTGAATGTACCTGGGTCGACGCAGGAGTCCATTCGATTTGATTGCAGAGATGCATGATGGGGTGGAGCGGGTTTTAAGCAGCAGAAGCCTTGCGGCGGAGTACCGCAGAGCCATGCCAGCAGGAGCGAAGGGACGAGCACGAGGCCAAGGGTGAGGAGGCGAAACAATCGTCACAACCCACGGGAGTGGGCCCGAGGAAACAGCGAAGGAGCCGAGCAGGTGAAGCCAGGCGCAGAGCCGGGACCATGCAGAGGGCAGACAGGAGCGAATAGACGAGCACGGGGCCAAGGTTGAGGAGGCAAAGCGGCAAATGCAGCGGCAAACGACCGCCGCCGCTAATCAAGATCACGGCGGCAAACCGCCACCACCGCCGCTGCAAACAATGGGCACAACCCACGAGAGTGAGCCCGAGGAAACAGCGAAGGAGCCGAGCAGGTGAAGCCAGGAGCAGCAGAGCAGAGCCGGGACCGTGCAGAGGGCAGACTCAATGGCCAAAAATCCACCACGACCACCAGGAAAGCAAGATACGGACAATGGTCCAGTCAGAGAAGTGGCGAGCAAGTGACGCCAGCGTCCTCTCACGACCGGACCGGAAACGGAAAACCAATGTTCTAATCATTTGCACCTGAGCTGGTGCACCTGATTCAAATTTTAGGTATTTGAAGTAGTCATAAATGTAGGGGGGTACTTACTTTTTCCACATGCGAAATTGGCATTTATGTTTATTTAAATTATACAATGGACTACAAAATGTAAATGTTTCATGATATTTGTTTTATTATATCACCTTTATCTATCAATATTGTTGAAATGAAGATCAAATAGCTGTATGTTGAAATATGTTGAAAAAGTCAAAACTTTACATGGGGTGTACTTACTTTTTCACGTGACTGTATATTGTATATGGATGATAAGATGATGGTGTTGCAGAATCTGTGCTCCGATGTTTCCTGGGACATGATTTCTTTCATCGGCATGGGCATTTAGAGATGAAGTTCAATGGTGAACAACACCCCTAACGTCTTCTCGGTATGTAGTTTGGCGGAAATGTCTTTCGGGCCTCCCCTGCTGTTCCCGTGTCTGACACCAAATTTCCGTCCGATTACTGTGAAGTCTCGGCGATACTCGCGCCCGGATGCTCAATTTATCGTGGATGAGACTAAGCGGCTACTACATGAGGGTATCATCGAACAGAGCAGCTTACCTTGGAGGGCTCAAGTGCTCGTAGTCAATAACCCTAATCACCTGAAGCGAATGGTCATCGATTATTCTCAAACTAGCAATCGATTTACCCAACTTGACGCCTACCCACTCCCCAAGATGGACAACATGGTCAGGGAGGTATCTACCTACAGTGTATTTGGCACCTTGGACCTTTGAAGTGCTTATCACTAGATACCTATCAGGGAGACAGATCGCCCATACACCACCTTTAAATCGGGTCAACGGTTGTACCAATTTCGTAGTATTCCCTTCAGGGTCACTAATGGGGTCGTGCTTCGAACGGGCGATTGATGACATTAGATCCAGAGAGCAACTAAAAGATGTATTCGCGTACATTGACAATGGCGCAGTCTGCGGCCGGGATCAGGTGCATCATGAATCGAACTTACGGCAGTTTTTGGATGTGGCTCAGAAATACAATCTGACTTTCAACAAGGATAAGTGTAGCTATTCAGTCAAAACAGTAGACCTCTTGGGGTACACCGTGACCGGAGGGGAGATACGACCTGATTCGGCTCGGCTGCAACCTTTGCTCGATATGGCCCCTCCGGTTGATCACACTGCGTTACGTAGAGCCATGGGTCTTTTTGCTCTTTATTCCAAGTGGGCCCAAGTTTTTCAGAGAAGATCAGACCACTGGTAGAATGTAAAATTTTTCTGCTAACCTTGGCCGCTAAGGCTGCCTTTCAACAACTGAAAGATGATATAGCTAGTGCTGTTGTGACCTCGATTGATGAGTCTGTTCCTTTCATGGTTGAGACAGATGCCTCGGACAGTGCTATCGCGTCGACGCTCAATCAAGCTGGATGGCCAGTCGCTTTCTTTTCTCGGACCTTGTCTGATAGTGAGAAGCAACATTCTGCCATCGAGAAGGAAGCTTATGCAATTGTAGAAGCAGTCAGACGGTGGCACCATTTCCTACTAGGTAAGCATTTTCAGCTGATTACGGACTAGCAGTCCGTCGCTTTCATGTATGATGGTCGGTCGGCACCCGCAGAAGATTAAAAATGAGAAGATCGCTCGCTGGTGCATTGAACTAGCCGACTTTAGCTCTTTAGCTTTGACATTGTGTATAGACCGGGACGAGATAATCTGGCTGCTGATGCTCTATCTCGACCGGTCTGTTCGGGAATGACCACCGGCAAGTTACGTGATATTAATGAATTGCTTTGTCACCCCAGGGTCACTCGAATGGCTCACTTTGAGCGAAGTAGGAATCTTCCTTTTTCTATAGATGAAATCCGGCATCTCTGTAAGACGTGCTCCATGTGCGGCGAAGTTAAACTGAGTTTTTTACAGATCGCCTATGGGAACTCTGATTCATGCTGGAAGGCCATGGGAACATTTGAACATGGATTTCAAAGGTCCGTTGCCGGCTGCAAGGACGCGCCAATACATCCTTACTGTTGTTGATGAGTACTCCTGATTTCCGTTCGCTTTTCCGTGTTTAGACATGTCATCTGCGACGGTGATTGAATGTCTTCGGCAATTGTTTTTACTGTTTAGAAACCCTGCTTTTGTTCACATGGATAGAGGTACGGCCTTTTTGTCTCGAGAGATTAAGCAGTTTCTCCAGGATTGAGGTGTAGCATCTAGCCGTACCACGGCGTACAATCCTCAAGACAATGACCTGGTGGAACGATACAAAGGGGTTATTTGGAGAGCCGTGTCAATGAGCTCGAAGTCACACGGTTTGCCTCCGCAGCTGTGGGAGCGCATATTGCCTGATGCACTGCACACTATCCATTCACTACTCTTTACAGCCACGGATGAAACAATTACACGAGCGCTTGTTTCAATTCCAGCTACATAGTGCTAGTGGGCAAGCGCTACCCTCTTGGTTTACGGAGCCCGGTCCGGCTCTCCTGAGATGAGTGGTCAGACGAAGTAAATATGAGCCGTTGGTGGATCGCGTGGAAATCCTAGAGGCAAATCCGGAGTACACTCATGTTAGATTGCCTGACGGACGCTAGACTACCATATCAGTCCGACATCTTGCGCCTTGCAGAGAAGGAAATCAGGAGGCTGTTGACAACAAGGGAGACGGAATCTCGGTTTTCCCCATCAAAATAGAGTCGCAGCAAGGATTGACTGGGGATAAAGTGATTCATGATAACATCAAGGTTCCGCAGATCCCGTCGGTGTTAGGAAGCCCTCAAAGAGTGCAGTCTGATGAGGATGCTCCTCCTTTTGCCAGATCCGGAGATCCGGGGAATGAAGGGATTTATCGGAACCATGCTGGAAGATTGTGCCAACCACCTCCTAGTTTTGGTTGGTAGAGCTCTGCACTCTGTTACGTTGATTTCTTATTTATTTGCTATTTGTTTGCTAGCTTGTGTTTTTAACGGAGGGAGAATGTGATGAAATATGATGAAGAAGATCCGGTTGTGGGATGGCACTGAGAATCTCGTGAGACACGCGAGACTGAGAATCTTGGATCTCACGAGATATTGGCGGCAACGGCACGGTTTTTCGAAGCTGGACACGTTCTCCACGTTTTCGAAGTTAAGTAATTGTTCACAATTGTATTTTTGTCAAAACTGTATTTATTTTTCGGTGTGTGTACCTATAGTGTGTCCCGAGGAAGATTCTCGGTGTTAATCGTTCATACCTGTATAAAAAATCATCGGTTATTTTGTGCCGCATTTTTTGAGGCCGAGTACCGTGTCCTACCTTGAGGCTTTGTTTTTCTCTCAGAGGTCAATTGTGCTCCAATTACTTTCGTTCTCTCAGTTTTTCCCAATCTTTTCACCCCATATGTCCTTGTTTAAAATCTCAACTCAAAAAAAAAACAAAAAAAAACATTTCCTTCTTTGTTCTTATTCGTTGTTCTTATTCGTTTATTTGTTGTTCTTATTCGTACGTTTTTCTTCGACCACGTGTTTCACCCCCATTTCCCTAGATAGTTTTCACTGTTCAATTTAAAAATGTTTAAACTTTCCCCTGAAGTACTGTATTCTGTCGTATATTATATCACCTTTTTCTTCTTCTTCTTTAAAAGGGTGCTTTCGACTTGCTCACCAAATCTATTCATTCCAAAAAAAAATCCCATCTCTTACTGTTCCTCTTTCATACATTCCCTAAACTCACCTGCACTCCACCCCCCCCTCCAGCGTCCTTAAACGTATTTTTGACTCGAAGGTCACAAGAAAGTCATTTTGCAATAAATGTTCGTTTCCCATTAATCGTACCTTTTCTAAAATTCAAACTCACCCCTCCCCTCCAAATCTTCCCCATCACCCCTCCCCTCCAAATCTTCCCCATCACCCATCCCTTTCAAATTTCCCCAATTGCCCGTCCCCTCCAAATCTTCCCCATCACCCATCCCTTTCAAATCTTCCCCCTTGCCCCTCCCCTCCAAATTCTCCCCATCACCCATCCCTTTCAAATCTCCCCCCTTGCCCCTTCCCTCCTAAACTCCCCCCACACCCCTCCCCTCCCCTCCTAGACTCCACCCTCACCCATCCCATCAAATTTCCCCCATCCCTTTCAAATCCTTCCCCTTGTCCCTTCCCTCCCAAACTCCCCCCTAACCCCTCCCCTCATAAACTCCCCCCTTGCCCCTCCCCTTCAAATCTCCCCACCCTCATTTCTTCTCCATTTCCCCCCTCTCACCCCTCCTCATCAAAGCGTCCTCCCCGCTTCTTCCCCCTTCCAACTCTCACCTCCATCTCCCCCAACCTTCTGCCTCGCTCTCCCCCTCCTCAAATAACACCTCACTGTGCCTCACCCAATCACCATCAAACATTTTGTCCGCCCCATCCTTCCCTTTCTCCTAGCTATTCTGAAATCTCTGACACACTGTCAACAGCTCTCCCTACCTCTTCCTCCTCTTCCACATCTTACCCTACCCCTCCCCCCACCCCCTGTTCTGTATCCGATGCTCCCCCTTCCTCTTCATTAACAGTATGGACCTCAAACATCCGGGGCCTTTGCTCAAACTTGACTGATCTCTCCATACAGGTTGCTTCTGACAAACCAGACTTGATCTGCTCAACAGAAACTTTCCTCCTTCATGATGTCTCTGATTCCTTAGTATCTCTCCCGGGTTACTCACTCCTCCGGTATGATAGACCTGCGCCTCGTCCTGGAGGTGGGGTTGCTATCTTTATCAAAAACTCTCTTCCTCACTCGCCCTGCACTGCCCTTTCTCCACCTCAACCCCAGGAATACCTCTGGCTACGGCTTCCCCTTCGCTCCCACCTTTTGTTCATATGTGTGTTGTACCGTCCACCAAACAGTGATGACTCCATCTACATCTCGCTGTCTGATAATATGGACCAACTTCTATCTACCCATCCCAACTCTCTCTTCCTCATATGTGGTGATTTCAATTGTCACCATGCCAGTTGGCTGGGTGTGGGTACCTCTCTCTCACCAGGCATGGCTCCTCAGCAAAGGACTTCTGCGACTCACTGGGACTCACACAATCTGTCAATTTCCAGACCCGGATCTCAGTCAACAGAGCAGCTTCTCTTCTGGACTTGGTTATGACTAACTTCCCTGCAAATGTCTGCTGCTCTTCTTCTGCTCCAATCGGCTCATCTGATCATGTGCTTGTTAAAGTGGACATCTCTCTGACCATTCTCAGAGAGCCTCCTCAGCATCGACGAGTCTGGCATTTCACACAGGCCAACTGGCACGGTCTTCAAGCAGCCATAAATCATCTGGAATGGTCTCCCATCTCTACCGCCTCTGACATCAACTCATCCTGGGAATTCTTCCAAAGTAAATTGCTCTCTCTCATGCACAGATTTATCCCATCTCGTCTTCAGTTGTCATACCCTTCCTCCCGTCCAAGGTACACGGAATCTTGTGGTGAGGCTGTTGCCCAGAAACAACTTGCCTTCGCCTCCTGGAAAGCAAATCCAATGGAAGGAAATCTCATTTCCTTTCACAAAGCAAGAAACAGGTGTGTGTCCACCCTCACGAGAGCCAGGAAACAATATATCTCCGTTCTCAAGACCGAACTCTCAAATCTGTCTCCCTCTTGCAAATCCTGGTGGCGTCTGGTCAAATCTGTTTATGGTGTTTGTTCCCCCTCCATCTCCTCCCTTACCTCAAACGGCTACACAGCTGACTCCGCACATGAAAAAGCTGAATGACTCAACTCTGTGTTTGCCTCTAAATCTTGTGTCCCAAACCCATCCCTCTCTGTACCCACCGTACCCAGTCGTACCCAGCTGCTCTTGGACTCTGTGTCCTTTCCTCCTGACAAGGTGGAAAAGTTTCTGTCAACCCTCGACTCTGATTCTGCAACTGGACCTAATGGCATCAATCCACGGGTCCTAAAATCCTGTTCTTCCGCTCTTTCACTCCCTCTCTCTGTTCTCTTCACCCTCTCTTTTGCTCAAGGTCATCTGCCGTCTGCTTGGAAATCAGCCAACATCACCGCTTTACACAAAAAATGTGCAAAAACAGATCCTAGCAACTACAGACCAATCAACCTTCTCCCAATTATCAGCAAAGTCATGGAATCCATCATTGCTTTGGATATGAAATCATTCCTGTTCTCCAATGGCTTGATCTCTGATCATCAATTTGGTTTCAGACCAGGTCACTCTACTCTGGACATGCTGCTTCTGCTGTCTCAACAATGGATGGAGGTCCTCAATGCCAAACAGGAAATTAGAGCTGTCTCCCTTGACATATCACGTGCCTTCGATACGGTCTGGCACCCCGCTCTGCTCACCAAACTCTCCTCTTATGGTATCCATGGAAATCTCCACTCGTGGCTCGCGGACTTCCTCTCTAGTCGTAGTCAACGTGTGGCCCTGAATCGGTTTCTCTCATCTCCCCTTCCTGTTCAGGCTGGAGTTCCCCAAGGCAGTGTTCTGGGCCCTGTGCTTTTTCTGGTCTTCATCAATGATCTCTCTGACTCTCTTGAAAATCCTCTCTTTGCTGATAACTCCACTCTCTGCCGCTCCATTCCTCATCCCTCAGATCGGCAGTCTGCAGCCTCCTCAATCTCTGCAGATCTGGACAAAATCACAGACTGGTCAAACAAATGGAACATGTCTTTCAATCCTGACAAATCTCACACTCTTACGATGTCTCTCTGAAAAGACCGTCTGGAGAACCCTCCCATCCACTTTCTGAATAATCCTCTCCAAGAAGTTCTGTCACTCAAGCTTTTGGGTCTCACGATCTGCCATGATCTTTTCTGGGAAAACCACATTTTAAATCTGGTCTCCAAAGCCAGTCGCCGACTGGGCATCCTCCGTCATGCGAAGTCCTTCCTTGGCACACCTGAGCTCCTCACCACATACAAGGCTTTCATCTGCAGCTCAATGGGATACTGCTCTCCCCTCGGCGCTGGTGCTCCTGCCTCACACTTAGCTCGTCTTCACGCTGTTGAAACCAAAGCGTTCAGAATCATTGGAATCTCCCGTGATGAAGCAACTCTGAGGGCCTTTCACTTACTCACCGCAGGCAGGTTGGTGGTCTTTTCGTCTTCAACCGCCTTGCTCCCCCAGCTCTCTCTGGGCTCTGTCCCCCAAATATTCCTACATGTCGCACAAGATCTGCCTGCAACCCTCTTATGGTTCAACTGCCAAAATCAAGACTCTCTGTTCACCTTCACTCCTTCATTCCTCTTTTCTCCCACCTCTGGAACAAACTCCCTCACTCTCTTCAATCCCACTCCTCCTTCCAAGTCTTTAAAACAGCTGTTCACCACCATCTCTGATCTTCCCCCATCC
This sequence comes from Myxine glutinosa, assembly GCF_964187855.1. Taxonomy (NCBI): domain Eukaryota; kingdom Metazoa; phylum Chordata; class Myxini; order Myxiniformes; family Myxinidae; genus Myxine; species Myxine glutinosa. The sequence continues at coordinate 60,056,206 of NC_136274.1, read as the reverse complement.
AAAACCTTGATCTTTTCTAACCCCGCTAATTTCACCTCAAATCCACTTTTTTGAAATACCAACTTCTTTCCTGGAAGTCCTTGCAGTGTCTTTGTGTTTTATACTTCTCCCACCCTCCCCCTTCCCACGCCTCCTCCCCCCAAGCCCTCTCCTTCCCACAGATCTCCCGATGTCCCTGCTCTCAAATGTTGTGTTTGTGTGCTTACCCTTCTCTCCCCATCTTGTCTACCGCTCCCCCTTTTATATACTTTGTTTGTCTGTTTGATTTGTTTGTGTGATAAATGTTAGCTCTTTCACGAGCCTCGATTCTGTATTCAAAAAAACCCCAAAAAAAACGTGGATATAACGGAATGCTCGGTCGGATGGAGGAGAGTTGTTGGCTTAGTTTCTGTATTCTGTGAGCAGTTACTTGAGTAAGGTATGAAGAGGAATGATAAATAGTTATTTTATTGCTTATAGACTAGTTGGAAATGCCATTACGTTCTTTCTCTGTAGTTCTAATATTATCTTTTTATTCTGTGTTATCGGGTATGTGGAGATAGATTTCAATAAAGCCTCATATCTGGAAAAGAGGTCTCGACTTGATTTCATAACACATGGTTTTTGGGCCCGCGAATTTTAGCCGGACTACAATCGAGAGCTTCGCGGGATGTTCCGCCAGCTTCGAAAACAAGTGAAACCCGCAAATGATAGAATGCAAACGCTTCGTTGAATCTATTACAATTTTAAATTGATGGAAAAGCATCATTAGAGATCTTCCACAATGAAAACCCAAATTTGAATTGAATCTCCTTAATTGTTGGCTTCATGCAAAGCTCTTTAGAAATTTCAGTTTTTCATTTCATCGCATACAGTCTTTGATGAGATCCAAACAACTGAAACTTTGCCTTGTTTGTACAAAGCACCTTTGATCATTATCCCCTTGTTCAATTTCTGTGTTTTTGTGTATATTTAGCCTTTTCGTCTTGTTCCCCTTTCTTATTAGAGATTTTGATATTGCAACACATCCTTTAAGGTCATGTAGTACTGGTGAACAGGTGATTTTTTTTTTTTTTTTTTTTAAGCTGAACAGTTTCCTTATAGTCTTATAAACAAGAATCATGCTATTAGAGGTTATAGAAGTACCCCTAATTATTGAAAAATTCAAATTTCAATTCAATTCAATATAATATTTTGCATGAAATTTGTTATAACTTTAATTTGCATCATTCTTTTGGGCTGAAATTTGGACAGGATATTCAGAATATCACTTCCTTTAAAATGATGAAGGCTTTTGTTTATAGGAGTAGCCATTGTGGATTTATTGAAGGACAACCAAGTTTTATCTGGTAATTGGCATAATTAGCTAATTAGTGAACATTTGACATAATCTATCTATAATTCCAGTAATCTCTGTGTGTATGTTTGTATGTTTGTATGTCTGTATGTCTGTGACCGCTGTTTCTCGACAACCACGGGTCCGATATACTTTAAACTTGCCAGGTATATTGCTGGGGACCCGAGGATGTGCCTTTTCAAGGTTTCATATTAATCAGAGAAGTAGTTACCGAGCTATGTCCAAAAAACGATTCAACCAATCAGAGAGCAGCGAGCTATCACGTGTGCCGAACGTGGCGAACAGACTCTGCCTCGGACGGCACATTTGAGAGCGTATTCATTTATTTCACGTTGGAAAACTATGTTGCCGTTAAACTATGTTTTAAAACTAATTAAAACTAATTTGCGATTCATTCGCTTTCCTGCGCGTTTGTGCACGCGATGGCGATTTCTTTACCAAACTCCGCAAGCCGTTCGCTTTGGACCAAACCATTTCATGTAAATAGAGGGGGGGGGATTGTCACCGTACTCGCAAGCCGTTCGCTTTGGACCAAACCATTTCATGTAAATAGAGGGGGGGGATTGTCACCGTACTCGCAAGCCGTTCGCTTTGGACCAAACCATTTCATGTAAATAGAGGGGGGGGGGGGGGGGATTGTCACCGTACTCGCAAGCCGTTCACTTTGGCTTTGCGAATGGACCAAACCATTTCATGTAAATAGAGGGGGGGGATATAATTTTAGATATATATATAGTACGGGCATGCCCTAGTTTCACAAAATCCTCTCATCAGGTAGTAGAGTAACACATGTATAATACATGTACCAAGTTTTGTGTGAAAAGAATGATAGGTGACATAGAAGATAGAAGTAGAAATGTGTTCTTTGTTTTTCCTTGTTTTTTATTGACGGTCTAATTTATGCAAATTATATGCATGTAATATGACAAAGAAGCGTTGAAACTGGTCTGAGTTAAAGCCAAGATTATATCTTTCAAGAAAAACTGAAAATTAGATATTAACTTGACTTTGTTTTTGTGTAAAGGCCTCTCAAAGGTACCGATGTAGTTTTCTCAAATTTTCACCAGTACTACACCCTTAAGTCCTAATTTCAAAAGTACCTTTGTACTGTTGATAGATGGACCGTTGCTTTCTGGCAGTTCTGGTGCCAATTTAACGCTCGTCTTCTTTCTATATCCATCAGAAACCTGTCACCTCCCTCTCTCTCTCTCTCTTCATCCGCAGATTCCTAGTTTTCATCCCGCAAATGCCTCCAATATAACTCAACACTTTTCCACTTCTCTGTTGTTGGAGCAATCACTCGGGTGGGGTTAGGAAGGAAATTAGAGGTGTGGGGGAGTAGACTGTGAATGAATAATGCATTTATAAAAAAAGAAAGTCGACTCAGACTCAGAAAGTTCAAGTCCTTAGAAAGTCTGTTTTAAAAGGCTAGTAACATTACACTGGTAACGGACAAACATGTGCTTTATGAGTATAACTTTCAAAAATGGCAGAAAAGGCACTTTACATAGGCATAAATAAAAAGAAAACTAAATAGCGATTATGAAAGACTCCAGCTGCTGTATTTTTGATATATTTTATGAGCTGGGCGAGGTCTCTGAATGGCGGTGTGTGTGTGTAACATTACACACCGCGTTCCTTGCCATTTTCAACATGAATGCACGACAAGGTATTTGAGAAAAAAAAACCCAAGAGTCCAATAAATGAATAAAGAAGGAGTTCTGTTCATGAAACCATTTTGCGATTGCTGGGCTATTTTCATGGACAACAATATGGGTGTGTATGTGTATCTATGAATATATATATATATATATATATATATATATATATATATATATATATATATATATATATAAATATATCTGTGCAACGTCTGTCCTGTCCTGTGTTGTCCTGTGTTGTGTTGTCACTGAACTACTTTCTCAAACTTTTGTGAAATCGTACGAAACTTCTGCTATGCACATATCTCTCCCGTCGGTATGTCCTAAGCGTATTTTGTTTCAAAAATGTTCCAATTATTTTTTTATTTTTTTTTTGGAATCATTTTGGGAATTTTTTTTTTTTCAACTTCGATTGTTTATAAAATGTGATATCACGTATATTACAAATACATTTGTGCAAAATAATTGTTTGAATTATGATTGGTTTAAACCATGACAAAATGGCAACTCGGGTACAGTCATTTATCTATATATCTACACATGTGGGCAGGGTCTGTATTGTCACTTAACGACTCCCTCAAACTTTTGTTTCCGTGGTTGTGAAGTGTTTTTAATAACGTTGTGGTGGTTTTGAATCACGTGGTGGTGAGGTATTTTGAATTATGTGGTGGTGAGGTGTTTTTATTACGTGTTTTATGGCTGTGAGGTGTTTTGAATTACTTGGTGGTGAGGTGTTTTGAATTACTTGGTGGTGAGGTGTTTTGAATTACGTGGTGGTGAGGTGTAATCGTCCCAAACTTCCAGTCTACACCTACCCCTCCCCAATGTAAGTGGTGAGGGGTTCTTTCTTGAAAAAAAAACATTCAACCTAAATCTTCAACCTAAATTGCCTATAAAAATGTAATATCACAAACACAACAAATACATTTGTGCAAAATAATCGTTTGTATTATGATTGGTGTAAATCATGACAACACAGCAACTCAGGTACAGTCATTAGCCTCAGATAAAATAAGCCCATTCCTCAGGAACGACGCGCGAGCCGAGCCAAGCTCGTGTATATATATATATATATATATATATATATATATACATATATATATATATATATATATATACATATATATATATATATATATATATATATATATATATATATATATATATATATATATATCAGGTGCTGGTATATATATCAGGTGCTGGTGCGACATGATCAGGTGCTGGCGGTGGTGGTGCAGATGGTGCAACAAGAGGTGTTGAGATCGAGAGAGAGAAGAGTGGAGAAGGAGACTGATGGGGGAGAGGTGTTGTTTGTCAAAGAGGGCCAGGTGGTAAGAGGTGGTAAGAGGAGGATGTGGAAAGCAAGAGGGCTGTCAGATGCTTGTGATTGGCAGGTGATGGCAGACCTAAAGCCACAATTGGTATTCCCAGAGGAGATCTGTGTGACAAGGTTGCGGCCTGACATTGTCATTTGGTCAAGTGCAACAAGACAGGTCATCTTCGGGGAGTTGTCGGTACCTTGGGAAGAGAACATGGAGGAGGTGCACGAGAGGAAGAGAGGAAAGTACAGTGAGCTGGAGGCAGAGTGCCGGGAGAAGGGTTGGCGAGTTTCGTGTCAGCCATTTGAGGTGGGGTGTAGAGGGTATATTGGCAATTCCTTTTCTGCATTTCTTGCTAGGCTTGGAGTGTGTGGGACAGAAAGAAGGAGGATGCGTGACAAGGTGGCCCAGGTTGCCTTGAAAGGCTCATTTTGGATATGGAGGAAGTTTATGGAGACAGGTCGAACGGTGTAGGTTGGTTGTCTGTTTTTTTTTTTTGTTTTTTTTTTTGCCATTATTATTTCTTATTTTGTGTATATGAGTGAGTGGGTGAGGGTGTATGTTTTTGCATGAATTAATTTTTGCATGAGTGTGTGTTTTTGTGTGTTGAGTGGTGTATGATGTAACGGTAGGTGGTTGGTTGGTTGGTGTTGTGTGTGTATGTATGTGTATGGGTGTGTATGAATGATCTGGTGTGTTTTGTTGGTGAGTGGTGAAGGGTATAAAGGTGGGTGTTTGAGTGTTCCACCATGTTTGTTTGGTGCTGTGGATTCTGGATGTGGAGGTGTTGTTGTTCGCACTGGCTTGGGGTGGGGGTATGTACGCATCCAGGTGCAGTTGCTGCATGTGGATGTGTATGTGCCCCTGCTGGCCCACCTCAGCTGACCGTATCGAGGTTGAAGGGCCGAAACGGGATAATGCTGAGGACCTCGACTGAGGACCCGGTCAGTGCGGCACACTTGTGACCAGGTGTGTTTTGAACTTATGTATGTGTATATATATATATATATATATATATATATATATATATATATATATATATATATATATATATGTATGTTTGGGGGAGTCCTCCCAAAGATATGGGGGGGGGGGGGGCTGGGGTTCTCCCAAAATGCCTGTTGTGTTGTTGTGTGTGTGTGTATCTAAATATGTATATACACACACAACAACACAACATGCATTTTAAGGCCATTTTCCCTGCTAGAGCAGGGGTTAGCCATATGCAGTCACGTGAAAAAGTAAGTACACCCCATGTAAAGTTTTGACTTTTTCAATATATTTCAACATACAGCTATTTGATCTTCATTTCAACAATATTGATAGATAAAGGTGATATAATATAACAAACATCATGAAACATTTACATTTTGTTGTACATTGTATAATTTAAATAAACATAAATGCAAATTTCGCATGTAGATAAAGTAGGTACACCCCTACATTTATCACCACTTCAAATACCTAAAATTAGAATCAGGTGCACCAGCTCAGGTGCAAATGATTAGAACATTGTTAGAGAGGATCTTGGAGGAACCTGTCTTATTTAAACCTCATACATTTAGTTTGGTTTTCTCTTTGTTGTTGAAGTGTGCGGCGTCACCATGCCTAGATCAAAAGAGCTCTCTGAGGCCTTCAGAAAGAAGGTTATAGATGCCTACGAGTCTGGGAAGGGATTAAAAAATATCTCCAAACAATTTGAAATCAATCATTCGACTGTCCGGAAGATCATCTACAAGTGGAGAAGTTTCCAAACAACTGCCACTTGTTCAGGCCAGGCCGCCCCTGCAAGTTCAGCCCGCAAGATGCTGAAAGAAGTCTCTAAGAACCCCAGAATGTAATCAGCGGACCTACAGGTAGCTCTGGCCATTGTTGATGTCCAAGTGTGTGAGTCTACCATTAGAAAGAGGCTGCACAAATTTGATCTACATGGGAGATGTGCCAGGAGGAAACCTTTGCTGTCCAGAAATAACATCAGGGCAAGACTAAAGTTTGCCAATGAACACCAAGGCAAAGACCAGCACTTCTGGAACAATGTGCTCTGGGCAGATGAGTCAAAGGTAGAGCTATTTGGCCACAGTACCAGAAGACATGTTTGGCAAAAACCAAAGACAGCATTTGACCACAAGAACCTGATACCAAATGTAAAGCATGGTGGTGGAAATATTATGGTTTGGGGCAGCTTTGCTGCATCAGGGCCTGGGCAGCTCACCATCATAGAATCCACGATGAATTCTTCATTGTACCAGAGGGCGCTTGAGGATAATGTGAGGCCATCTTTCAGAAAGTTGAAACTCAACCGAAGGTGGACCTTGCAACATGACAATGACCCTAAACATACCAGTAAATCCACCAAGGAATGGCTGAAAAGAAAGAAATGGAGGGTTCTGGAATGGCCAAGTCAAAGCCAGGATCTAAATCACATCGAGATGTTGTGGGGGGATTTGAAACGAGCTGTGCATCCCAGAAACCCCTCAAACATCGCACAGCTGAAATAATTCTGCGTGGAGGAGTGGGCAAAAATTTCTCCCAGTCGATGTCAGAGACTGGTAGACAGTTATAAGAAACGCCTACTTGAGGTTGTTTCTGCCAAAGGGGGCAATACCACCTATTAGAGCCAAGGCTGTACTTACTTTTTCCACATGCGAAATTTGCATTTATGTTTATTTAAATTATACCATGGACTACAAAATGTAAATGTTTCATGATATTTGTTATATTATATTACCTTTATCTGTCATTATTGTTGAAATATGTTGAAAAAGTCAAAACTTTACATGGGGTGTACTTACTTTTTCACATGACTGTATATATATATATATATATATATATATATATATATATATATATATACTAGCCGAAACCCATGGAACATCCACGGAAGGGAGGATGTGGTGTATGGATAGAGTGTACCATTATGGATGGCATCAGGTATTTGCTTGTCCGAGTAAGAGTGAGGAAGAAAGATGAGAATGAAGAGTGCGTATATGAACAACGTATTTATTGCAATCTACTTAAATGACAACGCTACGATATACTTTTGAAAAATGAATGGATTCGTAATAGGAATCGGCATAGCACCACTCTGGCCACACTGGCGCAGTGATATGTGTCAATGGAAAGGAACAGCAGTAGAACCATAGACTTTTAAAAAATGAACGGATTAGTAAATCGACTGGAATTAGCCCCATACTGGCGCATTGGTAAGCGTCAATGTCAAGGCAGAGCAGTAGGAATCTATCTATAATTCCAGTAATCTCTGTACGTTTGTACGTCTGTTTGTCTGTGACCGCTGTTTCTCGACAACCACGGGTCCGATATACTTTTAACTTGCCAGGTATATTGCTGGGGACCCGAGGATGTGCCTTTTCAAGGTTTCATATTAATCGGACAATTACTTACCGAGCTATGTCCAAAAAACGATTCAACCAATCAGAGAGCAGCGAACTATCGCGTGTGCCGAACGTGGCGGACACACTCTGCCTCGGATGGCACATTTGAGAGCGTATTCATTTATTTCACGTTTGCAAACTATGTTGGCGTTAAACTATGTTTTAAAACTAATAAAAACGAATTTGCGATTCATTCGCTTTCCTGCGCGTTTGTGCACGCGATGGCGATTTCTTTACCAAACTCCGGAAGCCGTTCGCTTTGGACCAAACCATTGCATGTAAATAGAGGGGGGGGGGATTGTCACCGTACTCGCAAGCCGTTCGCTTTGGACCAAACCATTTCATGTAAATAGAGGGGGGGGATATAATTTTAGATATAGATATAGTACGGGCAATGCCCTAGTATAATACAATGAACGCAGTATCAGAGGTTGAAATTATTTTAAAACTTCTGGATAAACAATGTTTGGGGTAATAGTCAAGCCTATGATGACTCCTTGCGTACTCGTATTATCAACCTTGATATACACATCTTTGAACGACCGTGCTCTTGAACATGCCACATATAACTGGCCGTGGGAGAAGACAGGAGCAGGCAAATAGATACCCAGTTTACGGAATGTTTAGCAATTATGGTAAACCCACGTGATGAGGTTAGCGTACACCGCGATCGACGACACCGGCACAAATGTATGCTCAGGATCGTCCACTCAGTGGACGGCTTGCTGTCGCTTTTGACTGTCCAATCAGCGTACGGCTTGCTTCGCCTTCACCCAGCAGACGCCAATAACATGGCGTCATATCGGCAGTTAATCGGATGCTTTTGGGCCCCAACGTCGGCTAATTCAGATTTTTCGAGTATGGCTGTACATGTTAAACAAAGAGCGCGGTTCGTAGATCGTAAATCCATTAGTGCCGTGGGCATCGGGTCACTGGGTGCGGCGTAAAAGGGATAACAAATTCGAGTCCTTACGCTATTATTATATATACGAGCCGAAACCCGTGGAACATCCACGGAAGGGAGGATGTGGTGTATGGATAGAGTGTACCATTATGGATGGCATAGGGGAGCGCTCATGGGATCTTCTTCTTCTGTTAAGCTCCAATTTTTTCTCTTTAAGTTAAGTCCAATCAGTCCTTCTCTATGCTCGAAGTGCTCAGGCCATGCCTTCCCGCTCTCATACTTTTATTTCCGTTCGGTGTAGAAAGAGATTGACATATCGTTCGTCTGTTTTCAGCTCGTTATCTTTAAGCTTCCTTACGTCTCGCCACCTGCTACACCTCTCTGAGTTACGAGGATTTATGCAATGCACCCCGAGTATCGCAACGTCACTCCATTTAACTTTATTAAAATGACGATAAAGACGTTTCCTTATATATCCTAATTTAAAATGTTCAAGGGAATAAAAAGACCATTTGGTTCACACCACCCATGTTCACACCACTCGACTGTCCAATCAGCGGACGGCTCGCTTCGCCTTTGCCCAGCAGACGCCAATACGATGGCGTCGTAAGATGGCGTCGTATCGGCAGTTAATCAGATGCTTTTGGGCCCCAACGTCAGCTAATTCAGATTTTTCGAGTATGTCTGTACATGATAAACAAAGAGCGCGGTTAGTAGATCGTAAATCCATGAGTGCCGTGGGCATCGGGTCGCTGGGTGCGGCGTAAAAGGGATAACAAAGTCGAGTCCTTACGGTATTATAATATATATATATATATATATATATATATATATATATATATATATATATATATATATATATATACAATTATACATATATATATATATATATATATATATATATATATATATATGTAGGGAGCTATTATGCCCCTCCCCCTTTGTTATTATGCTGCTTTACCAATTACCAAGTATAACCAATTATATGTCCTGTTTTGCCTTATTGCTGGACTCTTTATAATACTTTAAATCCTTTCTTGTGCATTGAGGATGTGTAATATCCTAATAAGGAGTTCTTTCCTGTGTGCTCTTAGCCTGTGTGGGCACAATCTTTCAGTTCTCCTCAGCTGGCCTTGGCTACAGTTCTTATCTCCTCATGACTTTTCCAATATCCTGAATGTTGACACTTTTATGAGTATTCACCCTCCCTTTGTTCTTTCTCAACCAAAGTTCTATACAGAAAGTTGTAAACAGGTTGCCACAGATGGCTGACCATCTCCTTATCTGAGTTAACCTATGAGTGGCCTTGATGAGCTTCCTCTAACTAACTGAACAACAGGATGGGACTATGGTGGGGGGACCGATGAGCCCATTCTGGGACCAATGAGCCCATTCTATCTCTGTATCTTGTGAGCTAACCCCACCCCTGATATTCCTTATATAAAGCAAGGTTTAATTGATTTAATTCAGAGCATCTTGCTGTACTGTTGGTCATTTCTTGTGAGTTTCAGTGCAACCTTTGCTGTCCTCAAGCTTGTGTAATCGAGTTCTAATAAATATATCCGTTGCTCCTTTTCTCTGAGTCTTTTGAGTCCAAAGTTCTAAGTCTCAATCCAACAACTGGTGGCAGCGGTGTCGATCAGTCTGTGCAGTCCGGGACGCGGTCCCAGGCAAGTGAGTGGTGAGACCAGCTAGCAATTGATCCGGGTCAGGTGAGCTGTGGGTTTTCTTTTGTTTTTTCCTTTATAGCATGGGGGTCAGTCCAAATTGTAACCCACTCTCTTGCTCGGTTGCCGTTTGTTCCGTTCCCTGCTCATACCTGTTCCACGAACCTAAATTTAAATACGGACCGCTTGGGTCCCGGAGCAACTGATTGTTTATGGACTCGTCAGGGTAACGTTACGTAAGGGGAAGTGCCCCACGTTGGGCACCTGAGGTTAAGGGGTAATAGATCTCTGGGTTGTGAGGGTAAGGATAAGGGCGGTGTCCCGATCCGAGGCCTACCCGGGAGACGTTGGAATTATAAATAAGGTTAGAAGTATTATAAGGGCGTAGGACGCCAGGAGAGTACAGTAAGGGTAGGTTAGAAGGCCGTACTTCGCGAGGCGGGCGAACCTCACGGGTACAAGGCTACGGGTCTCTCAGAGTTAGGTAGAAGGCCGTACTTCGCGAGGCGGGCGAACCTCACGGGTACAAGGCTACGGGTCTCTCAGAGTTAGGTAGAAGGCCGTACTTTGCGAGGCGGGCGAACCTCACGGGTACAAGGCTACGTCGGTAAACTAAATTTTCCTAGGATGGGGAACTGGATGGGTAATAAGACTGTAAAGGCAGGTGAACCTCTTAGAAATACCCCAGCATTTTTCATGTTTCGGAGGTATGGCTATGATGCTGCGAGACCAGGGAAGTCATGGGTTGCGCTGACTAAGGATCGAGGTGAACCGTGGCCCGAAGGAGGGTCTTTTGCGCTGGAAAAATTGGACGTGTTGTATGGGGCATTAGAAAAGTTAGAACAGGACACGAAACACTTCCCACCTGACTATTGGAAAGTCTTTGGTTGGTGGAAGGAAGAAGCGATGAAGTGACAGGCAAGATCGAAACAGGCCAGCCTGGCCGGTGAGGTATTAAAACTCAAGGGCCTGAGGAAACAGGTGAATAAAATGCAGGATGAAGCGGTTAAGGAAATAGAGAGGCAGGCTAACGAGTGACTGATGCCGCTCGTTGAAAGTCAAGTCCCCGTGGGAGGGTCAGGCAGATACCAAACCCCTACCCTCCCAGCCCTGAGCTCTGTCCCGGGGTTCCAGGCAACACCACCCTCCCTGCCCCACCCTTTTCACCCCGACTCACCCTTTCCACCCCGGTCTAAGAATCCCCTTTCTTTTGAATGATTGAGACATAAGGCGTTGTACACGACCCACTCAGGTCGTTGTGCTGTGAATTTTTGCGACTGTTCACACTGCTGAATGTGCGCAGTGGTTTGAAATGCGAGCTGGCTTGTCAGTCACGTGGTATGGAGAATGTATAGGGAAACGCATGATTTAAAATGCGTTGCCTAGGTTGGCAGGGGAGTGGCTGTTGGAGGTGCATGGTTGGAGTCGATCCGGTGTTCGCGCGACGTCTGAGAGACTCATTGGTATATGAATGAATGAATAAATGTATATATGGATGTCTGTCATTGAAGTATGTATTTGTGTCCATTGTGTGTGCCATGTGTCATTGACGCATGAAAGGGTTTCTTGTATTGATTGGTATTGGCTACTTGTGCGGTATGTATGGATGTGTGAGGTGTATTAGGCATGAATGACGTGGGAAAATAGTAAAGAAAATCTTGCTGAAATTGAACTATTGTGAGTTTTAAAAGGTTGCATAGAAAGCTTAGAAATAGTTAAGGGGGCGTAGAAACACTTACTCGGATATTTTCTCCAACCTGACGGTGTTGGAGAGTAGGTTGGAGGTTTTTGTATTTCTCCTGTGGCCTGTGATCCGACTGACAAGGTCCCAATGTATGATGTCATGGAGGAAAGACGTGTCTGCCTGTTTGTCTGATCGTAAGTCTGTGGTGTGATTTCACGGAGGGCCAAGGTTTAATCCAGTAAATGGGAGTTTTATGTTGTGGCAAGTGTGCGAGGGGGCACATCGGAGCACGCGAGTGGGGGTATTTGCGGGAGTGCACACCCGTGGTGAGTGTTACAGGGAAAGACATATGGGAACTTTTTATTTTCAATAAACAGACTAGGTTATTTTCTTGTTTATTTGTTTATTTACGAAAAATAAATAAATAACAGGGGGAGGTAGGTTAATGGTGGTTTGTTGGCGGTAAAATTGGTTGAAAGTCGAGTTGAAACAATTTATATTGGGATATTGGGATTCATAATAGCTATTGGGCAGGTGGGATTGAATTTAACATTGGCTATTGGATAAATATTGAAATCCATGCCGGGAATGTCGATTTTAACGTCCATCCGAAGGATGTAGCACATTGTGAAGCTGCACATGGCTTGACAGGACATGGGAGCCAATGAGCTGTGTAATGAGAAAGATTAAAATTATGTCATGGTGTGAAATGCCGTAGAGGTGTGAAATACACACCTTTGGCCTGGAGGGGAGTTCTTTTGGTAACTTACTTCCATGATTTACGTTCCATTGGAAGGGGAATAGGAAAATATGGGAATAATATGGAACAAATCGACAAGACAAATTGGGGTACAAACTCACCATGGAAGGAGAATGGAGGTTATAGTTTCATTGTTGTGTCTGTCTGGCTGTCTAGCAGGCCATGGAGTTATATTTCTGAAACATGGATTTCGACAGTAAAGACAGGTGTGTACCCTGAGAAAATTGTGGGTTGTGGAGTGGGCACTTTTGATGGGCAATGGGGGACAGATGTTGTGTGCAACAAAGGTAAATAGATTGGATTTTGGCAAGGTTGAGTGAGATATGTGGTTGGATGGGGTGTGAAGGCGAGTTATGGCAGCTCCAGGGAGCACTCCTGGTGTTGGGTCTCATATAATTATGGTTAAAGTACATGTGCAGACAAAGGTGTGCTTCGGTTTGTATTACTGGCAGAGAAAAGACAACAAAGTGGCAAAGGTTACAGTTCCACAGAAGGAGAGCGAACAAGGAAAGTGGCTGGGCTGTTGATAAAACCGCTGGGTTTTACGTTGATTTAAGTTGTTGTGGATTTATGTTCAATTTTAATTTAAATTCCTATAGTCTAGTGCATATGGGACGGGGAAAATGGGAGATGACGTCAGTGTGCTCCGAGTATTGTAGTGATGGGGGAGCGCAATAATATAAGGGGTGACTGCAAAGCGCATGTTTCAGAAGGGAGTAGTTAGACCAAATGACGCTGTGTGTGTGTGTAGAAGAGTATTGTCTATTGAGCAGAGTATTGTGAGTGGGGGTGAGTGCATTGTATTGAATGAAGAAGCCTGGAGTCAGTGTGTGGGCACAGGTGTGCAAACCCAGGTGTATGGAGAATGGTTGTGTGAAATAACTTGTATGGAATGGATGGCTCGCTCGCTGACAGCTACAATCCATGTGGATTGTGACCGACGCTAACATTTCTATGAATGTATAAATGGAAAATAGTTATTTAAATAAAATAGATATTGTGTCATGACACAAAGGGTTGAACGTGCGATTCCAGGAATGAGCAAGTATTTTTGATATAAGCTGATGTTTCAAGTGACGATTTGAAATGTTGGAAGCTTAGATCAATCTTAAAGATACAAGCTTTTCATCTGTGAGCCGGAAGTCGACCATTTGTTTAATTTTAGATACTATACCTAATATTTACATGTAAATGCATGACTGGTCTGGATTTGGACTGCTCTGTGAGTTTTTGGGAAAACGGTATGCGCAGCTGGATTAAGTTTGAGTGGTTGTTTCATATACTCTGGGTACATGTGACTTAAAGGATGAATTGGACTTGCTGTGAACAGTGTAGATGCAAGAAGAGATAGACCGGGACACAATGAGCTGCTAGGTGAGCCATTGAGGTGGATTAAATGTTTTGTTGTTGTTTTTGGAAGTTCGGTTGTTGCATTGCCAAAGGTTTCTGTGTAGTGTGGTATCTGTTGAAAGTGGATCACCTGTTGTCTTGTGTGGCATGAGCAGGGATGTATGTAACTGTATGTAACTTCCTGGGTTCAGGAAAATAACTTCAGTTGCAATTTGGTTTAAATTAAAGGTTAACATTAGCTGGAAATTGTCAAAGGTGCTTTAAAAAGCTACGTCCAATTTCATTTTGCCATTTGTAGAAGAAAATTCACTGCATTTAACATGCATTTCCTTTAAACAGGCTTGGTCGGGCCAGCGTACATTTCAGCCAAAGTCTTATCTGGTCCACTCCCACACCAGGCTTGACTCGTGCTGCGACTTTGGGTTGAACTGTCGGTTTAATTTGCACAGGGAATGGAATAAGGGGATTATAATGGGAGAAAGTGAACATTTGTGGATCTGAGGACAAGCTGGTTTGAATGTGTACCTGGGGTTTTCTGTGTGTCTATGTGTCTGTCTGTCTGTCACACTGGACTCTTGGATGGGTTTTCATGAGACGAATTTCAGACAAAACCCTCTTTGTTATTTCAGAATTGATCTGCACCCCACCTCACTGTGAAATGGACAGGTTGTGTGTGTGTCTCAGAGGTTTATGGACAACGTGGAGTGGCTGGTGTGAAGGGAGTGGTTGGGAAAGATGGACCCCCTTCACGAATACCCGTGGATAGTAGTTTAAAATAGGTAGAGGGTACAGGTAAATTGTGGTGGATATGGGCTGTGGTGCGCGTGGTAGAATTGGGAGGGCTACTCCAAAGCATTTTGCTTCCCCGCGCTATTGCGGTGATCAAATGTCGCGGCCATCAAAGGGCGGACACTGACGTTGCTCGGGGCAATGCAAGGGCGGACGAGACGGCAGGAAAAGCCGCCAACCAAAGGATGGACAGGTACGATAGTAAAGTAGATATTGACCGCCTTGGCAATAGTCCTTGGAATCGTGGTTTGTTGTGTACTAATCGAGGCTTTAGTCCTTGCGTGTGTGAGAAAGTTTACCACAGGATGGACACTGAAGACGACACCAGAAAAGGCCATGGTGATGACCGACAAGCTGACCGTGGGTCCAGATGACACTCCGGCCGTCGACGTGACTGCAGATCGCGGATCCTGGAACGACGACCCGAACGAGTCACTGGGCCGCGACAATGAGATCTCCGCTTCCGAAGATTGTTCTTCCATTATTGATATTACTGATAATGAGGTCGATTACACATTTGCAGACCTTGAAGCATTTCAGGCTGCCAGAAGGCCGATTCCTCTGGGCCCCAACGCGTCGCATGCAGACGTCAACGAGTTCCTAACTAAGGGACTCTTCCCATTTCTTCTCGATGTGTAGGGCTATGACTATTGCTGGCCGCCGACGCCGCAAGCCTACGCCACCTGAGAATAATGTTACTGATGATGTTACCGGTGATGATGGGGGCCACATGCAAGGGCCCCCGACCGATGTTTATGTTTCAATGCAAGCTTTGCCTCTTTATGTTTCACGAGCCCACCTTTATGTCTCACAAGCTCGCAGCGGGTCAAACGTCACTGACCCAATCCTGGATTTGGACCCAACTGCACACCCAAGCCTGGATGGTGAGGAACTCAACATTGGAGATACTCTGAGTTCCGAATCTGATTGTTTTGGAGATTCGTCCATGGATAACAGCGATGGAAGCAGCATCGCCTCGGACGATCTCGACTTTGACCCAAAGGAAGTTGCTCTCCCTCCTTTGAAATCCGTTATGCTTTGTTTTATGGCCATAGGTTTGAGCCACCTGATACTGACGATGTTGTGTCTTCCCCAGATCACCAGCATGTAAGAGACCTCATGAACATGAATATCGATTGAGCGCTGACGATTTCCAAGGATTTCTCCTGGGGAAGCCTGGGCGAGCTCCAGTCGGGGAGGAGTCCGGCCGCACCTCTGTGGACCAAGGGTGGGTCAGGAGATCTTCCTGGGTGTGGACCCCGGTGGAACCAGAGGTCTTCGTTGGGGATCTGACACGCTATTCGATCTTCATGTCTCTACGGTCTCACCTCACACACCCATATACACCCGACTTACATCATACATCCATTAACACCACTTACACCCAGACGCCCACGGATCTTCTGCTGAGTGCGCTGTGCGGTACGGGGTACGAGACATGCTCACTGGGAGGCATCCGTGTGGTATGTTTAGTGAATCTTTTACACTGTCTGTTTTGCCTCACTTGGAGGTTTTTCCTTTATGCCATTTGTTCACCCTGCTTCTACGGCCTTACAGTGCATACTCACATACAGACGCGAATCATCCTACTGGTACTGTGTGGTGCTTTGCGTGCGGGACATGCTCACCGGCTGCCTTCGCGTGATATGTTGAATGACTTTTCTGATTTTCTTTATTTCTGCTTTGTTTGAAATAAAGGCCTTTGATTGGCTCGTAGATAACTTTGTATCTTAGATCCAAAAGGGCGGTATGTAGGGAGCTATTATGCCCCTCCCCCTTTGTTATTATGCTGCTTTACCAATTACCAAGTATAACCAATTATATGTCCTGTTTTGCCTTATTGCTGGACTCTTTATAATACTTTAAATCCTTTCTTGTGCATTGAGGATGTGTAATATCCTAATAAGGAGTTCTTTCCTGTGTGCTCTTAGCCTGTGTGGGCACAATCTTTCAGTTCTCCTCAGCTGGCCTTGGCTACAGTTCTTATCTCCTCATGACTTTTCCAATATCCTGAATGTTGACACTTTTATGAGTATTCACCCTCCCTTTGTTCTTTCTCAACCAAAGTTCTATACAGAAAGTTGTAAACAGGTTGCCACAGATGGCTGACCATCTCCTTATCTGAGTTAACCTATGAGTGGCCTTGATGAGCTTCCTCTAACTAACTGAACAACAGGATGGGACTATGGTGGGGGGACCGATGAGCCCATTCTGGGACCAATGAGCCCATTCTATCTCTGTATCTTGTGAGCTAACCCCACCCCTGATATTCCTTATATAAAGCAAGGTTTAATTGATTTAATTCAGAGCATCTTGCTGTACTGTTGGTCATTTCTTGTGAGTTTCAGTGCAACCTTTGCTGTCCTCAAGCTTGTGTAATCGAGTTCTAATAAATATATCCGTTGCTCCTTTTCTCTGAGTCTTTTGAGTCCCAAGTTCTAAGTCTCAATCCAACATATATATATATATATATATACGTATATATATATATATATATATATATATATATATATATATATATATATATATATATATATATATATATATATATATATATAATATATATATATATATATATATATATATATATGCAGTGCCTTCAGATGTATTCACACCCCTTGGATAAAATTGAGATATTTTGTCACTGATCTACACATAACACCCCACAATGCCAAGTGGATTTTTTTTCAGAAGTTTTTAGAAAACAATGAAAAATGAAAAAGGGAAATATATACTGAAACGCAAAAGAAGCTTACCACCTTTGAAACCTTTAAATATCAACAATAACACTGCGTGTAGTAAATGTGTGAACTTATTTGTGGACAATAGTGTCCTCACTGTCAGACAAATGGTCACGGATGGTCACTTGAACCTTCAATGGTCACTTCATAGCACAGCTGTTGAACAGCCGTTTTGACTGTCAGTGATTAGCCAAGGGGTACGGGATGATTTTAATGAGCTGCACGTGATGTCTTGATATTGGCTTTAAAAACGCCACTGCAAATTGGGCATTTCAATCAACATGCCACGATTTTCAAGGGATCAAGGGCAGCGTGCCCTGGGCATGCTGCAAGGCGGACTGAGCTACCGTGAGGTGGCACGTCGCCTTGGCTGTTCACACCAGACGATATCGGCCCTGGTGGACAGAGACACCCTCCACAACTCTGCAGATGACAGACCTCGATCAGGGAGGCCAAGAGTCACCACTGCAAGGCAGGACAGGCAGATGGTCCGAGGTCACCTGCGGGATCGATTCCGTCCAGCATCCCGCACTGCGGCAGAAACTCCGGGGCATGCAAACCCATGGATCTCCAATGATACTGCACGAAGACGACTGCATGACTATGGTCTGACTGCCAGACTATGGTCTGACTGCCAGAAGACCATACAGAGGCCCCGTGATGACGGCTGCCCATTGCCGCAACCGACAGAGATGGTGCCAGCAGCATCAGCGGTGGACCTTGGCGCAGTGGAACGAGGTCGCTTTCAGCGATGAGTCAAGGTTCTGTGTGGACAGTCCTGATGGGCGTGAGCGTGTCTGGAGAAGAACTGGCGAGCGATATGCCGATTGTTGCATGCGTCAAGCCAACAGGTGGGGTGGCCCAAGTGTGATGGTGTGGGCCGCCATATCAGGCCGGTACAGGACGCCACTGGTGGTTGTGGATGGGAATCTTAACGCCCAGCGGTATGTGGATAACATCCTGTGACCTCATCTGCTGCCATTCCTGCTAGACCACCCAGAACTGAGAACCTTTCAGCATGACAACGCTCGTCCCCATGCTGCTCGCTTTACCACTGCATTTCTCCAAGGCGAGAACATCAACACCATGCAGTGGCCTGCGCTCTCCCCTGACCTGAATCCCATAGAGCACCTGTGGGATGAGCTTGGGAGATGCGTAGTTGGCAGGGCCAGGACACAGGCAGAGCTGCTTCAGACATTGAGGACTGAGTGGGACAGAATCCAGCAGCAATCCATCCAAAGACTGGTAGGCAGTATACGCCGATGATGCACTGCCTGTATCCAAAACAATGGTGGCCACACACGCTATTGAAAGGGGACTGACATTGCACCCTGTGCTGTTCTGTACTGTAGAACAAACTGATGAGATGGTGTATCTTGGTCAAAAACTTGACATGTCATCAATAAAATGCCAATGTTTCAATTAGCAATTGTTGGTTTGTTTTATTTTGAACTGTTACAATTTTATTACATTTCAAACAAGTGGTCTGTCATCTGCAGAGTTGTGGAGGGTGTCTCTGTCCACCAGGGCCGATATCGTCTGGTGTGAACAGCCAAGGCGACGTGCCACCTCACGGTAGCTCAGTCCGCCTTGCAGCATGCCCAGGGCACGCTGCTGTTGATCCCTTGACAATCGTGGCATGTTGATTGAAATGCCCATTTTGCACTGGCCTTTTTAAAGCCAATATCAAGACATCACGTGCAGCTCATTAAAATCATCCCGTACCCCTTGGCTAATCACTGACAGTCAAAACGGCTGTTCAACAGCTGTGCTATGAAGTGACCATTGAAGGTTCAAGTGACCATCCATGACCGTTTTGTCTGACAGTGAGGACACTATTGTCCACAAATAAGTTCACACATTTACTACACGCAGTGTTATTGTTGATATTTAAAGGTTTCAAAGGTGGTAAGTTTCTTTTGCGTTTCAGTATAAAATTGACGTAAGTATTCAAAACCCCCGAGTCAGTACTTTGTACTTTCACAGCGATCACAGCTTCGAAGTTTTCTTGGGTATGTCTATATCAGCTTTGCACATCTGGATTTGGGGGGTTCTCGCATTCTTCCTTGCTGTTTGCTCAATCTCTCTCAAGTTGGATGGGGAGTGTCGGTGTTCAACAATCTTCAAGTCTTTCCACAGATTCTCAATGGGATTCAAGTCTGGACTTTGGCTGGGCCATTCAATAAGTTTCACGTTCTTGTTCCAAAACCATTCTAGTGTTGCTTTGGCTGTATGCTTGGGGTAATTGTCCTGTTTGAATGTAAATCTTTGCCGCAGTCTAAATTCTTTTACACTCTGAAGGAGGCTCTCCTCAAAGATTTCCCTTTATTTTGTTCTTTATTCATTGTTCGCTCCACCATTATAAAACTTCCAGTCCCTGCCCCTGAAAATCATCCCCATAAGATGATGCTGCCACCACCATGCTTCATGGTAAGGATGGTGTTAGATGGGTGATGAGCTGTGCTCGTTGTACGCTAGATGCAGAACTTTGCATTCAGGCCAAAGGGTGCCATTTTTGTCTCATCAGAGCACAGAATATTTTGCCTCCTGCTCTCAGAGTATTTCACGTGTCATTTTGCAAACTCTAGGCATGCTGTCATGTGTATTTTTCTCAAGAGTGGCTTCTATCTGGCCACTCTCCCATAAAGCCTAGATTTGTGAAGTGCTGCAGAGACCGTTGTCTTTCCAGCAGGTTCTCACATCTCAGCCAAGGAACTGTAGTTCTTCAGAGTGGTCATTGGGTTCTTGGTAACCTCCCTGACGAAAGTTTCTCTTGCCCGGTTGCTTTGCTTGGTTGGACAGCCAGCTATAGGAAGAGTCTGTGTAGTTCCATATTCTTTCCATTTTGTAATGATGGAGCTCACTGTGCTCTTGGGAACTTTCAACACTCGATAAATTGTTTATACCCTTCCCCAGATCTATGCCTCCTCACAATTCTATCTTGGAGTTCTACAGCCAATTTCTTGGACTTCTTGGTTGAGTTTCGGCTCTGACTTGCACTGTCAACAGCGGAAATTTATATAGAATTTTTTTCTTTCTTTCTAAATCATGTCCAATCAATTGAATTTGCCAGAGATGGACTCCAATCAAGTTGTTGAGACTGCTCAAGGATGATCAAAGGAAATTGGATGCTCCTGAGCACAATTTGGAGTATCAAAACAATGGGGTTGAACATTTATTGACTCAAGACATTTCAGAGTTTTCTTTTTAATTATTTTGTAGAAATTTCTAAAAAAAAAAAAATCCATTTGACATTATGGGGTATTATATGTAGATTAGTGACAAAAAAACTCTAAATTTAATCCATATTAAAATCAGGATGTAACACAACAAAATGTGAAAAAGTCAAGAGGAGTGAATACTTTCTGAAGGCACTGTAAAGGTCAGAGCAACGACACAGCAAGTAAAACTAGTAAAACGGTTTTCCGAGGACATTCAAATGGAATTTGGACTAGATAAGTGCGCCAAGTGCATAATTGTACAAGGTAAACCAAAAAAACAGATAACATTAAAATTGACGTTGAAACAACAATACAGCAGTTAGAAAACGAAGCATCATACAAATACCTCAGAGTAAAAGAGTACCACCAAATATGTCACAAACAAATGTGCAAAACAATCGCCAAAGAATACCTACGTAGAATGAAGCTGATTCTGAAAACATACCTCTTCCCAAGAAACAAAATCAAAGCCATAAACCGGCTCGCAATACCAGTGTTCCAATATAGCTGCGGAATAAAAAACTGGCCCCATTGAGAAGTCAACAAGTTAGACATCAAAACAAGAAAACTCTTTAACATAAACAAAATGTTTTACAAGAACCAGTGCATCCCGAGAATGCACCTGCCGAGACGAGGGGGGGGGGGGAGGTGTGGGAAGGGGGAGGGGAGCGGCATGATGGAACTCAACCAGGTGCACAGAGTGATGAGTGCAGGACTAGCTGAGTATGTGAAATGCTCAACAGACTATCGGATGCAATTTGTAAAGAAGATCGACCTTCTTGAAATTCACCCCAGATTCTCTACTGTTGTTGTGCTTGCGTGCTTCCCTCTCTCTCCCCATCTTGTCTCCCGCTCCCTTTATTATATGTTGTATGTGTCTGTTTATGTTTTTGTGATTAATGTTAGCTCTTACACGAGCCTCGATCTTGTATACAAAACCCACCCCCCAAAAACAAACATGAACACAACAAACCTGAAAAAGTATCCCTAACTCACCTTGCAAATAATTTCTAAAAACAGGTGCGAATATGAGATGGTGCACAGGAAAATGAAGCAACAACAAATACAGCCCCAACAATTGCAAAAAAGACAAAATAAATATGCAAAAATAAATGTCAAGAAACCGGGAGAATGACAAAAGAGCAGGAAATTACAAAAAAAAACAAGCATTCTGAATATTGCGCTGCAATACATTGCCCCTACCAGCAGTCTGTCGTCTGGAAAACTGTTGGGGAAATTACCAAAGTTCAAAGTGCCATAACTTTGTCAAAAATGATCGAAACGTCATGAAGTTCGAACTTGATCTGTAACGTATCATGAGGAAACCATGTACCAAGTTTGAAATCATTAGCATTAAGAGTTTAGAAAAAAAGTCCGGAAAACTGTTCTTTGCGTGACGGACTGACGGACTGACAGACTGTGCAAACCTATAGTCCCCTCTGGTGTACACAGGTAGGGGACTAATAATTGGACAGAGTGGGAATGGACAAAGAAGGCTCATTGGAATGGCTAAGAAGAGATTAGCTCAACTGGGACGGCGAACGGATCATAATAAATGCCCAATATCAAGGACACGACACCATTGGATTTACAGTAAATGGATAGTGGGACTGAGCCAGACGGACAAGTGTAGATTCTGCAAGACAGATACAGGAAGTACGAGTCACCTGCTCTCGGGATGCAAAAAACTATTATCAGAACAACTTTACACACACCGGCATAACAAAGTATGCAAAGTGATTCATTGGAATATCTGCAAAAAATTAAACATCCCAGTACCAGAAAACTCATTGAAATACTATCCAAGGGCAATCATTAAAAATGAGGAGGTCATGCTCACGTACGACCTGATGATTCCAACGAGTGTGAACATAGAAAACAAAGCATTGCGTCCGGACATTGTACTCAGGAACAAAAAGGAAAAGACAGCATTGATGATTGAGATATCAGTACTCAGCGATTTTAGCCTAAACAACACAGAAATCAAGAGAATGACCAAATACCAGGACCTCAAAAATGGGGTCAAGAGATCTTGGAAGCTGAAGAGCATCGAAATTGTACCAGTGATAATTGGAGCAACATGAATGATAAAGAAGAACCTCATTGAGATTTTAAAAACCATCCCCGGGAATATTATCACAAATGAACTACAACTGGAGGAAATCGAGGGTTCAGTGACGATCCTCAAAAGAGCCTTTGTAACAAAACTCTGAAAAAGTTGAACAGTTTGGGCCATGAACCGTGATCCCTTACCGAAGAGGAGGTGGATACTTTGGGTCCTGGGAGGACTCTGTTCTACCTCCGAAACCCACAAATGAAGATAACAAGTGACACACACACACACACACACACACACACACACACACACACACACACACACACACACACACACACACACACGTGTATACATCGAGAGGGCTCAGTTCCACCTCTTCTGAAACACGCATTTGCTGATAACAAACAACGACACACTGCGGATACACTGCTTAAGTTGTATGTGATCACCGTTGAAACAAGCGTTTATGACGTCATCAATGAACTCTCAGGCTAAAATGTGTCAACAATATAATTGACTGCATTAGGAATATACTGTTATAGATCGCGGCTAGATGTTATAGACCGAGCGGTTGGTGACCGCGACCTAACAAACTTACCCGATTCCACCCGAACGTTGACTAATCGCGCTACGCTAGATCAATTGAGGAAAGGACACACGGCTGGGTTTAAAATGACACGACACCAGGGATACGGTTCTCAAGACCTCCGGAGGAGGTTATATTATGGCGGAAGGTCAGATTACAACGACAAGAGGGACAGCATAGGAAGATAGGCACTTAGACACACTTATCTTATTCCCGACAGACCACAGATAAACAGGACAAAAACTGACCCACACGGGGATTGATGGCAAGGAAAGCGGGTATTCGATGGCCAGCACAAGGTGCACCTTGTGCTCAGGGACAGGATAGCGCGGCCCAAAAGATGCAGGAGGTCTCTCAGCGCTCGGAGGTAGTGACTTCTCTTTCTCCAAGCTGGGGGCGCATCTGACGTCACGTCCGGTAAGTGGCCGCGTATATCCGGCGGGGAGTGACACGCCCTCGGCTCGTTAGCTCCGCCCCAGATGGAATCGGCCCGTTGCTTCTCATTGGGTGCGTGCGGGGGGGTTACCGGCTCCGCCCTTGACGAGGGGCTGACAAGGAGCCCCTTCGTGGTAACCCCGTCGGAGCGCATGGTCAATGGCGGCTAACCGAGCCGGTGTGAGGACGCACACTCCCCCCGCGCCGCGCCGTTGTTGTTGTAGTTGTTGTTGTAGTTGTTGTTTGGGGAAGAAGATGGGAGGAGGTATGGGAAGATCCTAAACTCACTACTGGTGCCATATAATCACATTCTGGTGCAACGAAGAGTCAGAATTAATGGAAACGAGTCCTTAACTGACATAGACTAAGAATAACTAGCAAGATGTCCGAAAGTTGTCGACGTGAGATGCGGTGGACCTGGGCACGACATTTAATGGGGGAAAAAGGGGAAGGTCGGTTCTACAGAGTGTTATTTACAGGCAATGGGACTAGGGAATGGGGGATTGGGGATAGTTGGGGAGTATTGGGGAAATAGGGGAGTATTTACAAGCGGATATTGAGGCCAAGTCCCATATCCGCAACAATACTATTATAGCCGGCGAAAACGGTGTTGTGAATGAACGCGTACGTATTATGTTGAAAAGCCAGATGTTGCTGGATCCTTTGAGAATTTTGACGCTTTGACGCACCAATCACACCATGGAGGCCGCCATCTTGCGGCTGCGGAAGTATGCATAAACACTTGCGAAAAAGTTCAATAGGAGTTTGTTTCACCCGTCTTTTTTTGATTCACAATCTTATGTTGAAAAGCCAGATGTTGCTCGATCCTTTGAGACTTTCGAAGCTTTGACGCACTAAATCGCTCCATAGAGGCCGCCATCTTGCGGATGCGGAAGTATGCATAAACAATTGCGAAAAAGTTCAATCGGCGCCCGTGAAACTACGTAACTTCCGGTTAGTGCACGCTTCGCGAAAACAGTCGCGACTCTGGGGCATTTTCGAAATTTTTCTCTTTTTTAGTGGTAGACCCAAAAAGCCGAATTAGGCTTCAATCCCATGCTCCCATGCTCAGTAGGTTTGTCTGATTTATGATGTTGTCCTGCACCTACCGGTATAAGCGGTTTACATGAAGAAAGAAAGCTCGGTTTGATTAACGACAGTCACACATTGCCGTTGAAACAGCGCTATCGTCTGATCTGCAGGCACTGATCTTACTGCAAGCTAACTTCTTCTGGTGGAGGAAGCCGCAGTGCCTGGAGAGAACCAGCCCTGACAGTGACTGAAGTTAGAAGACTACACACACACTGTGAAAACGGATGTTAAGCCCAGTCAAAATTTCTTAAAATAGGCCCTAAGCTAGCACATCGTATAGTTACTTCCTTAAGCTTCTTGTGACATTTATTGCATGTAGGTATTGGGGAGGACTGTCTGCTATTCTCTTTTACCAAGTCTTACCAGGTAGGGCAAAGGGGGGGCATTAAGCTCCATGGGGCATGAGGCTCCACTACATTGTAAATGCATTATATTTGCCTTCAAGATTTTCAAAGTAGTGGAGCCTAATGCCCCCTGGAGCTTAATGCTCCCCTTTGCCCTACAGTACCTACTACACCTATCTACTACCAACTACCTAACTTATGCCATCGTGATGGGCAAAATAGTGGCAAGAGGCTTTGGCTTCGCCGGCTCATTGCGGCTTTGCAGTAGGGTACTAGTAATTATAAATTCGTGCTGAGATTTAATTCAGGACAAATTGATTCTTTTAATTGAGGACAATTTGATTCCTCTGGACTGCTAACAGGTTACTAGACCAGCACGCGGTAGAGCGCATATCTCCACCAGGCTGAACAGTTTACGCTTTGTATCCCACTGATAGCAGGGCCGTCTTAGGGCATGGGCACACTGGGCAGTTGCCCAGGCGCCCCAAGTTGCCCAGGGGCCTCACGATTCTTGGTGCACCATGCTGCCATATTGTTCATGAGAGATCTCTTGGCAGAGTGGATAATTACTCGACCTCTCGCTGGAAAGGCCTGGGATTAAGTTACGAAATAAGATTGTAGCAGATTACATTTCATTTTATATGCAAATGTAGGGCTGTAATATGCATTAACCTGATTTCATTAAGATTTCCACTCATTTATTCACCGTGTAAAATACGAAACAAGTTTCACTGCGCATCTCGATTGCCATTTGTTGAATGACGTCACGCACTTCTTGTTGAAGTTGAGTTGAAGAGTCCAATTTAGTAAGGGCATTTTATGAGATATTTCACAAATCTGTTAACTAAATTGTTACCAAAAAATTTCTTCACCAATATGTTTGTAAAGGTGTGTAATAACATGTGTTAAAATGTTGAAGTTCAACTCCCGTGGGAAACCCAGAAAAAAAGCTGTTGAATTCGGGTACCGAAAAATTATTTTCGAGAATTTTTATTTTTTTAATCGGCCCTTAAGTAACTTATGAGGGGTCAAATAAGAGTTTTTTATGATTCTGAGTTGATTGTTAACATTTATATTCCAAATCCAAATCAAATCGGAAGATCAAAGGTCACTATAGCGACCCCAGCGCGCCGTATGCACTCTTTCAGAGTGGTGAAGATGGTGTTGAGGTCATTAGGGTCTCCTTCAATAACTGGGAGGAACTCGATCTGTGTGCTCTGCTTTGCATCATTAGTATGGATTCTCTTCATCCAGCCATTCCAGTTGGAGTGTGGGAACTCAGGATCGTTGGCTTTGATCACCCACCCCGCTGCCCAGAGTGTGTCACCTGGAGTGAGGAGTGGCTGATCATGAGCCAGGGAGGAGGAAAGCTCAGCGAGGGGGAGAAACATGATCGCGTTCGTTCCTATCTGTTTCCTGTTCGTAAATGGAATAATCTTTACTTCAGTTCCTCTCAGGATCTTAGCTTTGTCGAGTGCCTTCAACTTCACCCGGGGGAAAGCTGCTGTTGTCTGTGGATCTGGCAAAGGTGGTGCCGGAGAGGTGACTTCGATCCAACCCATTGAGTGAAAGGGAGTGTTTCCGTGAATAGAGACAATGTTTAAATCTATATTGTCTCCAACAAACTGAGTGACTGCATTGTTTGTTTCCCCAACCTCCATAAAGACCACCTGATCATTACTTGACAATTCACTTTCACTGGCTGGCACTTTGGCTGTCATCACTGATTGATGCTCAAGCGCAGCATCAACCGCAACCTCATCATTGATCTGTTCATCGGTTTCCTCCACAATGGTGTCAAGAGTGCCAGAAGTATCTGGAACATCATCTCCACTCCTACTATTAAGGAAGCAGTATTTGTAGTTTTGTGTCTCCGTGTAAGACTCAGTGTATCCCAGCCGGTGGAACTTGTTGAGCATCCATTTTGACCCAAATCTATGATCAAGTTGTATGGCAAGCCCCATTTGGTGTGGCAATACTCCAGACCGAGGTCGACAGGCCTTAATAAAATTCTGCCCCCAAACGGCAACTCTTTCGTCTGTCTTGACAATCGGTCTCAAGAACATCTGAAGGCTTGCAGGAACAAGTGTCAGCTGACTATCGATGTCAGTCATACTGTGTGTGGTGGGGTATGACTTTGGACCTAAATCAATCAAGGCAATATCATTGGATATGAACTTGAGTGCCGTCTTTATGATCTGAGTCTTCTCATCTCCATGGTCAAGATTAGCATGATGCTCTCGTAGAATATTGTCGGTGCCATCTTTGAGACAGAGTACATCTGCCCTTCTTTCCTGTGTTGTGAAATACAAGGTGTCTTCGTATTTCTCTAGAAGTTTTATCTTTAGCCAATGCTTTGAATAAGAAAGGCTCTTCTCTGGTGACTGATCAAACTCCTGCAGCTTTTCATGGACTTGGTCCATGTTCATTACCCCATGCTCTAATTCTGAGTCTAACCATTCGCAGAATTCAATAAAAACTGCCTCTCGCTCCTCATCAATACTCCTCTGTCCTCTCTTCCTTTTTCCTTCCTCATCAGTCTTGGACAAACTGTCACCTCTCGCAAACATAAGTTTGCATCGCAAATGGTACAGTGTTTCTTCTGCTACCAAGTCGTTGATCCCTTCCAGGCGTCCAGTGATTTCAGTGCCCCAGTCATCCCCGCGACTCCGTGCTGTCTTCAGCAAGCTTGCCTTCAGTGTATCTGCAGTCAAATTATCTGGCACTCTGTATTTCTTTCTAGCTTGTGCTGGATTATTTTTGTAGAGCTGGGCTGGTTGGTTGCAAAGAATGCATACATCCTTATACAGGAGGTCAACTGACTGTGATCTTCTAGAACTGCAGCCAGTTGATGAACTGAACTCACAAGTAGTGCGTCTTCTCTTCAACTTTGATGACTCTTTCTCTGCCTTTGATGCTTGAGCTGACTTCTTGGTGGTTGCAACAAAGTTGTTGTACAGATCATTTTTACACTTCTGGTGGTACCTCAGTTTTCCTTCCTTTTGAGCCTCCTTCATACGTTCCACAACAGTAACATTTTCGACAGTTTCTGCTTGTTTCAATAAAGTTGAGTATCCCTTTGGAGTTGCCTGTATGAGCCTTTCAGCTGGTGTATCCGAGCGTGCACAGATGAAGCAATTGAGCACAGGTGGAGTAACGTCTTCATCCATATTGCTAGACTCCATGTCCTGCAAAGTAGAAAATGAGATATATTTAGAAATTATTTTTCCACAAAGGAGTGTCTGTGGTGAAATATAAATGTTAACAATCAACTCAGAATCATGAAAAACCCTTATTTGACCCCTCATAATTTACTTAAGGGCCGATTTAAAAAAATAAAAATTCTCGAAAATAATTTTTCGGTACCCGAATTCAACAGCTTTTTTTCTGGGTTTCCCACGGGAGTTGACCTTCAACATTTTAACACATGTTATTACACACCTTTACAAACATATTGGTGAAGAAATTTTTTGGTAACAATTTAGTTAATAGATTTTCATATGTTTCCCTTACTAATTATCTCCAAATAATCTGGAAGAATTTCCATGTTTTAAACGCGCGTCATGTTAAGGTGTATAGAGAAGCTTAACATGTCCTTCCACAGCATGGCATTCTAATTAAAAAATAAATAACAAAAATAATGATAACATCGTAACAAAGCATATATTAATTAATCTAATAATATTAATAACAATAATAACATTAGTATTATTTGCCAATAATTTGCGCATCCCGATTGCCATTTGTTGAATCTTGAATGACGTCACGCACTTCTCTCAAATTTATTCCAGCAAGCGCAATCAGCATTTCACAGCGCCAACTATTTGTCTTGTCACTTTTGTGAATTGTGAATAGTGAGCATCTTCCATCCTTATGTACAAGGTATGTTCAGTTTAAATTCGTTGTCAATTATAATGCATTAACAACCAATATTTGCCGAAATGATTGTCAAACTGTCCACTGGGCACGAAGAATTGAGTTTATCCTAATCGTGTCGTTCACCTAATCGAGTTTATCCTTTAGGAAAAGATCATATTGTGGTCAAGCGTGTCTGACACGAGATGGTCGTCACATTTTGATGCTGTCCATGCTCTGCATAGAGGTTTCGAGAAAATTAAACATGCATTGGATTCGGCATTAGCCGACACTGACCCGGAAGTGAACACAAGGCGAGAGGCAGAAGGATTGAGCGAGAAAATGGAGAACCTGCAAACGATTTTTCTGACAATTCTTTGGAACGACATTCTCGAAAGAGTGAGCTAAACAAGTAAGGTCCTGCAGTCAAAAGATGTGGACTTACCTGTTGCCATGAATTTTCTTGAGTCTCTGAAAACGTATCTTCAGGAAATTAGAGACAAATTTAGTGAATATGAACTGGAGGCCAGGAGTAGGTGTCCAGATTCGGATTACAGCGATGTGACTAAACGGGTGCGAAAGCGAAGTGTACGTCTTACTATGTATGACGGATCAGAAGAAGAGATACTTCTAAACAAAAGTGAAAAGTTCAGGGTGGAAACATTCCCTCCTGTTCTGGGCTCTCTGAACTCTGACCTGACAAAAGGTGCAGATGCTTATTCATGGATTGCAAATCTGTTTTCCTTCTTCAGTCAATTGAAAACGATTGGTTCTGATGAGTTAAACAAAAAGTGCGAACACTTGGCGAATGTGTACCACAAAGACCTTGATCATGGTGACCTTCTAAATGAATGCCAGCAACTAAAGCACTATATGGTTCTTGATGAAAATTGTGAGACTCTTCCTGCGTTGTACAGCAAAATAATTTCGGACAACTTGAAATCTGTGTTTCCCAATGTTGAAATTGCACTCAGAGTGTTCATGTGCATGATGGTGACCAACTGTACAGGGGAACGTTCATTTTCAAGATTGAAGCTTACAAAGAATCAGCTTCGCAGCACAATGCGGCAGCAGCGTTTGAACTGGCTTTCACTCATGTGCATGGAAAATGACGTCCTGAAGACCATCGACTTCAAGCCAATTATAAATCAATTCTCTGCAAAGAAATTTCGCAAACGTTTGCATAATAATAAATAATTCATACTGTACCATCGACGTCTTTACGGTGTACCAATTATTATCATGTATATGTTGAAATGTTTTTTTTGTTTCAAGGCTTATGTTATATTGTTCAAAAGTTTGTGTTGATTAATCCTAGCTTTACAGCATGTTTTTAAAAAATGTTTAAACATTGATTTTGTTGAAAGTACCAATAAATCTATAGGTTTAATTTTAATGTTATACTAGCAGAAGTACCCGGCGTTGCCGGCCGGGGAGGTGGGATGGGGGGAGAGGAGAAGGGGGAGGGAGGATGGGGGGAGAGGGGAAGGAGGGGAGGTGGGGAATGGGGAGGGAGGGGGGAAGGGGTGGGGGGAGAGGGGGAAGGGAGAGAGAGTGGGAAAGGGAGAGGGAGGGGGAAGGGAGAGGGAGGGGGAAGGGAATGGGAGGGGAGAGGGGCAGGGGGGTGCAGGGGGAGGGAGGGGGAAGCGGAGGGGGAAGGGGAGGGGAGGGTGAGGGGGAGGAGGGAGGTAGTAGAGGAAGGGGGAGGGGAGGATGCAGGAGAGGAAGGGGGTTCATATATATGCTGGTGGGTGAATGGGGTGAATGTGGCGTTCATCACGTTTCCGAGGGAAGTATGATGCCTATCAGGAAGAAGAAGAAGCCACACTACCAACTTCATACTGTTGCGGATATGGGACTTGGCCTCAATATCCGCTTGTAAATATTCCCCTATTTCCCCAATACTCCCCAACTATCCCCAATCCCCCATTCCCTAGTCCCATTGCCTGTAAATAACACTCTGTAGAACCGACCTTCCCCTTTTTCCCCCATTAAATGTCGTGCCCAGGTCCACCGCATCTCACGTAGACAACTTTCGGACATCTTGCTAGTTATTCTTAGTCTATGTCAGTTAAGGACTCGTTTCCATTAATTCTGACTCTCCGTTGCACCAGAATGTGATTATATGGCACCAGTAGTGAGTTTAGGACCTTCCCATACCTCCTCCCATCTTCTTCCCCAAACAACAACTACAACAACAACTACAACAACAACTACAACAACTACAACAACGGCGCGGCGCGGGGGAGTGTGCGTCCTCACACCGGCTCGGTTAGCCGCCATTGACCATGCGCTCCGACGGGGTTACCACGAAGGGGCTCCTTGTCAGCCCCTCGTCAAGGGCGGAGCCGGTAACCCCCCCGCACGCACCCAATGAGAAGCAACGGGCCGATTCCATCTGGGGCGGAGCTAACGAGCCGAGGGCGTGTCACTCCCCGCCGGATATACGCGGCCACTTACCGGACGTGACGTCAGATGCGCCCCCAGCTTGAAGAAGAGCCAGTCACCACCTCCAAGCGCTGAGCGAGCTCCACGCATCGACCCGGTATTGCAGTACCTCCGAGAACGGTGCACCCCCTCCGAGAACGGTGCACCTTGAGCCATCGACTGCCCGCTTTCCTTGCCATCAATCCCCGTGTGAGTCAGTTTTTGTCCTGTTTATCTGTCGTCTGTCAGGGAATAAGATAAGTGTGTCTAAGTGCCTGTCTTTCTATGCTGTCCCTCTTGTAGTTGTAATCTGACCTTCCGCCCTAATATAACCTCCTCCGGAGGTCTTGAGAACTGAACCCTTGGTGTCGTGTCATTTTAATCCCAGCCATTGTGTCCTTTTCCATCATTGATTCAGCGTAGCGCGACTCGGCAACGTTCGAGTATAATCGGGTAACTTGTGCGGACACGGCGGCCATTCCGCTCGGCCCACCATAACATCAAAGTCGTGTCTGTAACAATTGGTGTCAGGAGTGGGATTCCACAGGAGTTGCACACCGACCAGGGACGAAATTTTGAGAGCAAATTGCTAAAAGATGTGTGCAGTCTCCTGTCAATTCGGAAAACCAGAACAACGCCTTTAAGACCTCAATCTGACGGGATGGTGGAAAGATTTAACCGAACTCTAATCCAACAACTGGCACTGTTCACCGCCACCCGTCAGGATGACTGGGACGAACATCTCCCTTATTTGCTTATGGCCTACCGAACCAGCCAGCACGGGGCCACCGCATGCAGTCCAGCGTTGCTTATGTATGGGCGGGAGTTACGGGCTCCCGCCGACTTGCTATGCGGTCCCGTGCCAGACACAGTGGTTAACCCGCTGAGGGAGGGGTACGCACGTCACCTAGAGGAAGGCATGGAGCTAGTCCATGCCTTCGCCCGCCGCCAACTCCATCTGGCGGGGGAAAAGATGAAGCGCAGGTACGACGACCGGAGCCAGGGGAGTCAATACGCTCCGGGGATGAAGATTTGGTTCTTTAATCCCCGGAGGCGGAAGGGAAGGTGCCCAAAGCTCACCTCCCCCTGGCAAGGCCCAGGAGTCGTCCTGTCGCAAATCTGTGACGTGGTCATTAAGATCAAAATGGGGCCACGAGCCCTCCCTCGGATCGTCCACGCCGACCGGATAAGACCTTACACCGGCGAGCAGGCGCCCCCGTGGATTGCCTCGGCTTTAGATGCCGAGGCGGGACCCAGTACCTCTGAATAAGGGGGGCTTATTAGTGCCAGAGGACTGGGGGATTGAGGAGCGATAGGCCCAGTGGGTAAGGGTGGCATCCCTGCCACCCTTCCCATATGGGGGCAAAGGAGCAATAGCTTATGGGGTTGATGGCAGTGGAAACTAGCCCGGGTGGGTTAGGTTATTAGTAGGGATCTAGCGAAGATGACAGTAGGTAACGTTAAGTTTAGTTAGTGACTGATACCTGTAGTGGGGACGCAGGTAGATTAGTGTGGATGATAATGACGTGGGAGCGCAATAGTTTAAAGGGACGACTGGGAAGCGCAAGTTTCAGAAGGGAGTAGTTAGCTGAGATGATGCCGTGTGTGTGAGGATGGAACAGGTGTGATTGCACAGGTGTGCAACTGGACGGGTGTGTGGAGCAATGGATGAGTAGTGAGTGTGTGGATCAGCGCGAATGCGCTTGGGGAGAGAAGGGTGCAGGTGGCACCAGGTGTGAGAGCACAGGTGTGTGGAATACATGGAGCAGAGAATGAGTGGTGTGGAGAGAGTTGGAGTA
The DNA here is from genome assembly GCF_964187855.1 of Myxine glutinosa. Taxonomy (NCBI): domain Eukaryota; kingdom Metazoa; phylum Chordata; class Myxini; order Myxiniformes; family Myxinidae; genus Myxine; species Myxine glutinosa. The sequence continues at coordinate 60,022,785 of NC_136274.1, read as the reverse complement.
AGTGGTACGGAGTGGTGTGCATGGTGCGAAGGTGTGGATGGGGGAAGAGTGGACCCCTTTCACGAGTACCCGGGGCGGGTAGTGTAAGTGTTAGGTAGAGGGTATAGGTAAATTGTGGTTGGATATTGGCATTTGTGGTGCGGTTGCAGAATGGTGTTGTGGATGGGTGCAATAGTGTCGTGGAAATGGCTGGGCGTGTAGCCTGTTAGTGTGTGTAGTTGGTTGGGCACTCCACCACTGTGAGGATGTCGGCCAGGTGAGGCCGCAGGTGGGCTCTGGGAGCCGGTAGTTGTGAGTGGGTGCCTGAGGATCCCGGGTGTGGATCGGGCAGCCCAGTGCCAGAGAGGGCACCGAGTGGGGAGAGCGCCAGAGGGCCTTCCCCAGGTAGTTAGGTTAGGGTAAGGAGCAGGTAAGCTCGGAGGCAACTGCAGTGGTGGAGGTGTGCAGGTGGGTAGACCGGCTAGGAGAGCTTCACGTCGCAGCCCAGAAATTGTGCGAGGGCACCGAGAGATGAATCGGGGGAGTGAGACCCCAAATTGAAAAGCACCACAGTTTGGCCAATGGGAATTGGTTTTTAGAACCCATAGTGTAAGAGGGCCAATGGTTTGGCCGGAGAAAGACCCCGGGTAGTGTAAAGTTGTTAAAGTCATTTAGGAGATAGTTAGGATTGATGAACCTGTCGCACCATACGCAGCCACTTACCTGTGGTGATGATGACTCCACACCTGTGTTTTCTTTGTTCTGTTGCAGGAAATGAGAATTGCTGTGAGGATTTGTGAGACGCATCACGACGTGGATGAGACATTGGGGTGATTCCATCTCTCCCTCCCTAGGAGGGACTGATGATGAATTGGTAATGGCAAATTTTGATGTTCAGTTGGAGATGGCAAATTTTGATGAGAGTTGAAAATGGCAAATTTGATTGGTTAGGAGGGAGAGAAGACGAATTTGGTTTATGGGAGGAACGGGGAAGACAGTAGGGACGTTTGTTGATTTGTAAAGTAGATGTTTATGGGTAGTGTTGTGTTTTGTGGATACAGTAAGGGGGTAAGGGAGGGGCCATGTAGGTTACCTGGTGGGGGGGGGGGGGGGAGCGTACGGTAGGAACGTACCTGTCTCACCTGGTTCCCATGTGCCCCCAGTGTGCATTACCTTGCATTGCGTGCACTTTTGCGCCCTTACCACCTTACTCACTTGTCTGCCTCTTTTGTCTCCCACCTCCGAGGATCTGGCTTTGGGGTAGAGAGAGAGGAGAGAGAGGTGCTGGCTACGCAGTTGTGGGCCTGCACTTTCGCTGCTTGCTGCCTGGATCGATACACCATATGGACCGCAATGTTTGTGGCCACCCACCATGGACCGCAGTTCTTATGCGGCCAAGCACCACCCATGGATGGACCTATGGGTCAACGTGGCACCTATGCCATACAAGGTGAACCACTAACAGTTGGCCCCCTGACGGCCACAATAAAGAAATGGACGCGGTTGGCGCCTTTCTTTATTTTTGAAAGCAGTAAGAAGGCCAAGAGCACCACATGAAGGCAAGACCAGCGGCAGAACATCGGCCGGCTGCGACACCACCGGTGATTTATAGACACTTTATTGGTGCACCGGATGGTGCTGACTGTGTGATGGGGTGGTGCTTTTGGTGCTGGGAAGGGGTGCTCTGCACATTATTAAAGGCCGTAGGCCACAGAGCACTCGTGGGTTGGTGTATCGATGATGGCATGCGTGCTCTCTCTATGCATAACATCTGCATGTGTTCCTCCAAAAACAGGTCCTGGATCGTAGTGTAAATATCAGCGTAGTCTTGTAAATAATGCTCCCTACCGGCTGTATGTTTAGTTTGCGAATTCTTTCCGGATTCGGTTATCCTGTGGGTGTGTTTCTGTGAGGAGAAGGGTGCAACGTCGCAGGGGGACATATTTACTCATTTGTGAATATCTGTAAAACTGTCGCACTCAGGGTAGAGTTAATAGTAGAGGGAACTACATCTGAGTGCCACACTAAAATAGGTAAAAATTTATCGGGTCGGGACGCCCCGAGGGTAGAGAAGGGTGCAATGTTGCGGATATGGGACTTGGCCTCAATATCCGCTTGTAAATATTCCCCTATTTCCCCAATACTCCCCAACTATCCCCAATCCCCCATTCCCTAGTCCCATTGCCTGTAAATAACACTCTGTAGAACCGACCTTCCCCTTTTTCCCCCATTAAATGTCGTGCCCAGGTCCACCGCATCTCACGTAGACAACTTTCGGACATCTTGCTAGTTATTCTTAGTCTATGTCAGTTAAGGACTCGTTTCCATTAATTCTGACTCTTCGTTGCACCAGAATGTGATTATATGGCACCAGTAGTGAGTTTAGGACCTTCCCATACCTCCTCCCATCTTCTTCCCCAAACAACAATTACAACAACAACTACAACAACAACTACAACAACTACAACAACGGCGCGGCGCGGGGGAGTGTGCGTCCTCACACCGGCTCGGTTAGCCGCCATTGACCATGCGCTCCGACGGGGTTACCACGAAGGGGCTCCTTGTCAGCCCCTCGTCAAGGGCGGAGCCGGTAACCCCCCCCGCACGCACCCAATGAGAAGCAACGGGCCGATTCCATCTGGGGCGGAGCTAACGAGCCGAGGGCGTGTCACTCCCCGCTGGATATACGCGGCCACTTACCGGACGTGACGTCAGATGCGCCCCCAGCTTGAAGAAGAGCCAGTCACCACCTCCAAGCGCTGAGCGAGCTCCACGCATCGACCCGGTATTGCAGTACCTCCGAGAACGGTGCACCCCCTCCGAGAACGGTGCACCTTGAGCCATCGACTGCCCGCTTTCCTTGCCATCAATCCCCGTGTGAGTCAGTTTTTGTCCTGTTTATCTGTCGTCTGTCAGGGAATAAGATAAGTGTGTCTAAGTGCCTGTCTTTCTATGCTGTCCCTCTTGTAGTTGTAATCTGACCTTCCGCCCTAATATAACCTCCTCCGGAGGTCTTGAGAACTGAACCCTTGGTGTCGTGTCATTTTAATCCCAGCCGTTGTGTCCTTTTCCATCATTGATTCAGCGTAGCACGACTCGGCAACGTTCGAGTATAATCGGGTAACTTGTGCGGACACGGCGGCCATTCCGCTCGGCCCACCATAACATCAAAGTCGTGTCTGTAACAATACACTTCCGGAATTGTTTGATTTATTTGTATTCAAATGTCTGGTGATTGTTTTTTATTTATTTATGCGAATGTGTACTAGTATATAACTGTCATTAATTTTAAAAAACTATCGAGCAATTTATTTATTTTTTTAACTCGGAAAAAAACCGAACTTTTTTTTTCAAATTTTTTCCCCCCCTAAAACACTCCCATGCACTCACTGATGAACCTCTGAAAGTTTGACGAAGATCCGTTCAGCCATCTCTGGAAAAATGGCGACCCAGACAGAAAGACAGACACAAACACAGACAGACATCTCTCTTATATAGTAGACTAGCAGAAGTACCCAGCATTGCCGGGCGGGGGAGGGGAGGTGAGGGGAACGGGGGGGGGGAGGGGAGAACAGGGGGGGGGGGGAGAAGAGGGGGAGGGGGAGAGGTGGAGAAGAGGGGGAGGGGGAGAGGTGGAGAAGCGGGGGAGGGGGAGAGGGGAGAAGAGGGGGGATGGGGAGGGGGAGGGGGAGGGATGGGAGGGGAGGCGGTGGGAGGGATGGGAGGGGGAGGCGGTGGGAGGGATGGGAGGGAGGGGGGAGGGTGAGGGGGGTGTGAGGGGGGAGAGGGAGAGGGAGGGGGGAGGGGGGAGAGGGAGGGGGAGGGATGGGAGGGGGGAGGGGGGAGAGGGAGGGGGAGGGATGGGAGGGGGGAGGGGGGAGAGGGAGGGGGAGGGGGAGGGGGAGAGGGAGGGATGGGGGGAGGGGGGAGGGGGGGGTTGGGAGGGGGGAGGGGGTGGGTAGTGGGTGGGGGGAGGGGGTGGGAGGGGGGAGGGTGATGGGGGTGGGAGGGGGAGGGATGGGAGGGTGATGGGGGTGGGAGGGGGGAGGGGCAAGGGGAAGGGGGAGGGTGAGGGATGGGAGGGGGAGGAGGGAGGGAGGGGGAGGGGTGAGGGATGGGAGGGTGAGGGGAACGGGGGGGAGGGGAGAAGAGGGGGGGGGGAGAAGAGGGGGAGGGGAGAAGAGGGGGGGGGGGAGAAGAGGGGGAGGGGGAGAGGTGGAGAAGAGGGGGAGGGAGAGGTGGAGAAGCGGGGGAGGGGGAGAGGGGAGAAGAGGGGGGATGGGGAGGGGGAGGGTGGGGGAGGGGGTGGGAGGGATGGGAGGGGGAGGCGGTGGGAGGAATGGGAGGGGGAGGCGGTGGGAGGGATGGGAGGGAGGGGGGAGGGATGGGAGGGGGAGGCGGTGGGAGGGATGGGAGGGAGAGGCGATGGGAGGGAGGGGGGAGGGTGAGGGATGGGAGGGGAGAGGGAGAGGGAGGGATGGGAGGGGGAGAGGGAGGGATGGGAGGGGGAGGGGGTGGGAGGGGGAGGGGTGGGAGGGGGGAGGAGGGATGGGAGGGGGAGAGGGAGGGGGAGAGGGAGGGATGGGAGGGGGAGGGATGGGAGGGGGAGGGGGTGGGATGGATGGGAGGGGGAGGGGGTGGGATGGATGGGAGGGGGAGGGGGTGGGAGGGGGATGGGGTGGGAGGGGGTGGGAGGGGAGAGGGGGAGGGGGTGGGAGGGGGGAGGGGCAAGGGGAAGGGGGAGGGTGAGGGATGGGAGGGGGAGGAGGGAGGGAGGGTGAGGGATGGGAGGGTGAGGGGGGAGGGGCAAGGGGAAGAGGGAGGGGGAGGGGGAGGTGGAGGGGGGAGGGGAACGGGGGGATGGGGAGAAGAGGGGGAGGGGGAGAGGTGGAGAAGAGGGGGAGGGGAAGAGGGGGGATGGGGAGGGTGAGGGATGGGAGGGAAGGGGAGGGCCAGTCAACAATGACGTTGCAGTTCTCATGGTCGGAGAGCAGCACAACAATCGCGACATCGTCCTGCATCTTCGCAAGAGCACGACGCGGATTTTGGAGACTCACCGATCCTGTGACGCACGCCCTCCAGTACCGGCGTTGCCGGGCGGGGGAAGGGAGACCCGTACATTCGCCCTCTCGACTCAAGCTCGTATTCGATTCGTATTCGAAATCGAAAGGGGAAAGGGGAAATCCTTCGTATTCGAATTCGTAAACACGGAATATGAATTAAAATTTTATTCATATCGCACAAATTCGACACAAAACACGATCGCATAAAGGTGAAAAACCGCAATCGCTTTTCGCCCTGAATTACGTGCAAACGTGTGCCGTGTGACGGGATGGAACATCACGTGATCGCTCTGAGCGAATCTGCGAGCTGTTCTGGCACTGGCTGAGATTAGCGGGTACTTCGCTGAAATGCGCTGAGGTAAATATGAATAAAAAATATCGATCTCGTCAAATATGGTCTCGGCCATGTTTGTCCCAGGCTCAATGGCCATGTCTATGCCAAATATCAAGCACGTGAGCCTCTCCGTTTCGGAGTCTATCGGTAACATTACACACACACACACACACACACACACACACACACACACACACACACACACACACACACACACACACACACACACACACACACACACACACACTGTGTTTTATATATACTAGGACGTGCCCGTACGTGGGTGCCCGTTCCTTGCCAAAAAAAAAAAAAAAAATGTCTTCGCCCATGCATGCATGGGCGTGCCCATGGGCCCATGGGCGTGCCCGTAAGTGCGTGATGTGACCGTACAATGAATGTATCGTCCCGACGCCGCAGCTCGGATGGCGCTGCAGTTAATCGGGCCTGTATCAGCAGAGTTATTATAAACGTGTACTACAATCGATCGTACCTTACAGCGTCTGCTCGCCACGTTCAGCATCAGTACGTCGTCACTATGACTATCCGTAAGTCCGGAAGTGACGTCCTCATTTGACTGTCCGGAAGGTCGCATATCGCAGTTACGATGAATCGCAAATTAGTTTTAATTAGTTTTAAAACATAGTTTAACGCCAACATAGTTTGCCAACGTGAAATAAATGAATACGCTCTCAAATGTGCTGTCCGAGGCAGAGTCTGTTCGGCACGTTCGGCACACGTGATAGCTCGCTGCTCTCTGATTGGTTGAATCGTTTTTTGGACATAGCTCGGTAACTACTTCTCCGATTAATATGAAACCTTGAAAAGGCACATCCTCAGGTCCCCAGCAATATACCTGGCAAGTTTAAAGTATATCGGACCCGTGGTTGTCGAGAAACAGCGGTCACGGACACACAGACATACACACAGACAAACACACACACAGAGATTACTGGAATTATAGATAGATAGATTGTAATATTCCTACAGGTCGCACAAGATCTGCCAGCAACCCTCTTATGGTTAAACTGCCCAAATCTAGGCTCTCTGCTCACCTTCACTGTTTCATTCCCCTTTTCTCCCGCCTCTGGAACAAACTCCCCCACTCCCTTCAATCCCACTCCTACCTCCAGGTCTTTAAAACAGCTGTTCACCACCATCTCTTATCTTCCCCCATCCAAAACCTTGATCTTTTCTACCTCCGCTAATTTCACCCCAAATACACTTTTTGAAATTCCAAATTCTTTCCTGGAAGTCCTCGCAGTGTCCATATGTTTTATACCTCTCCCACCTCCCCCCAATCCATCTCCCTCCCACAGTTCTCTCGATGTCCCTGCTCTCAAATGTTGAGTTTGTGTCCTTCCCCCTCTCTCCCCATCTTGTCTACCGCTCCCCTTATTTTGTGTTTTGTGTGTCGGTTTGTGTCGGTTTGACTTTTTGTGTGATTAATGTTAGCTCTTTCACGAGCCTCGATCTTGTATACAAAAAAAAAAAAAAAAAAATTGACCGGTTACATTTTTATTCCCTGTGGGTGGGTGGGAAGAGGCCCCACTGGATTGTTTTGCCCAAGGCCTACAATGCTCTTAAGACGGCCCTGACTAATATAATAGGTTATATCTGGAGCCAGACCTGAGCTTCTGGCTTCGCGTGTGTGGAGTGACAAAAATGTCTGTCTGAAGAACACTTTGGCACTTCTGTCAGTGTCAGTGTAACACTGTCAGTGTACTTTGGCACTCAGTCGAAAAAAAGGAAAAGAAAAAAGGAAAGAGAGGAGAGAGAAATACAAATGGAAAAGAAGATTGGAAGAAGACAAAAGTAAAGGAAAGGAAAGTCATGTCCCTCATACATTCGGTGGGTGAGAGGGGCTTTTTCCATATTTACCTCCGCCACCAAAGGTGGATGGAGGGAGGATACGTTTTCACCTTTGTCTGTTTGTTACCTTGCGAAAATCGAAGATTTTGCAAGTATATTGGTCGGTCTTGTGTGTTATTCTGTCTCTGTGTGTCTGTTTGTCTATGTCAATCGCCTCCAGGTCACAATTTTAATCCGATCTTCGCCATGCTTCACCAAACGGTAGAGTTTGTCATAAGGAAGAAACCTATTGATTTTGAGGTCAAAAGGTCATTATATGCCATAATCTTTCCTGGAAAAATTACATTCCCAAGCTGGCCTCGAAAGCCAGTCCCCGACTGGGCATCCTCTGTCATGCGGTCAAAAAACCCCCCAAAAAACCTGAAAATCGTACATTTTCATCCGATTGACTTGACAATTAAACAGCAATTGCATAGTGCCTCACAAAATTGGTAAGCCAACTATATTTAAGGTGAAAAGGTCAACTCAAGGTCAAACTTCCAAAATCATAAATTGTCATCTGGAAAATCGTCAATTTTCATCCGATTAACTTGAAAATGAAAGAGCAATTGCATAGTGCCTCAGTGAATTGGGAAAGCAACTATTTGAGGTCAAAATGTCAAAGGTCAAGTTGTCAAGGTCAAACTTCTAAAATAATTAATTTTCATCCTATTAACTTGAAAATCAAACAGCATTTGCATAGTGCATCATTGACTTGTGAAACCACCTATTTTAAGGTTAAAATGTCAAAGGTTGACAAGGTCAAATCTCTAAAATCACCAATTTTCATCCTATTAACTTGAAAATCAAACAGCATTTGCATAGTGTATCATTGACTTGTGAAACCACCTATTTTAAGGTTAAAATGTCAAAGGTTGACTCAAGGTCAAACCTCTAATATCATCAATTTTCATCCTATTAACTTGAAAATCAAACAGCATTTGCATAGTGTATCATTGACTTGTGAAACCACCTATTTTAAGGTTAAAATGTCAAAGGTTGACTCAAGGTCAAACCTCTAATATCATCAATTTTCATCCTATTAACTTGAAAATCAAACAGCATTTGCATAGTGCATCACTGAATTGTGAAGCCACCTATTTTAAGGTTAAAAGGTCAAAAGTTGACTCAAGGTCAAACCTCTAATATCATCAATTTTCATCCTATTAACTTGAAAATTAAACAGCATTTGCATAGTGCATCATTGACTTGTGAAGCCACCTATTTTAAGGTTAAAATGTCAAAGGTTGACTCAAGGTCAAACCTCTAATATCATCAATTTTCATCCTATTAACTTGAAAATTAAACAGCATTTGCATAGTGCATCACTGAATTGTGAAACCACCTATTTTAAGGTTAAACTAGAATGCCACTCAGTAGAGCGCATACTCCCGCCGTGGGTCAAGTTGGAATAATACGTTTTGTTTAACATCCCCTCTCCCCAAAACAATAAATGAAAAAGAAAGTAGGCCCTAACTGTCAGAGAATATATTTTGATATATCTCGGAATTAGAGGAGAAAAACATCATTTAAGAATAAGAATAAAAGCTTTAATGCAGTAAAACAGGAAAAAAAATTCCCAAAAAATTACTGGATCTGGAATAATATCCTGAGCTTCACCCAAAATCTAATCAATTCTTCCTTATCCCAAGGGCAATCATCCCACCAACTTTCATCCAAATCCGTTCAGAACTTTTCCAGATATCTTGTTCACGAACACACGGACATACGAACACACACACACACACACACACACACACACACACACACACACACACACACACACACACACACACACACACACACACACACACACACACGGACGGACACGATCGAATGCATTACTCCCTGGCGGGAGTAACAAGTTCAAACCTCTAAAATCAATTTTCATCCTATTAACTTGGAAATTAAACAGCAATTATAGTGTATTGCTGATTTGGGAAACCAACTATATAAGGGCAAAAGGTCAAATGGCAACTCAAGGGCAAAAGGTCAAAGGGCAACTCAAAGTTAAACTTCTATAGTGTAGCAGCATAGCAAACCTGTTGTGCATTTTGTGATACAAGCACCAAATTTGGCACAAATGTACATTAATATGTTGCGAACATTTTCAGATATTGGGCCACTTGAAATTCCGTAATTTTTTTTTTTCAATTTTTTTCAAATTTCGTAATTTCAAATTTTTCGGGTGACACCGTCACAATTTCGGTCTTCGAGGCCGGCCGATATAGTGGGGCGGCTTAGCCCAAATATTCAAAAGAATTGTGCATTTTGTGATACAAGCACCAAATTTGGCACAAATGTACATTAATATGTTGCGAACATTGTGTGGTCAGCAATGAAGACGAGAGTCTGAATTACATGTATGCAAAAGACCTTGTGAACCAGTGAAGCAAATACACGGGTAAGCATGAATTAAATCTAGGGCATGATATAATTTCCATGATGTTTACCTCTACACTCAATGGTGGAAGGAGGTAATGTTTTGATCCCAGCTTGTCTGTATGTCTGTTTGTCTGTTAGTCCACAAAATTCCAGACAAAGCTTGTAGTAGTGGTAGTTGTAGTGGTAGTGGTGATAACAGAAATTGTTATATAGAACTGAACTTATATTATTATTATATGCAGAAAATAACTTCATTTCTATATGCCCTGCAGTGGACAGGTTAATTGGTTTATGCACTGAAGGGGTCACCCTGGTGTGCACTGCTGTGTTCTGCCTCACTGAGTTGTTCAGGTATGATGTACTCAGCACAAGCTTCCGGTCGGCCCGGAGGTGGGGGTGCGGGGCCTGTCACGGAACGTCAAAACAAACGCGCTGCCGGGGCCGCCCAAAAGTCGGGCGTGAGGGGCGCGTCCACTAATGGAACGCCTCTCGCTTCCCAGATCGAGGGCCACGTGGTCAGGAGAACCTCGTCCCTTCCGGTCACACTTTGCCTATCGGCCGGCCTCGAAGACCGAAATTGTGACGGTGTCACCCGAAAAATTTGAAATTACGAAATTTGAAAAAATTTGAAAAAAAAAATTACGGAATTTCAAGTGGCCCAATATCTGTAAATGTTCGCAACATATTAATGTACATTTGTGCCAAATTTGGTGCTTGTATCACAAAATGCACAATTCTTTTGAATATTTGGGCTAAGCCACCCCACTACTAATATCAATTTTCATTATAAAAATCAATTTTAATCCGATTGGCCCGAGCTTTGATTTAGATATTCAATTTTAATCTTAATGAAATGGACAATTTGATGACAACTTGTTTTTCTAAAATCATCAAGACAGAACAACTTTTTTGGGGGGAGGGGTAGATTTTGCCTTCTTGTTTATCGGTTTGTGAACAGGATATCTCAAAATGTTGTGGACGGATTCAGACGGAACTTGGTGGAGAGGTTGGGTATGTGACCTAGACGAAATTATTAGATTTTGGTGAAGATCCGGATCTGGATCTGAGAATCTTTGTGAGAAGTGATTCATCACCATTGAGAGATATGGCAAAAAACGACAAATAGCATGACATCTCAAAAAGTTATGGACAGATTGGGATGAAACTTGGTTACAGGTTGAGTATGAGACAAGGACGAATCGATTCATATTTGGTGAAGATCCGAGTCCGGATCCAGATGTGAGAAATTTTAATTTAAAAAAAAAGTAATTCTTCACCATTGAGTTACCGGGACAAAAACGATATATAGCATGATATTTCAAAACGTTGTGGGTGACTTATGACAAAAATTGATGAATAAGTTGATTCGGCGACAAGAACAAGCCGATTCGATTTTGGTTCATGTCCGAATCCAGATATGGCCTATCAGTGAGATACCAAACGTGAACTGTTCAGCCTGGCAGAGGTACGCTCTCTCCCGAGTGCCTTTCTAGTTGCATAAGTAATGAGTAGATGGCCCTATTTAATTCGTGGAACACTTCTATAAGGACGTTGATAAGACAAAATAAAACACACGATCCATTGCTGTGCAGTGAAAGAAGAGGTTCAGACTTTCCATCCGATTCTCTTTCCACAGCTTTCACGGGACGTGGAATACTTGAAGAAAATCGAAAGTTTATGTCTTAGAAAATTCCGCTTTGTTGGCTCAGTACTTGGAAGTGTGCATTTTTTTTGGTCCGTACAATCAATCCACATTGTAAAAGCACACAACTCACGTGCAGCCAGTACGCTACCTTTCTCGAGGTCAATAAGGACACAAGGAAACAGAGACGCAAGAGGAGGCCATTTGGTCCATCATGCCTGCGCTGTATCCACAGCTCGCAAACTAAACCCATCAATTTACTTGTCTGTCAACACTCGCCTCGAAGCTATCTATCCCGCAGCTGGGTTTGAATCCCGAACCAGCTATAAACGGTCATCCCAGTGTTTCACAGACAGTATGATTCATCAATGTGTGTGTCGTCCCTCAGATGGATGTTAAAAGTGTGTGCTGTCTGCTGCCATTTATTGGTCGATGTCAAAAGTCCCATTGTGTCCTTCGCGAAGATTAGGCGAGCTAGCCACGCCCTCAAGCATTGCGCCGGCACAGCCACGCCCTCGGGAAATGCGCCTGGCACAGCCACGCCCTCGGGAAATGCGCCAGCACAGCCACGGCATCAGGCAATGCGCCGGCACAGCCACGCCCTCAGGCAATGCCCAGGCACAGCCACGCCCTCAGGCAATGTGCTGGCACAGCCACGCCCTCAGGCAATGTGCCGGCACAGCCACGCCCTCAGGCAATGCCCAGGCACAGCCACGCCCTCAGGCAATGCCCAGGCACAGCCACGCCCTCAGGCAATGCCCAGGCACAGCCACGCCCTCAGGCAATGCGCCGGCACAGCCACGCCCTCAGGCAATGTGCCGGCACAGCCACGCCCTCAGGCAATGCCCAGGCACAGCCACGCCCTCAGGCAATGCCCAGGCACAGCCACGCCCTCAGGCAATGCCCAGGCACAGCCACGCCCTCAGGCAATGCCCAGGCACAGCCACGCCCTCAGGCAATGCCCAGGCACAGCCACGCCCTCAGGCAATGCCCAGGCACAGCCACGCCCTCAGGCAATGTGCCGGCACAGCCATACCCTCAGGCAATGTGCCGGCACAGCCACGCCCTCAGGCAATGCCCAGGCACAGCCACGCCCTCAGGCAATGTGCTGGCACAGCTATGCCCTCAGGCAATGTGCCGGCACAGCCACGCCCTCAGGCAATGCGCCGGCACAGCCACGCCCTCAGGCAATGCGCCGGCACAGCCACGCCCTCAGGCAATGCGCCGGCACAGCCACGCCCTCAGGCAATGCCCAGGCACAGCCACGCCCTCAGGCAATGCCCAGGCACAGCCACGCCCTCAGGCAATGCCCAGGCACAGTCACACCCTCAGGCAATGCGCCGGCACAGCCACACCCTCAGGCAATGCGCCGGCACAGCCACACCCTCAGGCAATGTGCCGGCACAGCCACGCCCTCAGGCAATGCGCAGGCACAGCCACGCCCTCAGGCAATGTGCCGGCACAGCCACGCCCTCAGGCAATGTGCCGGCACAGCCACCCCCTCAGGCAATGCGCCGGCACAGCCACACTCTCAGGCAATGCACTGGCACAGGCACGCCATCAGCCAATGCGCTGGCACAGGTCTTCAAGACAGCTGTTCACCCCCAAATTATAATCAGTTAATCTTTACGTAATTATACATACCTGTACCAAGTTTGAATTAGATCATTTCAGCCATTCTCAAGTTATAGACCTATAACAGAATTTGACCTTTGACCTCTTGGCCCCAAATTCTAATCAGTTAATCCTTACATTATTATACATACCTGTACCAAATTTGACTAAGATCCCTTCAGCCGTTCGCAAGTCAGCACGGTAACGAAAATCTATCACTGTCGGACGGATGGATGGACGGACAAACGAACAATCTGAAAACTTAATGCCTCCGGCGAGGTATTATAAAAACCAAAAACATATATATATATATATATATATATATATATATATATATATATATATATATATATATATATATATATATATATATATATATAACTGTGAGAAATAGTAGAAACTCCACAGTACGAGCAGGGCGTCTCATTTGCATTGAATAAATAATCGGGAGATTGAATAAGACACGGACGTAGCTTCAGGGCTTCGATCTTTAATTCGACAAGCTTTCGACCAACAAAGGTCTTCTTCTGAGTCGGCCCCAAGTTCAACGGAAATGAAGCGCAGCTTACAGTTACGGTTTGCGTAACTGTAAGCAAACCGTAACTGTAAGCTGTGCTTCACTTCCGTTGAACTTGGGGCCGACTCAGAAGAAGACCTTTGTTGGTCGAAAGCTTGTCTAATTAAAGATCGAAGCCCTGAAGCTACGTCCGCGTCTTATTCAATCTCCCGATTATATATATATATATATATATATATATATATATATATATATTGTTGCGAATATGGAATTTGGCCTCCATATCCGCTTGTAAATATTCCCCTATTTTCTCCGATACTCCCCAACTCTCCCTTACCCCATTCCCTAGTCCCATTGTCTGTAAACAACACCCATTAGAGCCGATCTTCCCCTTCATCCCCCCATTAAATGTCGTGCCCAGGTCCCCCGCACCACACGTAGACAATTATAGGACATCTTGCTAGTTATTCTTAATCTATGTCAGTTAAGGACTTGTTTCCATTAATTATGACTCTTCGTTGCACCAGAATGTGATTATATGGCACCTGTTAGGAAGTTTAGGACCTCCCCATACCTCTCCGCATCTCTTCCCCATGAAGAAGCGCCAACTACAACAACAACAACAAAAGAGGGGGGCGGCGCGGTGACGGCATGGGGAGTGGGCGTCCTCCTTCCGGCTCGGTTAGCCACCATTGACCACGCGCTCCACGGGGTTACCACGAAGGGGCTCCCTGTCGGCCCCTCGTCAAGGGCGGAGCCGGTAACCCCCGCACCCAATGAGAAGCCATGGGCCGATGCCATCTGGGGCGGCGCTAACGAGCCGAGGGCGTGTCACTCCCCGCCGGATATACGCGGCCACGCGCCGGATGTGACGTGAGATGCGCCCCGAGCTTGGAAGGAAAAGACGCCACCCTCCCGAGCGCTGAGCGACCTCCCCAGCTTGAGACCAAAGTCGCGACCCACAAGCGCTGTGATACCTTCACGCATCTCTGGACACCACCGTACGTGATTCTGTCCCTGAGCCAGGTGCACCTGAGCCATCGCGACCTGCCTCCCCTTTTCATCAACCCCCGTGTGAGTCAGCATTTTGTCCCGTGTGTCTGTCGTCTGTCCGGGGATAATATAAGAGTGTGTCTAAGTGCCTGTCTTCCTGTAATATACCTCTAGCCCCTGTAATCTAACCTTTTTCCGTACGAATATACTTGAGAATCGAAACCCTGGTGTCGTATTGTGTCATTATAACCCAGCCGGGTGTCTTCTCTTTCCTATTGAGCCAGCGTAGCGCGATTAGTCAACATTCGGGCACAATCGGGTAACTTGTACGGATACGGCGGCCATCCCGCTCGGCCCACCATACCATCAAAGTCGTATCTGTAACAATTGGTGTCAGGAGTGGGATAAGCTAGAAGGGGTGCGGATGTTAGACACCCCTTCAATTTTTGGAAGGCCTCGTGGCACTCCCGTGTCCAATTAAATCGCGTCCCCTTCTCCGTAAGCCGGTGGAGGGGACGGGCCAACTCCGCAAATTTCGCCACAAAGCGCCGGTAGTAGGAGCAGAGTCCCAAAAATCCCCGCACCTCTTTGATGGTACGTGGTGCGGGCCACTCCTCTACCGCTTTAATTTTGTCTGGGTCTGTTTTTACCCCCTCGCGGCCAATCACGTGACCTAGATAGGCCACCTAGATAGATACCTAGAGACCTAGATAGATACTAGATAGGCCACCTAGATGACCTAGATAGATAGGTCACGCCTTTAAGACCTCAATCTGACGGGATGGTGGAAAGATTCAACCGAACTTTAATCCAACAACTGGCACTGTTCACCACCACCCGTCAGGATGACTGGGACGAACATCTCCCTTACTTGCTCATGGCCTACCGAACCAGCCAGCACGGGGCCACCGCATGCAGTCCAGCGTTGCTTATGTATGGGCGGGAGTTACGGGCTCCCGCCGACTTGCTATGCGGTCCCGTGCCAGACACAGTGGTTAACCCGCCGAGGGAGGGGTACGCACGTCACCTAGAGGAAGGCATGGAGCTAGTCCATGCCTTCGCCCGCCGCCAACTCCATCTGGCGGGGGAAAAGATGAAGCGCAGGTACGACGACCGGAGCCAGGGGAGTCAATACGCTCCGGGGATGAAGATTTGGTTCTTTAATCCCCGGAGGCGGAAGGGAAGGTGCCCAAAACTCACCTCCCCCTGGCAAGGCCCAGGAGTCGTCCTGTCGCAAATCTGTGACGTGGTCTTTAAGATCAAAATGGGGCCACGAGCCCTCCCTCGGATCGTCCACGCCGACCGGATAAGACCTTACACCGGCGAGCAGGCGCCCCCGTGGATCGCCTCGGCTTTAGATGCCGAGGCGGGACCCAGTACCTCTGAATAAGGGGGGCTTATTAGTGCCAGAGGACTGGGGGATTGAGGAGCGATAGGCCCGGTGGGAGAGGGTGGCATCCCTGCCACCTTTCCCATGTGAGTGGGGCAAAGGAGCAATAGCTTATGGGGTGTATGGCAGTGAAAACTAGCCCGGGTGGGTTAGGTTATATTGATAGGGCCCTAGAGGATGACAGTAGGTAACGTTAAGATTAGTTAGTGACTGATACCTGTAGTGGGGACGCAGGTAGATTAGTGTGGATGATAATGACGAGGGAGCGCAATAGTTAAAGGGACGACTGGGAAGCGCAAGTTTCAGAAGGGAGTAGTTAGCTGAGATGATGCCGTGTGTGTGAGAATTGAACAGGTGTGATTGCACAGGTGTGCAACTGGACAGGTGTGTGGAGCAGTGTATGAGTAGTGAGTGTGTGGATCAGCGCGAATGCGCTTGGGGAGAGAAGGGTGCAGGTGGCACCAGGTGTGAGAGCACAGGTGTGCAGGTACAGGTGTGTGGAGAGAGTTGGAGTGAGTGGTACGGAGTGGTGTGCATGGTGCGAAGGTGTGGATGGGGGAAGAGTGGACCCCTTTCACGAGCACCCGGGGCGGGTAGTGTAAGTGTTAGGTAGAGGGTGCAGGTAAATTGTGGTTGGATATTGGCATTTGTGGTGCGGTTGCAGAATGGTGTTGTGAATGGGTGCATTAGTGTTGTGGAAATGGCTGGGCGTGTAGCCTGTTAGTGTGTGTAGTTGGTTGGGCACTCCACCACTGTGAGGATGTCGGCCAGGTGAGGCCGCAGGTGGGCTCTGGGAGCCGGTAGTTGTGAGTGGGTGCCTGAGGATCCCGGGTGTGGATCGGGCAGCCCAGTGCCAGAGAGGGCACGGAGTGGGGAGAGAGCCAGAGGGCCTTCCCCAGGTAGTTAGGTTAGGGTGAGGAGCAGGTAAGCTCGGAGGCAACTGCAGTGGGGGAGGTGTGCAGGTGGGTAGACCCACTGGGAGAGGTACACGCCGCAGCCCAGAAATTGTGCGAGGGCACCGGGAGATGAATCGGGGGAGTGAGACCCCAAATTGAAGAGCACCACAGTTTGGCCAATGGGAATTGGTTTTTAGAACCCATAGTGTAAGAGGGCCAATGGTTTGGCCGGAGAAAGCCCCCGGGTAGTGTAAAGTTGTTAAAGTCATTTAGGAGATAGTTAGGATTGATGAACCTGTCGCACCATACGCAGCCACTTGCCTGTGGTGATGATGATGACTCCACACCTGTGTTTTCTTTGGTTGTTGCAGGAAATGAGATTGCTGTGAGGATTTGTGAGACGCATCACGACGTGGATGAGACATTGGGGTGATTCCATCTCTCCCTCCCTAGGAGGGACTGATGATGAATTGGTGATGGCAAATTTTGATGTTCAGTTGGAGGTGGCAAATTTTGATGAGAGTTGAAAATGGCAAATTTGATTGGTTAGGAGGGAGAGAAGACGAATTTGGTATATGGGAGGAACGGGGAAGACAGTAGGGATGTTTGTTGATTTGTAAAGTAGATGTTTATGAGTAGTGTTGTGTTGTGTGGATGCAGTAAGGGGTAAGGGAGGGGCCATGTAGGTTACCTGGTGGGGGGGGGGGCGTACGATAGGAACGTACCTGTCTCACCTGGTTCCCATGTGCCCCCAGTGTGCATCACCTTACATTGCGTGCACTTTTGCGCCCTTACCACCTTACTCACTTGTTTCTTCTTTTGTCTCCCACCTCCGAGGATCTGGCTTTGGGGTAGAGAGAGAGGAGAGAGAGGTGCTGGCGACGCAGTTGTGGGCCTGCACTTTCGCTGTTCGCTGCCTGGATCGGTACACCATATGGACCGCAATGTTTGTGGCCACCCACAATGGACCGCAGTTCGTTTGCGGCCAAGCACCACCCGGGGATGGACCTATGGGTCAACGTGGCACCTATGCCATACAGGTGAACCACTTTTAGTTAAACACCAAGTGCACCACAAGAAGAGCAAGAGACACCTGCAGGGTTAGGGGTTGTTGAAGTTATTTTTATTCCAATGAACAATGGTGACTGCACCGATTGGTGGTGGGGTGGTGCTGTTGATGCTCGGGAAAGGGTGCTCTGCACGTTATTAAAGGCCGTCGGCCACAGAGCACTCGTGGGTTGGTGTATCGATGTTGGCAAGCGCGCTCTCTCTATGCATAACATCTGCATGTGTTCCTCCAAAGACAGGTCCTGGATCGTAGTGTAAATAGCAGCGTAGTCTTGTAAATAATGCTCCCTACCGGCTGTATGTTAGTTTGAGAATTCTTTCCGGATTCGGTTATCCTGTGGGTGTGTTTCTGTGAGGAGAAGGGTGCAACGTCGCAGGGGGACATATTTACTCATTTGTGAATATCTGTAAAACTGTCGCACTCAGGGTAGAGTTAATAGTAGAGGGAACTACATTGCGTGCCACACTAAAGTAGGTAAAAATTTATCGGGTCGGGACGCCCCGAGGGTAGAGAAGGGTGCAATGTTGCGAATATGGAATTTGGCCTCCATATCCGCTTGTAAATATTCCCCTATTTTCTCCGATACTCCCCAACTCTCCCTTACCCCATTCCCTAGTCCCATTGTCTGTAAACAACACCCATTAGAGCCGATCTTCCCCTTCATCCCCCCATTAAATGTCGTGCCCAGGTCCCCCGCACCACACGTAGACAATTATAGGACATCTTGCTAGTTATTCTTAATCTATGTCAGTTAAGGACTTGTTTCCATTAATTATGACTCTTCGTTGCACCAGAATGTGATTATATGGCACCTGTTAGGAAGTTTAGGACCTCCCCATACCTCTCCGCATCTCTTCCCCATGAAGAAGCGCCAACTACAACAACAACAACAAAAGAGGGGGGCGGCGCGGTGACGGCATGGGGAGTGGGCGTCCTCCTTCCGGCTCGGTTAGCCACCATTGACCACGCGCTCCACGGGGTTACCACGAAGGGGCTCCCTGTCGGCCCCTCGTCAAGGGCGGAGCCGGTAACCCCCGCACCCAATGAGAAGCCATGGGCCGATGCCATCTGGGGCGGCGCTAACGAGCCGAGGGCGTGTCACTCCCCGCCGGATATACGCGGCCACGCGCCGGATGTGACGTGAGATGCGCCCCGAGCTTGGAAGGAAAAGACGCCACCCTCCCGAGCGCTGAGCGACCTCCCCAGCTTGAGACCAAAGTCGCGACCCACAAGCGCTGTGATACCTTCACGCATCTCTGGACACCACCGTACGTGATTCTGTCCCTGAGCCAGGTGCACCTGAGCCATCGCGACCTGCCTCCCCTTTTCATCAACCCCCGTGTGAGTCAGCATTTTGTCCCGTGTGTCTGTCGTCTGTCCGGGGATAATATAAGAGTGTGTCTAAGTGCCTGTCTTCCTGTAATATACCTCTAGCCCCTGTAATCTAACCTTTTTCCGTACGAATATACTTGAGAATCGAAACCCTGGTGTCGTATTGTGTCATTATAACCCAGCCGGGTGTCTTCTCTTTCCTATTGAGCCAGCGTAGCGCGATTAGTCAACATTCGGGCACAATCGGGTAACTTGTACGGATACGGCGGCCATCCCGCTCGGCCCACCATACCATCAAAGTCGTATCTGTAACAATATATATATATATATATATATATATATATATATATATATATATATATATATATATTGCCCTTGACTTTTTTCACATTTTGTTGTTACAGCCTGAATTTAAGATGGATTAAAATGAGATTTTTTTTGTCACTGATCTCCACATTTATGCGCGATTCTTTTATTTCTTTTTTTTTAGAAATTTTTACAAGTTAATTAAAAATGTTGTACAGAAATATGTAATTTGCATACAGTAAGTATTCAACCCCCTGAGCCAATCCTTCGTAGAAATTTATTTGGCAGTGATTATAGCTTCGAGTCTTCACAAATCTTGGCTTAATGGGAGAGTGGCCAAACGGATGTACTCCTGAGAAAAAGTCGAGAGGCAGTGATTGAGCTTTGAGTCGAGTGGCAACGATTACAAGCCCAGGGCCCATGATACGTCTGTATCAGCTTTGCACATCTGGATTTGGGGAGTTTATCTCATTCTTCCTTGCAGATTTGCTCAAGCTCTGTAAAGTTGGATGGGGAGCATCGGTGACCAGCAAACTTCAAGTCTTTCCACAGATCATCAATGGGATTCACGTGTTGCTATGGCTACATGCTTTGGGTCATTGTCCCATAGGAACGTAAATCTTCGCCGCAGTCTAAGGTCTTGTCACTCTGAAGCAGGTTCTCTTCAAGGGTTTGCCTGTATTTCGCTCCTTTCATTGTTCCCTCTATCCTTACAAGTCTCCCAGTCCCTGCTGATGTAAAGCATCGCCATAGCATGATACTTCCAACCACCAGCCTTCATGGTGGGGATGGTGTTGCATGGGTGATGAGCTGTGCTCGGTTTCCACCAGACGTAGTGCTTTGCATTCAGGGCAAAAGGTTAAATTTTTATCTCATCAGACAACAGAATATTTTGCCTTTTCTTCTGAGTCTTTCATGTGCCTTTTTGCACATGAGAGAGCAGTAACTAGTGGGTGATACTTTTCGAAACAAATATCGGAGTTGAATCGGGGAAGTTTGTGAAAACAATGACAAAACGCCAACACTTTGTTTATCGCCATAAATAGTAGATTGGACTCCATTTTAAAAATTAACACCAATCATCTATAGGCCTGACCCATGCATGAGAAATAATTTAGGTTTTAATTTGCGAAGTTAAAAATGTAATTAGCACTACACTTTAATCATGACCATGGATGGACCTTTGCTTTGTGGGAAAAGGTCATGTCACATAATAAAGGGAAGTTCCAATTACAATAAGATAGAAAAAAATATGAACAAGAAGAAAAACAGCCCTCGCTATGGTTTTGGGAATTTTGCTGCACTCACAGGCTGTCAGTCGGCCATCTTCGGTCGGATGTCAAAACAAAATCTTCTGCACATGTATACTCATTACTCATGTATTGGCTGTGTGTCAAGTTTGAAGAAAACCGTTTCATGCATGTCCGAGAAATGCATGGGGACACGTTTAACTTAAAAAATTGCCGCCAGTCGGCCATCTTGGATCTGATCTTGAAAACCAATTACGGTCACATGTAAGCCATAATTAGTTATCTGTGTGCCAAGTTTGAACAACACCGGCAAATGCATGTCTGAGAAATGGTCGAGGACGTGTTCAACATCTGTTTTTTTTCCTCATCACCTTGCCCATCTCATCGCCTGCTCTGTGTCTGTGCCCATCCCCTGCTGGCACCAGAGATAAGTCGCCTGCCCGGTTGTGTCACTCACTTTGTCTGTGCTTGTTACTGGATAGAGAAGCACCTTAGTTTTATAGGATTTATTTTCATCCCATTGGACAGTTATTTAATTCATTTTGTCTGGTTGTGTTTTGGCAAAAACCCCATTTGGTTTTAAAAGAGGTAAGGGGCTCTGTCAAAACCATAATTCGGAATATTATTTCCATATACATGTATATTGTCCTGTTCACAGCCGGGTAACACCGAGGCGTTCCGAATCGAGGCGACACACACAACGCCGAGGCGTTCCGAATCGAGGCGACACACACAACGCCGAGGCGTTCCGAATCGAGGCGACACACACAACTCCGAGGCGTTCCGAATCGAGGCGACACACACAACTCCGAGGCGTTCCGAATCGAGGCGACACACACAACTCCGAGGCGTTCCGAATCGAGGCGACACACACATCTCCGAGGCGTTCCGAATCGAGGCGACACACACAACTCCGAGGCGTTCCGAATCGAGGCGACACACACAACTCCGAGGCGTTCCGAATCGAGGCGACACACACAACTCCGAGGCGTTCCGAATCGAGGCGACACACACAACTTCGAGGCGACACACACAACTCCGAGGCATTCCGAATCGAGGCGACACACACAACACCGAGGCGTTCTGAATCGAGGCGACACACACAACTCCGAGGCGTTCTGAATCGAGGCGACACACACAACTCCGAGGCGTTCTGAATCGAGGCGACACACACAACTCTGAGGCGTTCTGAATCGAGGCGACACACACAACTCCAAGGGGTTCCGAATCGAGGCGACACACACAACTCCGAGGCGTTCTGAATCGAGGCTACACACACAACTCTGAGGCGTTCTGAATCGAGGCGACACACACAACTCCGAGGCGTTCTGAATCGAGGCGACACACACAACTCCGAGGCATTCCGAATTGAGGCGACACACACAACTCCGAGCCGTTCTGAATCGAGGCGACATACACAACTCCGAGGCGTTCCTGAATCGAGGTGACACACACAACTCCGAGGCGTTCTGAATCGAGGCGACACACACAACTCCGAGGGGTTCTGAATCGAGGCGACACACACAACTCCGAGGCGTTCTGAATCGAGACGACACACACAACTCCGAGGCGTTCCGAATCGAGGCGACACACACAACTCCGAGGCGACACACACAACTCCGAGGCGTTCCGAATCGAGGCGACACACACAACGCCGAGGCGTTCCGAATTATGGCGGTTGCGGCGCACGCGGGATAGAAGAACCACGAAGCTCTTACTCTGACAGAAAGCGGGTTTATTCCCGGACAAACCAGGGACCAAGGCAGGTAGGCAGGACGACCTCCTTAAAATCTCCACTTCTACCAATTCTGCTCAGAATTCCTTCAGTTCTCCTCATAAACTCTCTATTTCCTCTCTCCTTCTCTTCAGCCTCTCTCCTACCAACAGCGAGCGCCTCTGCCTTCTTTTCCCGCTCGTCCTGGCTCCTCCCCTTTATCCTCAGCCTCTCTCCTCCGAACAGCGAGATACTCTGCCTTCCTTTCCCGCTCGTCCTGGCTCCTCCCCTTTCTCCTCATCCTCTTCTCCGAACAGCGAGCTCCTCTGCCTTATTTTCCCGCTCGTCCTGGCTCCTCCCCTTTCACCTCAGCCTCTCTCCTCCGAACAGCGAGCTCCTCTGCCTTCTTTTCCCGCTCGCCCTGGCTCCTCCCCTTTCTCCTCAGCCTCTCCACAGACCCTGGTTGGTGAGGGGCGGGGGAGGGAATGTGGGTGTAGAAAGTGAGGTGGGGGAGATACCTGGTCACCAGGTGAACCTGAGTTTGGGGATGAGGAATGGGAAGGAGTGAGGTTTGGGGTGTCCGGATTTGGAAAGGTCAAAATGTTGGCGAACATCTTTGCTGGTACTCTGAACTTTTTTCAGGTATTGGCACTTTCGTCACGTCGACAATTCCACATGCATTGTTCGGTACACTGGCGAGATTATTCAAGGATGGATGATGTGAAAATATATAATTTTTCTGCTAGTGTGTATGGCTATAGGTGGGTAGGTGGGGAGGTGGCGTGAAGAGTGAACGAGAGAGGGTGGGGAGGGAGGTAAGATGAGGTTTGGGGGTTGTTGGCGAAGCAGGTCACAGTGCAAAACCATCCTGGGGGAGTGAACAGTCCTCATGGCAAGTTTGAGCTTCGTGGCCAAAAGGTGCCTCCGGAAAATGAGGACACACACACACACACACACACACACACACACACACACACACACACACACACACACACACACACACACACACACACACACACACACACACACACACACACACACACACACACTGACTGAAACACGGCCACACACTGACTGAAACACACGGCCACACACTGACTGAAACACACACCCACACACTGACTGAAACACACACACACACACACACACTGACTGAAACACACACACACACACACACTGACTGAAACACACACACACACACACACACACACACACACACACACGCACTGAGACACACACACTGACTGAAACACACACACACACACACACACACACACACACACACACACACACACACACTGACTGAAACACACACACACACACACACACACACACACACACACGGACCCCGCCCGAAAACCTTTAACAGGTGCAAAATCGTCTTTTGTACAAAAAAAATTCCCGCCCACCCACGGAGTTACTTCGTACTTGTATTGGTTGATTATCCCTTTTCTGTTTGTAGTGTTTTTTGTTTGAGGGAAAAGCCTGGTTTATACTTATACTTATAGCGACACTCGCCGCACATCGCAAGGGGAAGAGAGAGGGAGGGGGGAAGAGAGGGAGGGGGAAAGAGAGAGAGAGGGAAGGGGAAGAGAGAGGGAGGGGGAAGAGAGAGGGAGGAGGGGGAAGAGAGAGGGAGGGAGGTGGAAGATAGAGAGGAGGGAAGAGAGAGGGAGAGGCGGGAGAGAGGGAGGGGGGAGAGAGGAAGGAGAGTAGAGAGAGGGAGGAGAGTAGAGAGAGGGAGGGGGAAGAGAGAGGGAGGGGGAAGAGAGAGGGAGGGGGAAGAGAGAGGGAGGGGGAAGAGAGAGGGAGGGGGAAGAGAGAGGGAGGGGGAAGAGAGAGGGAAGGGGAAGAGAGAGGGAGGGAGGGGGAAGAGAGAGAGGGAGGAGGGGAGAGAGAGGGAGGAGAGTAGAGAGAGGGGGCGGGGAAGAGTGAGGGAGGGAGGGGGAAGACAGAGAGAGAGAGAGAGGGAGGGGGGAAGAGACAGGGAGAGGGAAGAAGATTATACAATAGATGGGATTTGATGTGAGGAATGGGGTTGCTTGGTTTATTACATAATTATTTTATCATTTATTTTTTATCATGAACTGCGAGTGATTATATAATTATATATCTATTGTTTAGTTTTAAGTCTCATGGTTCCTTTAGTCTGTATGTTGCACTATAACAGTATTCCGGTGTGATGGTGCAGGTGATGAGGTAGATGGATCAGAGCAGAGTCGCCATTCCAATTCCAAATTATTTTACTGGAATAATATCAAAGATGCACAACATGAGATGCCGGCCTGGTGCATTCAAACACAATATTCGCGGCAACCGGATGTGCTGTAAGAACAGTGGTGTTGTTCACAGCAGATAGTCCGAGGCTGCATCTCCACTCATTATTATTATTCGGACTGGTTTCTGAGTTTTAATATTAATCTCATCATTATTCTGAATTGTATAATAATCGCAGATATAAAACAGGAGATGCAGGCTTGGTGCCTTCCGATACGCCGTTCGCGGCAACCTGAGGGGCTGTAAGAGCAACTGTGTTGTTAACACCCGGTGGTCAGCGGTTGCATCTCCACTCTTTGTTATCATTCAGGCTGCCTTCTGCGTTTTAATATTAATCTCATCATTATTTTGAGGTTTTTTATGGGGTGGTAGTAATGAAAATGGGGGTAGTAGTTTTTCTCGTAACACTCTCCCCCTCAAAAGAAATGTCATCCCGACATTCACTTTACCCGAACAACTGTTCGTTCTTCCATCACTCGTATCTACTCCCGAGGTTTTTACCACGAGTAGACAGAGATACTGGTGTCAGTTTCTTGGAAGACCTCCTCCAAAATCTTCAGCACTGTTTCCCAATTCAAGTCCTCCAACCCACATCCATTCTTTGGCATGCAGACCTTGGTTATTCCATGAGCAATGCAGTGGTTTCTCATTGCCTCCAAGCTTTCCTTCAAGCTGGTGCACATTGATCTCTGGTCACCACTGTCCTTTGTGATGAGGTCGTACACAAATCTTTTCCCTTTTTTTTTAGCACCACACAATCTCCGGTCTTCCTTGTGTGACTGAACAGCTCTTGTATACCGGAGCACTTCTCTTCGAAGAGTGTAAGCATTCCTGCTCTCATGGAGCAATCTCTGCTAATGCAGTATGCAAGAGTCTCTGTTGGGGGGCAGTTAAAGATGTCTCCATCAACCAACTGAATCGTGGATTCCTGGGTGCTTACTATCCTTCTCACCAAAGATGGTTTTCCCAGTGACTCATCGGTCAATGTTTGTGGAGGTTTAATCCGTCTCTTAGGACGGGAATAGTTGCCATTGGAGGTGTCTTCTTGTACTACTTCTTCCTCCGATTCCAGGAGCTCTTGTGGTCCTTCACTGGTGTGTCCCTCTGCCTCTTCACTGAGGCCCCAGTCTTCCAGTAGTTCTTTCTGCATGACCACCAGAGATGGAGATGGATTTGGCTGTCGTTGTACCCTCCTCTGTGGTTGAAATCCTATGGCGTCAGGGTTGAGATCCGAGATATCCAATCCCTCCACTGTGCCCCATTGGGCTTGGTCCTTAAAGATTTCGTCTTCTGACACACCAACTGGCTCAACCCCTTCCACAATGGAACATTAACGGCGTGTCCACCTTCTCCTCAGTCCTCGCTCACTTTGTGCTGTTTCCTCTCTGTGCGGTCTCTGCTGAGGTTCTGCCACAGGGAGGGAGTCACATGGCAACAGAAGATTGCGGTGGAGGGTCCTGGCTCTGCCTCTCCCATTTTCAGGTCTCACCTCATACACTGGGCTATCTGGCGTTTTTCTTCCGACAATAACATAAACCTGGTCCTCCCAGTAGGATCGGATCTTCCCAGGACCTCCCCTCTCACCAACATTCCTCACCAAAACCCGACCACCTGTTTGTAGCTCCGCACCGTAGACTCTTTTGTCATGTGACAGTTTTCCCGAGTGGCCTGCTTGGCTGCAGTTTTGCTTGCGATTTCATATGCATCTCTCATCCTGTTCCTCCACTTCTCAACATAGTCAGCATAAGAGCCCTCTTTCCCCTCAATGTCAAATCCAAATAGTAGATCTATCGGAAGTCTGGGAGACCTCCCATAGAGCAGGAGGTACGGTGAGAACCCTGTTGCTTCATTGCGGGTGCAGTTATTGGCATGTACCGCACTTGCTAATGAGTTCTTCCAATTTTGTTTTTGTTCTTCAGTCAGAGTCCTCAGCATTTCCAGCAATGTCCTGTTAAACCTCTCCACCTGTCCATTTCCTGGAGGGTGGTATGGTGTGGTGTGGGAGCCTTTAATCCCACTTTGTTGCTTCAACTGGGCCATCAGTTGATTTTCAAATTCTCGTCCCATATCATGATGGATTCGTGTGGGAAAACCCAACTTCAGCACAAAGTCACTGAATATCTTGTCTGCACCTGTCCTTGCTGACTTGTTGGTTATTGCATACACCTGTGCAAATCGAGTGAAATGGTCCATCACCACGAGAATGTACTTATACCCTCCTTTACATGTTTCAGGGTGCAGGATGTCGATGGACAGCAATTGAAAGGGATATGTGGTCTTTATATTCAGCATGGGTGCTCGCGTGACCCGGCTTGGTTTTCGCTTCATTAAGCACTCGCATTCCTGTGTCACAAATCTCTCCACATCCCGCTGCATCCTTGGCCAGTAAAATCGGTCTCTGGTAAGTTCTAACGTTCTTTCCAAGCCCAGGTGCCCCATATCTTTGTGCAGTTCCTTGTATAGAAGTGGATGGTAGCAGCGTGGCAACACGAGTTGGGTCCTTGTTGCAGTCTTGCGATACAGGAAACCTTTGCTATTTACCTGCAGCTTTGACCACTCCCTCAGCAAGGCCTTCACCTCAGGGCTTTCCTTTTCTACTGTCGCATTGCTTGGGTGCTCACCCTGGTCTTTTAGCTTCAGCACCGGGCCAATGACAGGATCCTCTCTCTGAGCTGACAGGAGGTGACTCAGTGGAATGGGATGTAATGAGGTAGAAGGCTGGTCAAGTTGAATCTCTGTGGCCATTGCATTGATGGCCAATGGACTTAGATGTGGCATGAAGTCCCTCTGTGTGGTGGACACCCCTTGAATGACAGCTTCAGCCACCTCTGGACTCATTCCTTCTGCACACCCATCCATGAACTTCCAGAAATCAAGAGGCATGCGGGACAGTCCATCCGCATCTGCGTTCGTTCGGCCTGGCCTGTACTTGACATCAAAGTTGAAGTCCGCCAATTCAGCAAACCATCTCTGTCCAGTGGCATTCAGCTTTGCTGTTTTGAGTACATATGTGAGTGGGTTGTTGTCTGTGTAGACAGTGAAGGAGGGCGCATGGTATAAGTAGTCCCTGAAGCGCTCACATATCGCCCATTTTAATGCCAGGAACTCTAACTTCCCTGAATGCAGGTTGCACTTCCTTTCTGGCGGAGAAGTTCTTGATTCAAAAACTATGACCTGCAGTTTCCCCTCCTGACGTTGGTGCAACACTGCTCCCAAGCCCTCCTGTGATGCATCACAGGGCAGCACAAATGACTGATCAAACCGAGGGTAACCTAAGACAGGTGGGCTGATGAGGTGGCTGATTATCTGTTCCACTGCCTGTTGATGCTCTTCACTCCAGACAATAGGACATTTACTGGGCAACTGACCTGTTTTTCTGGCGTCTTTATTTTCCTTCCCCACCCCCCCCCCCTTCCTTTCTGTCTTTGACTGAAACTTTAGGTCAGGGGCTGCCAGTACATCATACAATGGCTTTGCGATACGTGAAAAGTTCTGTACGTAAGACCTGTAGCAGAGAGGAAACCCAGGACCTTCCTCAGCTCCCAACCGTGGCTGGCTTTCGGTTTTTCAATGCCTGAACTGGTGCAGTTTCTGCCGGGTCCATGGTATAGCCCTCCTCTGACACCATCTTCCCCAGGAATCTCACTCTCCGCCTGAACATATCACATTTTTTGGGGGAGAGCTTCACCCCATGCTGTTGGTATCGCTGGAGTACCGTTCGAATGTGATGGACATGGTCCTCAAAGGTTTTACTGTGGACTAAATTATCATCTAAGTATGGTAGGCAGATGTCGTCCCGAAGACCTCTTAGACACTCCTCTATGTTACGCTGGAACTCAGCTGGAGCAGAACTCAGGCCGAAGGGAATGCGAACCCACTCATATAAGCCCCAGGGGCGATGACGGTAGTGAGAGGCCTACTTTCTTCATCCACACTCCCCTGGTGGTATGCCTTCCCCTGGTCCAGTACAGATAACCATGAACTTCCGCTCAGACAGTCTAACATATCTTGAATCCACGGAATTGGATGGCGATCTGGAATGGACTTACGATTGAGTTCTCTATAATCACAGCAGAGACGCAGGGTCCCATCCTTCTTCCATACACAAACAATGAGCGAGGAGTAGTGAGACCTTGATGGTTTTATCCACCCGCAATTCAACATATCCTGCAGGTACTCCTTCATTTCCTTGTGCAGTGGTTTTGGGACTGAGAGGTACGTCCGCTGAACTAGTGTTGCATCTTTAAGGGTGATGTGCATTTTCAGTGATGGAATGAAACCAACATCTTCCTTATTTCTGGAAAAAGCACAGCACTCCTCTCACAGCATCTTCTTCACCGTCACCTCTTGCCAGGAACTCGGTGGTGGTTAGACCATCAAGGCTGACTGGTGGATCCCATGCCACTTCCCTGAACTGTTGGCCATTTGGTGCATTTGGTGGCACACCGGACATGTCCTCACCATTTATATGAGGTGTCATGTCTGGTGTCGGCGAGCTTGCCGTCATTTCAACTGGCCGCACAGCTGCTGGGTAGACGGTTTTCACTGGTTGCAGGTGTCCTAACATGGAGCATTTGACTACTGTGATGCTGTGTTTTGTAGTGTTCACAACAGGGATGGCTGTCTTTGGACTGTTGCCTGGGTGAACCGTCACCAGTACTTCTCCAACTTCTAGCCCTTCCAACTTCTAGCCTGTGATGTCATAGGTCAAGTGGTATGGCAGCCATCTTGAATTAAAAGCAAATAATTAAAAAATTATTTCTCGGAAACCGCTGAATGGAGAAATTGAAACCCTGCACATTGTCAAGTACTCCCAATGGGGAACAAAAGCATGATAATGATGGCATCATAGGTGAAGTGGTATACCAGCCAACAATGTTAATTTTTTTTAAATCCCTTCTCTGAAACTGCTTCACCAATCGATGTGAAACCTGTCATCGCTGATGAAAATGTGATACTTGAAAACAGCTGAAGGGATTTAAATCAAACTTGTTTATTTTTAGGGCAGTGAACGAGGGAATCTACCCGTTGTGGGACTATGCGGAGGCATATTGGCGACACAGTCGCATTGTTCTAGTTTATTGTTTGGCTCTCGGCGATAAAGTTTCTGCTCTGTAGTATTTGCGTGATCACAGTCGCCGATTCGGCCTGTGCTTATGCTGGTGTGTTTATTTTATCATGTGAGTGTAAATTATCATCACCAGTAAAGTGTTTCATAGTGATAGTTATTATGTGTGTGTTTTGGTGTGTGTGTATGTACGTGTAGGTGTGTGTTGGTGTGGGTGTGTTGATGTGTGTATGTATGTGTGGGTGTGTGTTGGTGTGTGTATGTGTGTTGGTGTTTGTGTGTGTGTATAATTTATGTGTGGCTGTGTGTTGGTGTGTGTGTGTGTGTGTGTGTACATATGGGTTTGTGTTGGTGTGTCTGTGTGTTGTGGTGTGTGCATGTACGTGTAAGTGTGTGTTGGTGTATGTTGGTGTGTGTGTGTGTATGTGTATCGTCAGTTATTATATCTCCATATACGGGTTTCTTATTGTTTTTTCCTTTCTTTCTTGATGCTTAAAAAAAGACAATCACAGCGGAAATTGTTTCTGGACGATTATCAACTTGTAGTTTGTCCTAGTATTATTTTGCAGATTGTCAATGTTAGTAGGCAGATGATCAAATAGCTGACGGGAGTGTTCTGTGATTACGAGTTGTGAGGTTTCTGGTATGAAAAGCACTGAAATGTGATCTGTAGATGTCATGAAAAATAATAATTTAAACGTGAATACTGATTTTTATGAAGTTTGATTCACCAGCAAATAATATACAGTCGGGCCACCAAATAAATCTGTCTCTGGCCTGGTGGGCCACAGACATTTTTTTATGCGTGACCCTGAATATGTGTATAAAATATACAGTCACTTGAAAAAGTAAGTACACCCCATGTAAAGTTTTGACTTTTTAAACATATTTCAACATACAGCTATTTGATCTTCATTTCAACAATATTGATAGATAAAGGTGATATAATAAAACACATATCATGAAACATTTACATTTTGTAGTCCATTGTATAATTTAAACAAACATAAATGCAAATTTCGCATATGGAAAAAGTAAGTACACCCTTGGCTCCAATAGGTGGTATTGCCCCCTTTGGCAGAAACAACCTCAAGTAGGCGTTTCTTATAACTGTCCACCAGTCTCTCACATTGACTGGGAGAAATTTTTGCCCACTCCTCCATGCAGAATTCTTTCAGCTGTGTGATGTTTCAGGGGTTTCTTGCATGCGCAGCTCGTTTCAAATTCCCCCACAACATCTCGATGGGATTTAGATCCGGGCTTTGACTTGGCCATTCCAGAACCCTCCATTTCTTTCTTTTCAGCAATTCCTTGGTGGATTTACTGGTATGTTTAGGGTCATTGTCATGTTGCAAGGTCCACCTTCGGTTGAGCTTCAACTCTCCGACAGATGGCCTCACATTATCCTCAAGCACCCTCTGGTACAATGAAGAATTCATAGTGGATTCTATGATGGTGAGCTGCCCAGGCCCTGATGCAGCAAAGCTGCCCCAAACCATAATATTTCCACCACCATGCTTTACAGTTGGTATCAGGTTCTTGTGGTCAAATGCTGTCTTTGGTTTTTGCCAAATATGTCTTCTGGTACTGTGGCCAAATAGCTCTACCTTTGAGTCATCTGTCCAGAGCACATTGTTCCAGAAGTGCTGGTCTTTGCCTTGGTGTTCATCGGCAAACTTTAGTCTTGCCCTGATGTTCTTTCTGGACAGCAAAGGTTTCCTCCTGGCACACCTCCCATGTAGATCAAATTTGTGCAGCCTCTTTCTTATTGTAGACTCATGCACTTTGACATCAACAGTGGCAAGAGCTACCTGTAGGTCTCGTGATGACATTCTGGGGTTCTTAGAGACTTCTTTCAGCATCTTGCGGTCTGCTCTCGGGCTGAACTTGCTGGGGCGGCCTGGTCTGAACAAGTTGGCAGTTGTTTGGAATCTTCTCCACTTGTAGATGATCTTCCGGACAGTCCAATGTTTGATTTCAAATTGTTTGGAGATCTTTTAAAATCCCCTCCCAGACTCGTAGGCATCTATAACCTTCTTTCTTAAGGCCTCAGAGAGCTCTTTTGATCTAGGCATGGTGACGCCGCACATTTCAACAACAAAGAGAAAACCAAACTTAATGTCTGAGGTTTAAATAAGCCAGGTTCCTCCAAGATCCTCTCTAACGATGTTCTAATCATTTGCACCTGAGCTGGTGCACCTGATTCTAATTTTAGGTATTTGAAGTAGTGATAAATGAAGGGGTGTACTTACTTTTTCCACATGCGAAATTTGCATTTATGTTTATTTAAATTATACAATGGACTACAAAATGTAAATGTTTGATGATATTTGTTATACTAGGGCATGCCCATACTATATCTATATCTAAAATTATATCCCCCCCCTCTATTTACATGAAATGGTTTGGTCCAAAGCGAACGGCTTGCGAGTACGGTGACAATCCCCCCCCCCCTCTATTTACATGAAATGGTTTGGTCCAAAGCGAACGGCCTGCGGAGTTTGGTAAAGAAATCGCCATAGCGTGCCCAAACGCGCAGGAAAGCGAAAGAATCGCAAATTTAAGGAAATGCCCGTACTTCCGTAAGGAAGAGAAAAAAAAATGAAAAGGAAAAACATTCCAAACCGCGAGGGAAAACAACACGGCACGTCGACACAACAACGTGTCCTGTGATTGGCCGTACGTGGCTGCCAGTAGCTGCCCCCAAAAAAAAGCTTTCACCGTCCGGCGACTGAATTTAAGGGGAAAAATAAAACGCTCTTCGCTTAAAACAACGCCCTTCGCTCTGACTGAATTGGGACAATGTTTTTATGTTTTTAATTGAATTACTATCCGTAATGGCGCACGCTCTCACGGGAGCTCCGGAAGGTCGTATATCGCAGTTACGATGAATCGCAAATTAGTTTTTATTAGTTTTAAAACATAGTTTAACGCCAACATAGCGCCAACATAGTTTGCCGACGGGAAATAAATGAATACGCTCTCAAATGTGCCATCCGAGGCAGAGTGTGTTCGCCACGTTCGGCACACGTGATAGCTCGCTGCTCTCTGATTGGTTGAATCGTTTTTTGGACATAGCTCGGTAACTACTTCTGCGATTAATTTAAAACCTTGAAAAGGCACATCCTCGGGTCCCCAGCAATATACCTGGCAAGTTTCAAGTATATCGGACCCGTGGTTGTCGAGAAACAGCGGTCACAGACAAACACACACACACACACACACACACAGACACACACACACACAGACACACACACACACACACAGAGATTACTGGAATTATAGATAGATTATATCACTTTTATCTCTCAATATTGTTGAAGTGAAGATCAAATAGCTGTATGTTGTTATATGTTGAAAAAGTCAAAACTTTACATGGGGTGTACTTACCTTTTCATGTGACTGTATGTGTATTAGGACCCTCTAACTGTGCATATTGAGTACAAGATAAGTGATGTCCCATCACATCCATTGCATCACATCCTACGGTCCGATCCGCAAACTTCAACAAACCAATGATGTTAAAGACAGTCCTTCATCTGGATGATCCAGATGTTTTCATTTTACCACAAGCCCCGTGTTGCACCATGCATGGAATCTCCTCCTCGGAGGTTATCCATAAGGAATGTCTTGAATGGGCTTTCTGCTTCAGGTTACAAAGCAGGAGACCAAGAAGACGTGCCAGGCTTGGACGTATGGACATACCCTCACCCTTGAACAAAAAGCAAACTGCCTGACCTGGTGCCGGGCATTTCAACATTGAAATCTCGAACTCTGGAGTCTGACAAGAGCCAATTCTTCATTGGTGTGAGCAGAGCCAATTCTCCTGTATGCGACTGATGGTATAACTCTTGTTTGGTGACAACCTAACACACCCAATAACATCATTGAGTCCATCCCATCTGCTGGCAGATCACTTATAATTTGGGGCTGCTGGTTGTGATGGTAAACTTGATCTTATCACTGCACAGGGTAAACGTACTATTGGGACATTTTGGATCGTTCCTTGTTTTCTATTTTGACAACCACTCTCTTCTCACAAGACCAAATTTAAAACTTTAGCTAAAAATTAATGGATGACAATGACAACCCCACTATTCTTGTGCAGTTACTGACTTTTGTGAAACTATGGCATCACAACCCTGCCCTGGCCAGCACAGAACCAGGATTTAAGTCCAATAAAGCACGTTTCAGACATTCTTTGGTGTATATTTAAGAAAATAGACCCTTTTGTGCATGCTCTGGCACAGTTGGAGGCTGCTTTTCACCAGGAATGGCAACAACTCTCTTTGGAATCTCTCCGGTGGCTTATTCAGGGGATGAGAAGAACGGTTGCACCAATCGTTTGTTCTAATGGTGCGCATTATTGACGTTGTGAGACATCCATTCTGTTGTGATATCTTTGGATGTTGTATTGATTGATCTCGATCCATCCGTCACAGTATGTGCTGCCAGCAGTCCCAAAGTCATCATATTTTTTTGGTGTCATTACAGGCATCCTTATTTTGAGATAAAAAAAATCAACAAATCCTGTGAATTTGCCAAACATGCATACCCTACCAATAATGGTAATATTTTTAATAAATGCAATTTTTTGAACATTTTTTTTCGATTATTGCTGTTATTCAGAAAAAAAAGCCATTACTCAACTTTTTAAATGT
The DNA here is from genome assembly GCF_964187855.1 of Myxine glutinosa. Taxonomy (NCBI): domain Eukaryota; kingdom Metazoa; phylum Chordata; class Myxini; order Myxiniformes; family Myxinidae; genus Myxine; species Myxine glutinosa. The sequence continues at coordinate 59,988,447 of NC_136274.1, read as the reverse complement.
ATGTATGTGGGGGATACCCCATAGAGGTGTTCGTAATTCACTAGCACGGGACCAGTGGGACTATTGACGGTATGGGCGTGGTGTGCGCTCGGTTGTTGGAGCCACGCCCCTTTAAGAGGATCGGGCAGAAGTGATGGGGGATATAAAAAGAGAGGAGTTCCGGTTGGGAAATAAGTCTTTGGAAATAAAGGAGCCTTGAACAAGTCAAGAAGTTTTTAACCTCTCCTTGCCCGCAACTCCTACATTGGTGACCCCGTCTTGCTCTTGGACGTTTTCGGAGCTTTTTTTTTTTTTTTTGTATACAAGATCGAGGCTCGTGAAAGAGCTAACATTAATCACACAAAAAGTCAAACCGACACACAAAACACAAAAAACAAGGGGAGCGGCGAATTTGAACGAATATAGCGACAAGCGCAGTTTCGATCAAACTGCCGGAGTTTTGGGAACGACAGGCTGCCGTTTGGTTCGCACAAGCTGAGGCCCAATTCGTCATTCGGAGCATTTCCGCTGACGACACTAAATATTATTATGTTGTGTCTGCACTCAGCAGCTCCACCGCGACCAGGGTGGTGAGCCTTCTCCAGGATCCTCCGGAGGGCGGCAAGTACGAGATGCTAAAGGCACTGCTACTCGATACCTTCAAGCTCGCCAAGGCCAAGGCATGCCGGCCACCCTGCAGCTTCAGCGAGTCGGGAAACGGGGTGGCCGGCGCTCGTTAACTGCCATGAGCGTCGGCCGTTCGGGCAGTTTGTTGTTCATTTCGGACACCGACTCCGGACGTCGTTTCCTCTGTGACACAGGTGCCCAGGTGAGCGTCACGGCCCCGCACTGGAAGCCGCCAATGGCAGTGCCATTCAGACTTTTGGTAAACTAAACGGAACGTGGCACTGTGTTTTGGCGGGCAGCGGTTCACATGGGATTTTGTCACGGCGAGGGTGTCCACCCCACCCCCTTGCTGGGCGCTGATTTCCTCTGCGCCAACGGCCTATTGGTGGATGTTAAAAATCGGCGGCTCATTAATGCGGAGACCTTCAGTTCACTTCCATGCTCGCTGAGTGGGTCCGCCTCGACGAGGCTTGCTTGCACGCTCTCGACCTCTGATGAGTTCGCCCGCCTCCTCACCGAGTTCCCGGCCCTTACACAGCCCACCTTTTCGGCCGTTGTCAGACACGGGGTGGAGCATCACATTCTGACCACAGGCCCGCCTGTCTACGCCCGGGCTCGACGCCTCGACCCGGGGAAACTCACTGTCGCAAAGGCGGAGTTCGACACGTTGGAGCGTCTTGGCATCGTATGACGGTCCAACAGCCTGTGGGCCTCGCCTCTCCACATTGCGCCGAAGCCGGGTGGCGGTTGGCGCCCGTGCGGGGATTACCGCCGCCTTAACGACACCACTACCCCTGACCGCTACCCAATCCCGCACATCCAGGATTTTTCTGCCCGCTTGGCCGGTAAAGTTTTTTTTTCTAAGGTGGACCTCGTTCGTGGTTACCACCAGATCCCCGTCCGGCCGCAGGACGTTCCTAAGACCACGGTGATTATACCGTTCGGGCTTTTCAAATTCCTCCGCATGCCTTTTAGGATCAAGAACGTGGCCCAGGCTTTCCAGCGCCTGATGGACAGCGTGTTACGGGACTTGCCGTTTCTGTTTGTCTGTCTGGACGATATTCTCCTCGCCAGTGCTTCCAGGACGGAGCACATGCTTCACCTCCGAGCACTCTTTGAGCGCCTCAGGCAGCACGGCCTTATCATTAACCCGGCCAAGTGCTTGTTCGGGGTGGCCTCAATTGACTTTCTTGGCCACCATATCACGAGGGAGGGGGCTGTTCCACTGCCGTCTAATGTAGAGGCTGTGAAGGGTTTTCCACGCCCCCTCACCATCAGGGCCCTGCAGGAGTTTTTGGGCATGGTGAACTTTTACCATCGATTCGTGCCCCGTGCGGCCCAGCTGATGCGGCCCCTTTATGAGGCCCTCAAGGGCAAGCCTATCAAACCCGCCATTGACTGGACCAAGGAGATGGCCAAGGCTTTCACGGATACTAAACTGGCCCTCACCAGCGCAACCATGCTGGCGCATCCGTCGCCCCATGCACCGATTGCTCTAACCACAGACGCTTCGGACTATGCTATGGGTGCCGTGCACAAGCAGTGGGTCAACGGGGCCTGGCAGCCACTCGCCTTTTTTTAGCCGGCAGCTCTGCCCTAATGAACGAAAGTACAGTACCTTCGATCGTGAGCTCCTAGGCCTCTACCTAGCTGTCTGACACTTCCGTTACCTGTTGTAAGCCCACCCGTTCACGGCGTTTGTGGACCACAAGCCCCTGGTTTTTGCCATGGCCAAGGTCTCGGAGCCGTTGTCTGCCCGTCAACAATGCCAGCTCTCCTTCGTTTCCGAGTTCACGACGGACATCCAACATGTTGCTGGGAAGGATAACATGGTAGCCGATTGTCTCTCCCGGTCCATAGCTGGCGCGGTGCACCTTGGCATCAACTATGCCCACATGGTAGCCGATCAGATCTCCGACCCGGATGTCCAGGCCTGCAGGGCGGCGGTCACGGGGCTTCGACTGTCTGATGTGCCATTCAGGTATACGGGCACCACGCTACTGTGCGACGTTTCTTTGGGACAGCCTCACCCCATCGTACCCACCAGCTGGAGATGGCTGGTGTTCGATGCCATCCACGGTCTTTCTCACCCGGGCAAAAAGGCGTCACAAAGTTGGTGGCGGCGAAGTTCGTTTGGCACGGGCTCAGGAAGGATGTATGCGACTGGGCCAACACCTGCGTCGAGTGCCAACGCTCGAAGGTGCATCGCCATACCCAGGCCCCGTTGGCGCCATTCCCAGTGCCCGAGCGACGGTTTGACCATGTTAACGTGGACCTATTGGGGCCCCTTCCCCCTTCGTGGGGATTCACCCACCTCCTCACGATGGTCGATAGGACCACCAGGTGGCCAGAGGCCGTCCCGCTTACATCTATGACGTCTGCCGATGTGGCCCGGGTGTTCATCGGCACTTGGGTTGCCCGTTTTGGCGCCCCCTCGGACATCTCGTCAGACAGGGGGCCCCAGTTCACTTCAGAGCTCTGGGGTGCTGTTGCCCAGGGGTTGGGGGTAAAGCTCCTTCGCACGACTGCATATCATCCCCAGGCTAATGGATTGTGTGAGAGGTTCCATCGCTCTATGAAAGCTGCTCAGGGCCAGCCTCCGGGATGACAGTTGGGCCGACAGACTCCCGTGCGTCATGTTGGGCCTCAGGACAGCCCCGAAGGAAGACCTCCAGCCCTCATCCGCTGAGCTCATCTATGGCCAGCCGCTGCAGGTTCCCGGGGAGTTCATTCCTGACACCACAAGCCCCTGGTTCGACGCCCGTCAGCGGTCAGCGTCAGCCCGTCAGCGTGCTCCTCCCCAAACCCTGGTCACGGTGTACCTTCGAGCCCCGAGAGGAGTCACCGCAGAAAGATGTGTTATTCTGTATGTCAAAGATCAATGGTGAAACCACACCAATTGTTACCAACAAACAAGTATTGTATTAAGGTCACACAAGAATAACAGTACAATAACAATATTAATCAATTGTACAACCAATATATCATTCCTATGATGGTACCATCAGTTTCGTACAATATAACTCACTGTGCTCCAAGTGAGCGAAAAGAACATTCCCAATGTCTCTGTCCCGGCTTCAAGTCAAAGTCGATCCACGCTCCAAAGATCGTCAGAACGATGTTGTATCGAGACCAGAATCCCGCTCGGTTGACAGTCACACTGCCAAAGATAGGCAAAGGTATCCTCAAGAGGCGACTGGGAAATCACACCTTCAGGTATGGATGTTCAACGGCTCCCCACACGGCGAACCGCAAATTCCCACTCGAAATCCACGTTACACATGCAAACCAGGCTAACGGCTGGATGCGTTGAAATGGTTGGAGCGAGGTGAAAAACCTGGAGTGATGCGAAATCAGGCGTGAGGCAAAATGGCCAACGGTCCGTTCTCGAGACGTAACGGCACTCCAATGATTCTCTTCGGAATCAACCACAAAACCTGTCACGCAGGTTTATCTGTCACAGCGATAACAACTCTGTCGCAGGAATCCCTTTCCCAGGAAACCCCAAAGTTCGCTAGTGACCCCCGTTCACCAGCGTTTGCTCAAAATCTCAATGCAGCTCGGCTCCTTCTCCGACCTCACTCGCTCCGCCTCTTCTTTTTTTTTCTTCCTGTTCCTCTTCGTCCGGTTCCCGATCCGGTTTCCGGTTTCTTTGTAAAACATTAATTTTTTTTACCTTTTGAAAACAGTTATCTCCAATTCACCTACAGGAGACATACGATAACATACGATAACAGTTATCTAAACGATAACAATAATAGTACATGCAACCAAAAATGTTTACAGTGGATGAGAACCACAACAACGGAAATGACGAATCCGTAACTATATCCATAAAAATTTGGCCTAAGCCCTCTACCTGGGTTTACACTACCCCCCCCCCCCCGGGCTTTCTCGAATGGGTCCATCTCCCCCCATTCACTCCTTCGCACCATGCATTCCACACCATGCATTCCACACCAAGCATTCCACACATTTACTCACACCCCAATTATTTCGCACACCACTTTTCTCGCACACCTTTTATCTGGCACACCTCTTTTGCTCACACACCTGTTTCCATACACTTCAACACAACTCCATTTGTTTCAATACACAACTCCTCACACACACAGCATCATCTAGCTATCTGCTTTTCCCATAAGACTCGTGCTTCCCTGTCATCCCTTTAAACTATGCACACCCTTCATCATTATCATCCTTCTAAGCTACCTACGTCCCCACTACAGTACAAATGTCCCTCCTTAAATCTCATGTCCTCTACTGTCATCTAATTCCCTATCAATTAACCTAGCCCCCCCTCGGCTAGCTTCGGTGCCCCATGGAGGTAACCATCGCTGGTCCCCCATGTGCCTAACACTGCCATCCCCCTAATCTAATGCTCATGGGCCCGGATAGTGTGAGGAATGGTCAAACTACCATTTCCCCACGTCGGGTACACTAGTTCCATCCGTCCACTATACTCGAGCCTCTCCAAGTGGGAATACATCGTCACAGCTCGGCTTCGAAAAGCCGAGCGATCCATCCGGTTGGTTTGTCTCCTGTAGGTTGGGTCCGTCCGGCATTTTCGATCCAGGGGAGGAGGGATGGATGGGCCGAGGTTCAGAGCTCCATCTCTGCATGGGGCCTCGCGGTCCCACGCACGATGGCCCCACCGCCCACTGTCGGAGCACCGCACCCGCCAGGGGGCGCGGCTCCGAACTCCCCTACCTCCCCTTGAACCTTGCCGTTCGCCTTTGCCGCCACGGCACGGCACCAACCATACAGGGCGGGGGCCAGCACGAATCGGGCATGTCGGTCCTTGGGACACGGCCGTGGCATCGATCCCCGCCGGTCCCTGCCGCACACAACTCACCGAGGGCTCACGTCGGCTATCCGTCGCGCTAAACGCTACCCCGGTCTGTGTCGATGTTTGAGCCGCGTTCTCACCACACCTCGCGACCCACTCCGCACTCGCACACCGTGGCGCCCCCATACACTCCATCCATTCTGTTACAGCACTCTCCTGTGCACACTCTTCTCTTACACACTCAGGTGCACACCACCCAGGTGCACTCACGCCCCTCACACAACCCGTTGCACACTTTTCTGTTACGAACTCTGTAACGCCCATGGGTGTGCACTCTCCTGGTACACACCCAATCATCGTACACTTTTCCTCCACGCACTCTTCTCGTGCACACTCTCTAACACACTCTTCTCCGACACGCTCTTCCCGCACACATTCCGGTGTGCATTCTCCCTCACACTCTGAAACACTCTCTCCTGTTACACACTCTTCCCACACACATTCCGTCATACACTTTTCTCGCTCACACTCGCGCTCCAGTGCACACTTTTCTCTCACACGTGCTCCAGTCGCCCTCGTACACCGCACAATGGACCTTCCATGACCGCCCGGGTTTCGTCCATGTCCCAAGCGTGCCAAAACCCTTTTCGCGCCATACACATTCCTACTCACCTTGGGGACCTTCTTCTCCGGCAGCACCTGCAAACTTTTATTGGGGTTAGCAAGCACGTCATCACGATGCAAACACGAACTTTGTGTGCATCCCATTTCTTCCCTCGATTTAATTTCTGATTCTGCCGTCTCTTCGGCCCCAATTATTTCTTTTATTTCCATTATTTCCTCGATGACCGCCGGCGCGCATAAAATTTTTCTGTCCAATTTGGTGGCCGTCGGCTTTTCTACACCACGTGTCGCGATTTCTATACTCCCGGTCAACTTAGCCGCGCTCTGCTCTACCTCGCCCCCCACGCGTTCCTCACATCGCGTTACCTCATCGCATACCAATGCGACCACCTTGCTCAACCTGCGCCTTATGTCCTTCCCTGCTTTTTCTGTGTCCTTCTTCGACGCCGCCATACAGTTTTCCAATTCCCGGGTGGATTTGTCCCCCATTTCTTTCAATTGGTTCTTTTGTTTGTCCGTTTTGTTTCCCAACCCCTTTTTCACCTCTTCCAATTCCCGGGTGGATTTGTCCCCCAATTCTTTCCTTTCCCGGGTGGATTTGTCACTTTGGGCGTCCATTTTTGCAGTCACTTTACCTAATTCTTCTCCCATATACGCCCTGAGTTGCATCATAAAAAGGCCCATATCTATTGGCGCTGCGGGCTCGGCCCTCGCCGCCACGTGCGAGGGGGCCGCCATTTTCTACCCCTGCTGCCGGCTCCTCTTCAGTTTCCTCCTCTTCTACCAATTCTTCCCGTGGGTCCTGGGTCATTAATTCCTCATCATCTACCCCCACCGGCATTCGACCGTCTTGACTAGCCATGGTACGAATTTAAAATTTTAAATTTTAAAAACTAAATTTCAGTCGCTCGTAATTTTGGGGCCAATTTGTCCAACAAAAAATTGGTTAGGGTTCCAAATCCCATTCCCGGACACCAATTGTTACGGTTCTCTGCCGCCCTTCTTCCCCTTACCAAGGGGGGATTAATCCCCTTGTCCTTTCTGGGCCTGACGGAACCGAGAGACTTGAAACGCCTCTTCCGGACAAAATGCAAAGTAGGGTTTCGGGACCAAGTCTCGCTCGTACCTAAATCCCTGCGCCGCCACGGAAGCAAGGAAGCAAGCCTCGCATGAGCCACGTGTGATCTGGGTACGGATTGAGTACCACGTGGTCCGTGCAGTTTTAGGTAGTGGAACCCGATTCGAGCAGTTTATTCGTACCACGCTTATCCAATGAGGAAATCACAGGATCGAATGGAAAAGGAAGAACACGGGTTTCATTATTATTCCCACACGTATGTACAATGATCGGGACGCAGAGACACAGAGCAGCACTTAAACAGTCTTAGTCTTAACGCCCAGACTCGGGCCCGTCACACTCACACAGGGAATTGCAGATGGGTTGATGTTCCAGCCAAACACGTTGACGTGGTCGTACAGGAACGGCCCCATCCGGCTCTCCACGGTCCCAGCACGTCCCGTGAAGATGGCAAGCAGGCAGTTGAAGGAACCTCGTAGCGTGTCTCCTGAACAAAGGCAGCCGATGCGGTGGAATGGAAAATGCGCGTCTCTCAGCACAGCTGGCGATTACACAGCCGTTATCACTCGCGTGACTTAATGCACTGTACGTGGCTCAGCCTCCAGCTCAACCGAGCGTCACTTCATAATCGCGCGTATTCCAGTTCATGCGCGTCTTTCTTCACCCGCGTATCTCTCAAAGTTATTTGACACTCTCAACTCCTGCACGTCAACGATTCCTCCTGGTTGGTCAGTGCGCGCGAGTTCTCTCTCTCATCAGCGAGTCCTCTAGTCCAACCAGTCCTCCCACGCTAGTCCTCTGACGCTCAGTCCTTCTGCGCTAGTCCTTCAGTCCATCAGCGAGTCCTCCTGCGCTAGTCCTCCCGCGCTAGTCCTTCAGTCCTCAGCCAGTCCTCCCACGCTAGTCCTCCCGCGCTCAGTCCTCTTGGGGGCTTTGCGCGATGGGTTATATAGATACACCCCGAACCTTCTTGAACCCTCTCGAACCTTCCAACCACGCCCTGTGACGCAATGCTGCCGCCACAACCTCTGAGCCCTGATTGGCGGCTCGTGCTTACCGTCAGCTCCTCTGCCGCCCCCATTCGGCTCCACTCCGACCCTCCTAGGCCTGCCTCGTGTTAGTTCGCCCAAAATGAACCAAAGTCAGCGCAAAGGGGCATGTGGCTAGGGAGGCTGGAGAGTCAGTAAAAGTAGGACCTATTCTCCTTACTCTACTCAACGCAGAACTAACATAGGAAAAGGACTAAGCTCACAAATACGAAGAAATAACTACACTATCGCGAGGCTACATGTTGCTTGTGTGACTAACTATGAGGGGGAAATTTTAACCTTTATTATACTGACTGTACAAAACTCAAAACCGCAACAATATATATATATATATATATATATATATATAGATATATATATATAGATATATATAATGAACAACAGCAGCTAGGGCCACAAATGTGACAAATTGCCGCAATTAACCAAAAATGTATAACGTATATGGAATAAAAAGCGCTGCTTTTTTGAAAGATTTTCTTGTGGGCAGAAAATTAGACGAAACCAGCTTCCCTTCCTTTTGCAACATCGCAAAAATGATTTCTGTTGAGAAATCATTTTGCAAAAGCGTGTCGCACGCGTCACAAAGGTGACACATTTACGTGAAAGCGCCGGTTGTGGCCGTCAGGGACGCGCGCGTTAAAATACGAGCTGCCGTTTGAGATTTTCGATATAACTCCTTGTCTGTTCACAACCTGCTGGCAGTGGTGAAAAAAAACCCCGAAATGCAGACGTCTGTAACTCATTCGTGTTTTTTCTTCCAAAATCCCAAGCTTGCAAAGTGCCACGTTCAGTAAATTGAGGCGGTTTTGGCGCAGGATACAGGACAATACGCTCGTGTCTGAGCAGGTCGTGCTGCACATAAACGTTCATTAAGGCGTCATTGAGTGGGTCAGCAGGGAGGGGGAATAGGATTGGGGGTAGGGTGTGGGCAAGGGGGTACTGGTAATTTTGTATGGGCAATTTGGCATGTGTACTCTGTATGGGGTTGAGAAAAAGGGCTTGCAGTGAGAGCAAGGAATTGAGAGAGAGAATTCAGGCGTTGAGGATCGAAAAATGATCAAAAACGATGACCCCCACCCTCACCAGCCCTCCCCACCTGCTCCATCCCCTTTCCTTCCCTTTGCAAGGGACATTTGGCAAAGAGATGACTGGAGGGCCCGCCGCCAAATGGCCCAACGATGCTGATTGGTCTCGAGGCTTTCCTCCAGGAATGAAAGGCTGGATTTCTCAGTCCCTCCACCCGGACTCCTGGGCGCAGAAGGCATCGAGAGGCAAGGCGAGCACACAGATCTGTTCGAGGAGGAGAGGGCGAGCTGCGACTGCGGACACGCGTCGCCCGCTCATCAAGGCGCGAGAGCTCCGCGACTTGGGACCTCATCCGAGAGAGAAGGCAACAAGCGGCGGGTGAGTAAATATATCCAGCTGGTTTGTCATCTGATTGTCATGCGTTTTCATCATCTTACCTCGTAAATGTCAGAGCTGAAGTTGCATTTAAACGCGAAATTATCGATGGGCATTTCTTCAGCACCTCACGTCCTAAAAGATGTTTGTGCAGAGTATAGATTGCTCAGTGGAGGAACCAGCATGTGCAAAAGAGGATGTGTCCAATGCATTTCAAAGATATGAAGACAAATGTGAGGCCATCATGTGATGTCAGAGAGTAGAAAGATCCCATAGCTTCAATCATATTGCTTGCGCATATTGGCAGAGGCTACAGAATGCAAGTGGGCTATCCTGTTTGTAAACCTTCCAAGGCACCTCCTGCTGTTCACACATTTGGCGAGATCGAGTGTCTGAAGAGTTTCATACGAGGTTTGAACGAAGCCATGTGAAATGTACTTCTTGCGAGAAGTACAAGATGGGGTATAGCTGCTGGGCTTGGAATTTTTAGAATTCACAACTAGTGTTGTTGATTTCTGACACTATGAGATCGATGTGCATCGCATAGCCTGCTGAGATTTAATACTGAAGTTCCTCGACCAACACACAAATCCTTGGTTAAAATCAATCATCAGTGCTTGTGTACAGAAGTTTGAGGTACTTTTTTGCAATTACTTTCAGTGATTCCTTAGATGACCACAACATAGCTATAGATGGAATAAATTCGCAGAGGGAATACAAATAAATCTGCTATGGTTGGTCCGAGGAGTCGCTTATACTGTTTCTCAATGTTGATCCAAAACAAAAGTTTATACCCAGAATGTTATTCAAACTCTTATAAATCCCCCTTCCATTCCGATACGAATATATACATATGAATATATACATGCAGTCGTGGCTAAAAATAGTGGCACCCTTGCACTTTTTTCAAATAATGCACCATTTCTTCCAGAAAACTTGAAATAAAAAAATCCTTTGGTATCCACATGTGTATTTCTTTGGTTTGCAGTGGAACTAAACAAAAAAAGCTGAAAAAATTACTAAATCTTAGCTTATTCCACACAGAAATCCTAAAATGGCCTGGACAATATTATTGGCACCTTTGAGAAGTTGTTAAACATAATTAGATTTCAAGCAGGTGATTCTCTTTACTTTGGAATTGAACTCACCTGTGGTGAGTTGCAGATGCCTGCAATATACAAATCACTCATTCAACCAGTTTGAACAGAGAAAAGGAGTCATTCTGCTGTTTTGTGTCACTGTGTGTACTGCAATGAAGAAAGAAAGCCAGAGAATTGCTGACCAGGTCAGACACAAGATTGTGGCCAAGCATGGACAATCTCAAGCCTACAAGTCCATCTCCAGAGATCTTGATGTTTCTGTGTCCACGATATGCAATGTTTTCAGGAAGTTTAAGCCCATGGCACTGTAGCCAACCTCCCTGGACGTGGCCGCAAGAGAAAGCTTGATCGAAGATTGCAGCGAAGGATTGTTCAAATGGTGGAGAAAGCACCTCGATCAACTGCCAAACAGATTCAAGCTGACCTTCAGACACAAGGTACGACAGTTTCAACTCACACCATCCGTCGCCAACTCAATGAAAGGGGTTCTTGGGTAGGAGACCCAGGAGGACCCCACTGCTGAGAGAGTGAGTCATAAGAAAGCCCGACTGGAGATTGGCAAAACACACATGAACAAGCCAAAATCCTTCTAGGAGAATGAATGTCCTGTGGAGAGATGAGACAAAATAAAGCACATCATCTCTATGTTTACAGAAAACAAAATGAAGCCTTCAAATAAAAGAACACCTTCCCTACAGTCAAACATGGAGGAGGTTCAGTGATGTTTTGGGGTTGCTGTGCTGCCTCTGGCACTGGGTGCCTTGAATGTGTGCATGGCATCATGAAATCAGGAGATTACCAAGGCATTTTGGAGCACAATGTTCAACCCAGTATCAGAAAGCTGGGTCTCTATCGAATGTCATAGGTCTTGCAGCAGGACAATGACCCCAAACACACTTCAAAAAGCACCCAGGAATGGTTAAAAACAAAACGCTGGACTGTTCTGAAGTGGCCAGTAATTAGTCCAGATCTAAATTCCATTGAACACCTGTGGGGAGATCTGAAAACAGCATTTGGGAGAAGGCACCCTTCAAATCTGGGAGAACTGGAGCAGTTTGCACAAGAAGAGTGGGCCAAACTGCCAGTAGAGAGTTGTAGGAAGCTCATTCATGGCTACAGGAAGCACTTGACACAGTTATTTTGTCCAAAGGCTATGCTACCAAATATTAAGTCCAGGGTGTCAATAATTTTGTCAATGCCATTTCTTTTTATTTTCTGATTTAAAAGGACATATTAAGTTCTGAATCAAAAACAAAGGTTCTGTAATATTAACAGTGAAATAAAGAATTATGGAGACCAAATACTTTGGCAATTTCAACTTATTTTTTAGATTAAATTGTGAGTTATTTGAAAAAAGTGCAAGGGTGCCAAAGTCTGAAGCCTCGGTCAGGTGTTTATATATTTTTTATTTATTGGACATCATACGTATGTAAATGAACACTCGTTTTACTCTGTGCGCGTTGCACACGACGTGTTGGGAATTTCACCTCCCTGAGCCTTGTATTTATTGTTATTAAGAAAAACGCTTCTGTACATCGCCCTTGAGGCTTGGTTTGCAAGCCACAGTCTACAATTCCAATTACTCTTTTATGGAAAATGTTTTTTAGAGTTTGTTTTGTCCTAAAAAAAATAGGCTGTAATAGGCTGTAGTGAACACACATTCGTGTTAAAAGATTGGTCTTTAAAACCCGACTCAAATCGTCCTCATGAAGGTAGACAGAGATCTGTGCAAACACACAAACTATGCATATGTTAACATACAGGGTGCTTCAAAAAATGTTAACCTTCATATAATGTGCATATGAGATGATAGTCCAATATAAGTGTTAACATTTTTTTTTGAAGCACCCTGTATATATATACTAGCAGAAGTACCCGGCATTGCCGGGCGTGGGAGTGGAGGGGGAGGGGCGGGGGGGGAGGGGCGGGGGAGGGGAGGGGGAGGGAAGGGGAACGGGGGGGGGGGGGGGAGCGAGCCCCATGGCAAAGCGAGCGATTTTTTTTGTCATAGCGTTCATAGCGTTTCATAGCGTCATAGCGATTTTTTTTTCATAGCGTTCATAGCGTCATATCGTTCATAGCATTTCATAGCGCCATAGCGATTTTTTTTTTCATAGCGTCATAGCGTCATAGCGTTCATAGCGTCATATCGTTCATAGCGTCATAGTGTTTCATAGCGTCATAACGATTTTTTTTTTCATAGCGTCATAGCGGTCATAGCGTCATAGCGTTTCAAAGCGTCATAGCGATTTTTTTTTTCATAGCGTCATAGCGTCATATCGTTCATAGCATCATATCGTTCATAGCGTCATAGCGTTCATAGCGTCATCACGTGATCGCTCTGAGCGAATCAGCGCCCACCTGCTCTGATTCCGTTGATTCCGTGCGCTGAAATGCGCTGAGGTAAATATGAATAAAAAATATGGATCGTCAAATATTTTGAGTTCGGCCATGTTCGTCCCACGCTCAATGGCCATGTCTATGTCAAATATCAAGCACGTAAGCCTCTCCGTTTAGGAGTCTATCGGTAACATTACACACACACACACACACACACACACACACACACACACACACACACACACACACACACACACACAAACTGTGTTTGATATATATATATATATATTTATATATATATATATATCAGTCACTATGCGACCCCCATATCATCAGTGGAGAACCGCCAGCAAGGTGTCCCATACAGCTGCTGCTGCACCTTGCTGGGAGCGATAAGCACCGCCTGCCACACGGTAACGTTATCTCTGGTATCCACTCATCATATGGAGTCGACCTGGTTGCGGTTGGGAGTTACTAATAATGGTATCTGTAATCTGGTTCTCCAACCTAATGAGCGGACAGCATGACGTCATCGCCATGCATGTCCGCATTGCCTGCAAAGCTCCAGAGGAACCATCTAGCAGTGCGTCATTACGGATTATAAATTCAGATACTATCACAAGTGCATGCAAAACTCACAGTTACCGACCTGGTTTCGCCCTTGATGGGGCTTCATCAGGGCAACGCAACGCAATACCAATACATATATATATATATATATATATATATATAATATATATATATATATATATATATATATATATATATAATATATATATATATATAGTATATATATATATATATATATAGTATATATATATATATATATATATATATATATATATATATATATATATATATATATATATATATATATATATATATATATATATATATATATATATATATATATATATATATATATATATATATATATATATATATATATATATATATATATATATATAGTATATATATATATATATATGTATATATATATATATGTATGTATATATATATATAGTATATATATATATATATATGTATATATAGTATATATATATATATATATGTATATATATATATATATATATATATATATATATATATATATATATATATATATATATATATATATATATATAGTATATATATATATATATATATATATATATATATATATATATATATATATATATATATATATATATAGTATATATATATATAGTATATATATATATATATATATATATATATATATATATATACACAGTATATATATATATACACAGTATATATATATATACACAGTATATATATATATACACAGTATATATATATATACACAGTATATATATATATATACACAGTATGTATATATATATATGTATATATATATATATATCGACTCGCTGCGCTCGCCTCACCAAGCGTCGTTACAGAGGAGCGGGCTTGTTTTAGCTGAGGATAATGACTGTACCTGAGTTGCTGTGTTGTCATGATTTACACCAATCATAATACAAACAATTATTTTGCACAAATGTATTTGTAGTGTTTGTGATATTACATTTTTATAATCAATTTAGGTTGAAGATTTAAGTTAAAAAAAAAATAAAAAAAGAAATTTCAAAAATTTTCAAAACAAATACCCTTAGGAGTCTAGGACATACCCATCCATGTATATGGTGCTCTGTTTTGCTTAGATTTTGAAAGATTATTCATAACTCTATGTTCTAGCTTTGTTGGTCTTTGAGCTCTTGACATCATTGAAATGTTGACATGTTTGGTAGAATTAGCTTAATTCTATTAGAATAGTCTGGTTAGTACTCAGATGGGAGTCCTCCATGGAATTGTGAGTGTTGAAGGCTGTGTGACAGTATGATCGCTGAGTTGGTAGAGTGTTCTCTTCTGTGCTTTCTGGTCATGGGTTTGTTCCTGTGTGGAGTCAATTCAAAAGGAAAAAAAAATAAAAATAACATGTAGAGCTACATTCAAAGTACACCGCCCCGATGCCAAATAAATAAATAATGCCGTAGTGCAGCACGTGGAGACGGAATTGGGAGGGAGCGGTGTTCAATAATTGATTGATTAAATGATTAATTGCATAATTAAATAAATAAATAATAATAGTAATATAATTAATTTCTTAATCAATTGCCTAAACCACCACTGCTTCACCCGAATCTAACTTTTTGAAAATTAATTACTTGGTTAATGGGGAAAAAAAATCCATTAATTGATTAATCAATACATCAAAAATACCCTTTACAGCCAAAATAACTTGGTCATTGTCATGTCCAAATATCAGCTTCCTTGCTCAAATGGTGTCTGAGATATTGCCCAGATGAGAAAGAAAATAAATAAGTGCTTAATTAATCGATAATAATTAAGGAATTAATCAATTCATTGATGAATAAAAAAATATAAAAATACTGTTTTTGCCAAAGCACGTGCTCACTATTGTGCCCAAATTTGAGATTCCTAGCTCAAAGGATGGATGAGATATCACCTGGACAAACAAACAAACAAACGGACTGAAAACTGAGTACTCCCTTCATCATCGTGTCATCGCCAGGCCTCCTTCATCGCCCGGCGACGATATCATGCAGCGCCTGGAGATGGAATATGAAGGGAGCGGTGTGCAAAAAATGGACCCCATCTGAAAAATATGGTGCTCATAGGGGCTCTGCATGTCGGCACACCCAGTCCTTTGGGTCAGTTGTCCCGTCTAAATTTTGGTTTAGGACTTAAGGTCCCAAGGTATTTTGTTACATTGAATAAGTATATTGGTTATATAGACACCAACATCACTCAGTGACATTAGGGTAAAGGTAAGAATGGCATTACTACTCAGAAGTAAAGCAAACTAGAGCAATACGACTGTATCACCAATATGCCTCCTCATAGCCCACAATGGGAAGATGACCTCGTTTGCTGTCCTAAAAAAACAAGTAAATGAAAAACATGTTTTAGGGCTACACACTTTTATTTTTTTTTAGTTTTAAACCTGTTGTTCTTATTTTTTTAATTAAATTTTGATACATGAAAATGCACCAGAAAAGAGGACGGTGGGCCAAAATTCAGCTCTATAGCACGAATGGAACCTAGAAAACGAACGGCTCAAAGATTTGAAACGGGACAAACAAACAAAGTTCAGATGAAGTTAAATAAAAGTGTGTAAAAATAAACAAGTTTGATTTAAATCCCTTCAGCTGTTTTCAAGCCATGACAGGTTTCACATCGAACGGTGAAACGGTTTCAGAAGGGATTTAAAAAAATATCGGCTTTCAAGCTAATATGGCTGCCACACCACGTGACGTATGACCTTAAAATGTACACTCTGCATATGTATTGGTAGGGGATCACGTTTGTGAAGTTTCGTGTTGATCGGATAAGGTTCGTTTATCTATCCAATATGGCTGCCAAACCACATGACCTACGACATCATTTTCAAACGATTTGTAACAATGGTGTTAGATGGTATTTGTAAAATTTTGCATCGATGGAGTAAGCGGCTTCAGTGACATCATTATTTTATATTTTCTTTCAATCGAATATGTCTGCCACACCATGTGACCAATGATGTTTTTGTGATCATCTTTTATTCGCCATGCCTCGTCAATGACACATGTAAAGTTTTGAGTCAATCGGATTGGAGGTTTGGGAGAAGTTTTTATTTATTTAAAGGTTTTAGGTTAAATCCAATATGGCTGCCAAACCATGTGACCTATGATGTCATAAATGTGATATTTCAATACAAATGGGTCATTGAACATGTGCATGCAATTTCAGATTTTTATGATAAGGAATTTGATCAAAAACATTTTTGGCTGGTGTACCACTTTACCTATGATGTCATCATTATCATGCTTTTGTTCCCCATTGGGAGTACTTGACAATGTGCCAAGTTACAACATTTTCCATTCAGCGGTTTCCGAGAAATAATTTTTAATTATTTGCGTTTAATTCAAGATGGCTGCCATACCACGTGACCTATGACCTCACAATTATCATAAAAGCATTCTGCATGGGTGTCACTCCTGCCCTGAAAGTTTCGTCTCAATCGGACATGTGGTTGGTGAGAAAAAAGAGGGTTAGCCCGTATGACGGACGTACGGACGGACAACACGAAAACATAACGCCTCCGGCCACCTTCGGGGTGGAGGCATAAAAAGAAATCAACTTAATGGAGAGTGGCTCTTCCTGTGTCAAAGTTTTCTTGCATTTATTTTATGAAGTATAGAGTATGGAGTAGAGAGTATATGGAGTATAGAGTATAGAGTAGAGAGTACAGAGTATGGAGCCGGGTGTTGGCTTAGTGGTTAGGGTGCTGGCTTGGGATCCTAGGATCCTGGGATCGAATCCCGGTCGATCGCTAATTTAACACCAGGGGGGTTGACTCAGCCTGTCATCCTTCCGAGGTCGGCAAATTGAGTACCAGCTTGCTGGGATGAATGATCCCGGTGTGTACCCCGGTTTAGAATAGGTACACCGTATCCCTGCGCGTCGTAAGAGGCGACTAAAAGGGTTGGTGTCAGGAAGGGCATCCGGCCATAAAAACATTGCCTCAAACAGGGAACCATGATTGTCATGGGGCCCGCAAGGCCAACCCCGCTCTAGCGGGGAAAATGGCCTTAAAACGATCATTCAGAGTATGGAGTAAGATGCGGACGAGATTTCGCCCTATATAACCTCATCCTTTGCCCCGGTTTTGGTTTATCATCATGAACGTCCACACCAGAGGGCTGGCTATACTGACAGGGCAAGGAAGGGAGAGGATCCGGCCCCATCTTTACTGATTGAGTCAAAGTCAAGCAATTCAAACACCAATTTATCTCAAGTTTTTGATAAATGTTTACGAGACGATGACGCCGATGCCACATATCCAATATTATACCTGGAATCTCATCTTGCTTATTACCTCTGCCACCAAAGGAGGATGGAGGTTATGTTTTCACCCCTGTCTGTCCGTTTGTGAACAAAATATGTCAAAAAGTTGTTGACGGATTTGGACGGCATTTGGCCTAGATGTAACGTATGTGACATGGACGAAATGATTAGAATTTGGTGAAGATCCGGATTCGGATCCGGCTACTAGAATTTTTAAAAGTGATTCTTCACCATTAGGAGATCGGGCCAAAAACTATACATAGTAGGATATCTCAAAAAGTTGTGGACGGATTTGGACAAATCTTGGTGGACCGGTTGGATGTGTGACAAGGACGATTCGATTCGATTTTGGTGCTGATCTGAATATGGATTCGGATATGAGAATTATTTAATTATTAAAGTGATTCTTCACCATTGGGAGATGGGGCCAAAAACGATACATAGTAGGATATCTCAAAAGGTTGTGGACGGATTTGGACAAAACTTGGTGGACCGGTTGGATGTGTGACAAGGACGATTCGATTCGATTTTGGTGCTGATCTGAATATGGATTCGGATATGAGAATTATTTAATTTTTAAAGTGATTCTTCACCATTGGGTGATAGGGCCAAAAACTATACATAGCAGGATATCTCAAAAGGTTGTGGACGGATTTGGACAAAACTTGGTGGACCGGTTGGATGTGTGACAAGGACGATTAGATTCGATTTTGGTGCTGATCTGAATATGGATTCGGATATCAGAATTATTTAATTTTTAAAGTGATTCTTCACCATTGAGAGATAGGGCCAAAAACGATACATAGTAGGATATCTCAAAAAGTTGTGGACGGATGTGGACAAAACTTGGTGGACCGGTTGGATGTGTGACAAGGACGATTCGATCCGATTTTGGTGCTGATCTGAATATGGATTCGGATATGAGAATTATTTAATTATTAAAGTGATTCTTCACCATTGGGAGATGGGGCCAAAAACGATACATAGTAGGATATCTCAAAAGGTTGTGGACGGATGTGGACAAAACTTGGTGGACCGGTTGGATGTGTGACAAGGACGATTAGATTCGATTTTGGTGCCGATCTGAATATGGATTCGGATATCAGAATTATTTAATTTTTAAAGTGATTCTTCACCATTGGGAGATAGAGCCAAAAACTATACATAGCAGGATATCTCAAAAAGTTGTGGACGGATCTGGACAAACCTTGGTGGACCGGTTGGATGTGTGACAAGGACGATTCGATTCGATTTTGGTGCTGATCTGAATATGGATTCGGATATGAGAATTATTTAATTTTTAAAGTGATTCTTCACCATTGGGAGATAGGGCCAAAAACTATACATAGCGGGATATCTCAGACAGATATGGATGGATTTGGACGAAACTTGTTGGACAGGTTATGTCTGTGACGAGGAAGAATCGATTCGATTTTGGTTAAGATCCGGATTCGGGTCCTTCTACTATAATTTTTTAAGTGATTCTTCACCATTGGGATATGGGGCCAAAAACGATACATAGCAGGATATCTCAAAAAGTTGGTGACGGATTTAGACGAAACTTGGTGGACCGGTTGGGTGTGTTACAACCAAGAATCAATTCAATTTTGGTGAAGATCCGGATCCCGCTAGTAGAATATTTAAAGTGATTCTTCACCATTGAGTGATATGCCCAAACAGGCGGAGGCTCTCTACTGAGTGGAAATTGAAACGCGTCTGCATTGACGATCGGAGGAACCGGCATTGTCATCAATATCCCTTCGCTAACTGCGTGCCACATAGACAACTCAGACATAACAGGGCAATTCATAGCGAATCATCCTGGTGTGGAGCATTTCCCATAATTTTAAATACCGGAAGTCAGGCGAGACTGTGCGTGCATCTGCTTCGTCGTGGGTGTTGCACCGAGGGCTCGGTGGGACGAACGTCTCGCTTGCAATCCAAGAGGTCCAGTTTTGTGTCCACGTTCACCAAAACAACGGTGCGTTGTGCCATTTTGTCGAGACGGAGAGTCACGTCTCAAGTGGTGATGCTTCCATCATTCTGGCAGAACATCATGGTTGTTTGTGTGAAGTGAAGCAACATTACGATGATGAAGTTATAGACTAAAGTAAACAATTTCTTAACCTATGACCATCTTCTCATCAACTTCTTTCGTTCCACACCATGGAAATATTAAAATAGCTTCCAAATGTACTTTCACCATCAGTCTTGATTTATTTGTGCACTCTTCTGTCAAGCAAACTAATATCTGTGAAAGATATTGTAGTCCTTACTGTATTGTTGCCAATATCAAAGCAATTTGCATGTAAGATCACGTGGCTGACCACGTGATACTTTTTGGTGTTTAAGTTAACTCGTATGTACTTTTTCTTCTTTTGTATCCGCAAAAGACTGCTAGTTGCATCATTTCTGGAAGCACGGCTAGGCCGCTGATGCAGTGCCCCTATTTCGAGTAAGCTGGTACTCATTTTGCTGCCCTCGTTTGGTTCACAGGCTGAGTCAACCCACCTGGTGTTAATTAAACGGCTTTTGTTTTTGTATACAAGATCGAGGCTCGTGTAAGAGCTAACATTAATGACAAAAAATACCAACTGACACATAAAACATATAATAAAGGGAGCGGGAGACAAGATGGGGAGTTAGCGGGAAGCACACAAGTACAACAGTAGAGAACAGGGACATCGGGAGATCTGTGGGAGGGAGAGGGCTTGGGGGGAGGAGGCATGGGAAGGCGGGGGGTAGGAGGGAGAGGGAAGCACACAAGTACAACAGTAGAGAACAGGGACATCGGGAGATCTGTGGGAGGGAGAGGGCTTGGGGGGAGGAGGCATGGGAAGGCGGGTGGGGGGGGGGGGGGGGTGCGAAAGGTATAAAACACAAGGACACTGCTAGAACTTCCAGGAAAGAAAGAAGTCGGTATTTCAAAAAAAGGTGGATCTGGGGTGAATTAACAGTGGCTTGAACTGAAGACCTTAAGCCAGCCACCTTAACCATTGAGCCAACACCAGGCTTATCCACCAACTAATTCCGGCAGACGGGATGCCCAGTTTAACGTCCATCCGAGATGAAACCCTACCTGTGAAACACCGGGGTGGCAGATTATATCTGGGTCGGGATTCAAACCCAGGCTGGATAGCTTTGAGGCAGGTGTGTATACATACCTCTAGGCCATCCTGCCAACCCACCACTGACACTACATTTACAAAAGTGGACATGCCAATTGTCGTATCTAAAGAATCTTAAAGCTCGATTTTTCCATTTCTTCCATGGTCGAGTAACACGCAGAACAACTAAAATAATATAACAAATCACCAACGTTTCCTCTGGCATGCAATGGCCTCCTGGAGCCCTCAAACGGCACCCTCAAACCTTTCACGCTGCAGAGCAACATTTTTGACTTCACCCCCCGATGGTGACCCTGAGTTAACCTTTGACCAACAGCAAGGCTGGACTGCTGGTTTACTTTCGAACCTTTTGTAACATGTATATATACAGTCTCGTGAAAAAGTAAGTACACCCTATGTAAAGTTTTGACTTTTTCAACATATTTCAACATACAGCTATTTGATCTTCATTTCAACAATATTGATAGATAAAGGTGATATAATATAACAAATATCATGAAACATTTACATTTTGTAGTCCATTGTATAATTTAAATAAACATAAATGCAAATTTCGCATGTGGAAAAAGTAAGTACACCCTTGGCTCTAATAGGTGGTATTGCCCCCTTTGGCAGAAACAACCTCAAGTCGGCGTTTCTTATAACTGTCTACCAGTCTCTGACATCGACTGGGAGAAATTTTTGCCCACTCCTCCATGCAGAATTCTTTCAGCTGTGCGATGTTTGAGGGGTTTCTTGCATGCACAGCTCGTTTCAAATCCCCCCACAACATCTCGATGGGATTTAGATCCGGGCTTTGACTTGGCTATTCCAGAACCCTCCATTTCTTTCTTTTCAGCCATTCCTTGGTGGATTTACTGGTATGTTTAGGGTCATTGTCATGTTGTAAGGTCCACCTTCGGTTGAGCTTCAACTCTCCGACAGATGGCCTCACATTATCCTCAAGCTCCCTCTGGTACAATGAAGAATTCATAGTGGATTCTATGATGGTGAGCTGCCGAGGCCCTGATGCAGCAAAGCTGCCCCAAACCATAATATTTCCACCACCATGCTTTACAGTTGGTATCAGGTTCTTGTGGTCAAATGCTGTCTTTGGTTTTCGCCAAACATGTCTTCTGGTATTGTGGCCAAATACCTCTACCTTTGACTCATCTGTCCACAGTACAATGTTCCAGAAGTGCTGGTCTTTGCCTCGGTGTTCATTGGCAAACTTTAGTCTTGCCCTGATGTTCTTTCTGGACAGCAAAGGTTTCCTCCTGGCACACCTCCCATGTAGATCAAATTTGTGCACCCTCTTTCTAATGGTATACTCGTGCACTTTGACATCAACAGTGGTAAGAGCTACCTGTAGGTCCCGTGATGACATTCTGGGGTTCTTAGAGACTTCTTTCAGCATCTTGCGGTCTGCTCTCGGGCTGAACTTGCTGGGGCGGCCTGGCCTGAACAAGTTGGCAGTTGTTTGGAATCTTCTCCACTTGTAGATGATCTTCCGGACAGTCAAATGATTGTTTTCAAATTGTTTGGAGATCTTTTTAAATCCCTACCCAGACTCGTAGGCATGTATAACCTTCTTTCTGAAGGCCTCAGAGAGCTCTTTTGATCTCGGCATGGTGACGCCGCACACTTCAACAACAAAGAGCAAACCAAACTAAATGTCTGAGGTTTAAATAAGACAGGTTCCTCCAAGATCCTCTCTAACGATGTTCTAATCATTTGCACCTGAGCTGGTGCACCTGATTCTAATTTTAGGTATTTGAAGTAGTGATAAACTAGCCGAAACCCGTGGAACATCCACGGAAGGGAGGATGTGGTGTATGGATAGAGTGTACCATTATGGATGGCATAGGGGATTTGCTTGTCCGAGTAAGAGTTAGGAAGAAAGATGAGAATGAAGAGTGCGTATATGAACAACGTATTTATTGCAATCTACTTAAATGACAACGCCACGTTATACTTTTGAAAAATGAATGGATTCGTAATAGGAATCGGCATAGCACCACTCTGGCCACATTGGCGCAGTGGTATGTGTCAATGGAAAGGTACAGCAGTAGAACCATAGACTTTTAAAAAAATGAACGGATTAGTAAATCGACTGGAATTAGCCCCATACTGGCACATTGGTAAGCGTCAATGTCAAGGCAGAGCAGTAGGAATATAATACAATGAACGCAGTATCAGAGGTTGAAATTATTTTAAAACTTCTGGATAAACAATGTTTGGGGTAATAGTCAAGCCTCTGACGACTCCTTGCGTACTCGTATTATCAACCTTGATATACACATATTTGAACGACCGTGCTCTTGAACATGCCACATATAACTGGCCGTGGGAAAAGACAGGGAGCAGGCAAATAGATACCCTGTTTACGGAATGTTTGGCCCTGGGCTTTATTTATGGTCATTGAATATGCCAGGCGAACAGGAAACTGAGATAAACAAAGAGCGCGGTTGGAAGAAATTATGGTGAACCCACCTGATGAGGTTAGCGTACACCGCGATCGACGACACCGGCACAAATGCATGCTCAGGATTGTCCACTCAGTGGACGGCTTGCTGTCGCCTTCGACTGTCCAATCAGCGGACGGCTTGCTTCGCCTTCACCCAGCAGACGCCAATAAGATGGCGTCGTATCGGCAGTTAATCGGATGCTTTTGGGCCCTAACGTCGGCTAATTCAGATTTTTCGAGTATGGCTGTATGTGATAAACAAAGAGCGCGGTTCGTAGATCGTAAATCCATTTGTGCCGTG
Source organism: Myxine glutinosa (assembly GCF_964187855.1). Lineage (NCBI taxonomy): Eukaryota > Metazoa > Chordata > Myxini > Myxiniformes > Myxinidae > Myxine > Myxine glutinosa. The sequence goes on along the minus strand of NC_136274.1, from coordinate 59,964,695 downwards.
GGCATCGGGTCACTGGGTGCGACGTAAAAGGGATAACAAAGTCGAGTCCTTGCGCTATTATTATATAGACTAGCCGAAACCCGTGGAACATCCACGGAAGGGAGGATGTGGTGTATGGATAGAGTGTACCATTATGGATGGCATAGGGGAGCGCTCATGGGATCTTCTTCTTCTGTTAAGCTCCAATTTTTTCTCTTTAAGTTAAGTCCAATCAGTCCTCTCTGCTCGAAGTGCTCAGGCCATGCCTTCCCGCTCTCATACTTTTATTGCCGTTCGGTGTAGAAAGGGATTGACATATCGTTCGTCTGTTTCAGCTCGTTATCTTTAAGCTTCCTTACGTCTCGCCACCTGCTACACCTCTCTGAGTTACGAGGATTTATGCAACGCACCCCGAGTATTGCAACGTCACTCCATTTAACTTTATTAAAATGACGATAAAGACGTTTCCTTATATATCCTAATTTAAAATGTTCAAGGGAATAAAAAGACCATTTGGTTCACACCAAACATGTTCACACCACTCGACTGTCCAATCAGCGGACGGCTCGCTTCGCCTTCGCCCAGCAGACGCCAATACGATGGCGTCGTAAGATGGCGTCGTATCGGCAGTTAATCGGATGCTTTTGGACCCCAACGTCGGCTAATTCAGATTTTTCGAGTATGTCTGTACGTGATAAACAAAGAGCGCGGTTCGTAGATCGTAAATCCATTAGTGCCGTGGGCATCGGGTCACTGGGTGCGGCGTAAAAGGGATAACAAAGTCGAGTCCTTACGGTATTATTATATAGATGTAGGGGTGTACTTAGTTTTTCCACATGCGAAATTTGCATTTATGTTTATTTAAATTATACAATGGACTACAAAATGTAATTGTTTCATGATATTTGTTATATTATATCACCTTTATCTATCAATATTTTTGAAATGAAGATCAAATAGCTGTATGTTGAAATATGTTGAAAAAGTGAAAACTTTACATGGGGTGTACTTACTTTTTCACTTGACTGTATATATATATATATATACACCAGTGCTAAAATACTATAAATAAATACCTCATTGCATTCTGTTTCATGTACACATTGTTCCTGTCTATTTATGACGGACACGTTTTGTAATGTTATCATAATTGCTGTACCAATTAGTTAACTGCGATAACAATGATGTGCTTGTTAGAGTAACGGTGCACACTTTGATCTGCAAATCATCGTCTTATCATTCAGGTGTGCAATTTATTGTGTGAGTGAGGATTTCAAAAATATACTACTGCAAGGAAAGCATAATGTTCGGATACGTTCCACACCTTTTTTATCGAATAATGTCCAACTAGAACGAGACTAGGTAGTGAACATACCTCCGCCAGGTTTGCCAGGTCACGTTTTGTATCCCACTCATAGACCACATCTGGATTTGGACCTGAACCAAAATCGAATCAGCTTGTTCTTTTCACGAAAACAACTCGTCCACCATGTTGTGGCATAATCCGTCCACCACTTTTTGAGATATCGTTTTTGCCCTGAGCTCTCAATGGTGAAGAATCAATTTGGAAATCCGAGTATAAAGATCCAGATCTTCACCAAATTTGAATCAGTTCGTCCTTGCCACAAATCCAACCTTGTCCACCAAGTTTAGTCCGAATCCGTCCATAACTTTGAGATATGCTGCTCACAGATAGACAAACAGGGGTGAAAACATAACCTCTGCCCACCATCGATGAAAGATGTAATGAAACAGCATTCAAGGAATGTGGAAGCTTTGCATATCCCATTGTAAGCAAGAATCTGAGGGGAGCAAATGATTAAAATGAACGGAAGTAGGAAGGGCTAGCCAAAGACTTGACCTGACTTCCGTTGGGAAGAGCAATGGCAACCCACCCCAGTGTATCCACTGCCGAGTGGCCAAATACCTGACCTGACTTCTTTGGGGAAGAGCAATGGCAACCCACCCAGTGCATCTACTGCCGAATGGCCAAAGACCTGACCTGACTTCCGTTGGGAAGAGCAATGGCAACCCACCCAGTGTATCCACTGCTGAGTGGCCAAAGACCTGATCTGACTTCCGTTGGGAAGAGCAATGGCAAACCACCCAGTGTATCCCCTACCAAGTGACCTGCTTTTGGAGCGCAGACAATCTGGAAAGAAGTACAAGTCCTGCATTAAATGAGTTAAATAAAAAGCAGTTATTCTTTGTTTAATTCTATTACAATACAAAAACATGTATGCAACTCATCCATACATGGTAACATGTGATGTATTTGTACTTAACATTTCACCAATTCGAAGGATCGTGCTTATCAGTAAGACGATAATCAAATAAAAAATTAAGTTGCAAAACACCACATCTATCTACACTGACATCTCGGAGTCACCCAGTAGTGTTACCGCAGAAGATGTGCAGTGGAGATGTTGTTTGTGGATCAATATCAAACAACATGAATCATTGCACTAGTTCCATTGGGAGGGTGAGGTCCCTGCGAGGAATGGCCTGGAAGTTGGGTGACGTTTCTGCGAGGGATGGCATGGAAGTTGGGTGAGGTTTCTGTGAGGAATGGCATGGAAGTTGGGTGAGGTTCCTGCGAGAGATGGCCTGGAAGTTGGGTGAGGTTCCTGCGAATAATGGTATGGAAGTTGGGTGACGTTTCTGTGAGGGATGGCCTGGAAGTTGGGTGAGGTTCCTGCGAGTAATGGCATGGAAGTTGGGTGACGTTTCTGTGAGGAATGGCATGGAAGTTGGGTGAGGTTCCTGGGAGGGATGGCATGGAGGTTGTGTGAGGTCCTCCAAGGGATGACCAGGAAGTTGGGTGAGATTCCTGTGAGGGATGACCTGGAAGTTGGGTGAGGTTCCTGCGAGGGATGGCCTGGAAGTTGGGTGACGTTTCTGTGAGGAATGGCATGGAAGTTGGGTGATGTCCCTGGGAGGGATAGCCTGGAGGTTAGATTCTTGTGAGGGATGGCCTGGAGGTTGGGTGAGGTTCCTGGGAGGGATGGCATGGAGGTTGTGTGAGGTCCTCCAAGGGATGACCAGGAAGTTGGGTGAGATTACTGTGAGGGATGACCTGGAAGTTGGGTGAGGTTCCTGTGAGGAAGTTCTGGAAAGTTCCTGCGAGGAAGCCTGGAAGTTGGAGGGTCAGACATGTCCACACTTTTATGTACAAGAGGATCCCACCATATTTACATACAGAAAATAAATAGATGGCCAAATATATTTGTGTAACATTTATTGAATAATTTCAATTTAAAAATATGGAGGAGTTGTTTTAAACATGGAGTTGTATATAATATGGAACTGACGGGATGGCCTAGACCCAGAGGTACGCACACACTCTCCTCAAAACGGTCTAGCCTGGGTTTACATTCCGACCCAGCTCTAAACTGTCAACCCGGTGTTTCACAGGCAGGTGATTCATTATTGTGTGCAAGTCTGGATTATTGTGCATTATTGTGTCAAAGTCTCTGGGATGGACATTAAACTGGGCATCCTGTCTGTGCAAAAAAACTCCATCCCGTCTGTAACAAATTTACAAATTCCTGCTCTTACAACTGCTGGGAGAGGAGTAGCAAACCACCCAGCATGACCTTTGGTCAAGAACCGCTTTGGCAGCACCGACGCTGAAACAGAGTATGGTACATCAAGAAAGATATAGTACGGAGAGTATGCGAGGGGCATTAAAATGTCCTCAGAGCGTGGTATTCATTGCCACCTGAGAACCTCAAATTTTGTTCATTGCAAACTTCATTGAACGAAGTGTCGTATTATACGCCGTTAGTTTCATAAGTGTGATGTTGCAATCTATATAATATCTTGTTTCAGAGTGTAATCTATATAAAGTTGCCATTACAAAATTATGCATCTTCATGAAATTGAACACTAAGGTGTCAAAAAAATCCACGAGAAGCACTTGGTGACCCTAACCCTGACCCTAAATCTATGTGTATGGAGAAGTTGCGTCGTCTTAATCTGGAGTAGCTAAGTGGTTGGTTGAATATAAATGTCGATGCAAGTCCCTTGAAGATGATCCATGGTCAGGACAGTCAGCAGACACAACCGATCCCCAAGCTATCGTTCAGGTTTAGGCATTAATCAAGGAGGATCAGCATGTTAAGGTCGCCAAAATATCTTCAGAGATTGGAAATTCTCAAAGCAGCGTTTTCTCCATCATTCACGAATACTTGAGCACGTTCAAGGCCTCAGTATAAATGTGCCGTCGAAAACCTCAGCACTCCCTGACAGCAAAGGCCGACAACAAGTCAGGGGCTTCTCGCACCGACTTAACTTCATCGCCTGGGATCCTGAAACTAAATTTGAATCCACTGCCATGAAAGCACAACGTCCAGGTTATCACTGCCATCCATGAGAGTTTACAAACAAAGCTCAGGAAGGAAGACCAAAGCCTGGATTAACTATGATATCAGGGTAATTGTGCCAATTGACTGGACATACCTTAGAAAGTTCAATCACAGAGGAGTATTATGTCAGGATCTTGCAAAAATTTCCAGCAAGCCATGAAGGACAAATGAGGAGTGATGTCGACCGAAGGAGTCCTCCTCCACAACAGCTCGCCTGTGCACAACGCGCCCGTCTTTCGAAGACTGACTGTAGCTTCCAGCAGATGAATCACCCTCTCCAATAACCTGGTTTTCAGTGACTATGATCTGTGTCGACATTTGAAGCGCCACCCGCTAATGACGAATGAGTAACTGAGGCAATGGAGACCTAGCCGAAGGCATAGATTTTTTGAAGGACAAATTGAATAAGTGCATTGAAGTCAAAAAATACCACTGAACACTAAAAACTTGCCATGCCTTGGAATATTGTAAGTATCTCATACGTATAAGATTTTTTAATGTCTCCAGAGCACTCCCCATGGGAGAGGAAAGGGTTGCGGTACCGTTGGAGAAAACATTCCTGGTGCTTTATTCGAGTTTAAGAGGGAGTGCCTGTTATGCCGAGCGAGCCATAATTTGTCAAGTTAGAGTCGCTTCATCAAAAGGTTGCTTGTGTTCATCAACAGCTTCAAAGGTTCCCCACAGTGGTGGCGGGGGTATTTACGGTGAAGCCACAATTTAGCTTTTCAAGAGCAGGCTGGTCGACCCGTGTCACACCCAGTCACTTGAGGCGGTGCATAAGCATGGTGTGTTCTGTGTCAGGCCGGCGCTGTAGAAATTCTCGAGCGCTGCGGTTTGCTTTGGTTCCATTTATAGTGCCAAAAATGTCTCCAAACAGAACATGATCTTAGCAAACCGTGTTCGATGGTGTCGGTGGTGGGCGAACACACTTTTGAAATAAGCCCTTGTCCAGACAAAGTTTCAGTTGGTATATACACATCACACAGGATTGCAACAATGTGGCCTTTTTTGACCAAAGAAAAGTCAAACACCCATTCTTGTCTGTTGTGCCAAACAGACATTTCCAAAGTTTATATTTTCAGATTCCATAAAAGATATGCCAAATTAGCAGATTCTGGCGTAATGGGTAGCACGTCCACTCTGAGTCTGGGAGGTTGGTGGTTCAAACCATGGTCCTGGGTCGATTGATGTGATGGCCTCCTCCTGCATTGAAGTTCCTTGGAAGGAAACTCATATTAGATTATTATTACAAATTATGCTTATTTATGAAATATTTTATACATTGAATCACCTTTAGAGGGCATTTTCCCCGTGGAGCAGGGGTTGGCCTTTTTCGGGCACCGTGGTCCCCTTTTTGAAGCAATGTTTTATGGCCGGATGCCCTTCCTGCCGCCAACCCTGTTGGTCGCCTCTTGCAACACACAGGGAATTACCAGTGAACTGTTACTCAATTTGCCGACCTCGGAAGGATGAGAGGCTGAGTCAACCCCCCCTGGCGTTAATTCAGCGATGGACCGGGATTCGAACCCAGGATCCTAGGATCCCAAGCCCTAAGCACCCGAACCGCTCAGCCAACACCAGGCTTCAATTCTTTTATACATTGCATAAGCAGAAAAAGTTTACACGCTTGAAAAATATGATCTGAACATGTATTTGTCATCTATACCAGTGGCACGTTTTTTGATCTGAACATGTATTTGTCATCATGTAAAAATATGATCTGAAGATGTATTTGTCATCTATACCAGTGGCAGTTTTTTTTATTTTTATTTTTTTTAAAATAATCTTCTTTTAAATAATCTTCTTATACAAGATTGAGGTTCATGGAGAGCGAGATGATAAAGGGTAAAATGGCAACATACTGAAAGTGGGGTAATGTGGCCACAGTTGGACAAAAAGCTAGGGAATGACCGAACAGGAAAAGGAGGAGGGAGTGGAGGGGGACAGTAACCTGAAAGTAAGTGGATTGGTTTAGGTAAAGTTAAATGGTGGGGGAGGGGGGGGGGGATGATTTGAGAGGGTGGTGTGCCACATATCAATGGAGAACATGTGCAAGATAGTGGAGGGTTGACAGGATGACCCAGAGTTACACACACTAGGTTGTCTATCTGAGGTTGGAATCCAAACTAGCTAGAAACTGTCATCCCAGTGTTTAACAGGCAGGGTGGTTTGTCAGTGTGTGTGTACCGTCCCTCGGGATGACGTTAAATGGGCGTGCTCCTTCTGCCAACATTAGTTGGTGGACGTTAAAGACCCCACAGTGTCCTTCGCGAAGAGTAGCGAGCTATCGGTGGCACCATGGTGAAATTCCAAATTCCTGCCATAACTACTGCTGGCAAACCACCCAGTAGGAAGGCAATGGCAAACCACCCAGTATAACGCAGCACAAGCTGTTTCCACAGCTCCGACGCTCTGTGAGGATTCCGGTATCGTCAGGTTCACTATGTTAACAAATATAATTTCGTTCAAAATTTTAGGAGATTATCAAACCTGCACATTTTTGGAATATTCAGATCATGGGGAATCCGAAAATCAATGTTGGCATTTCCACAGACACAGATTTTGGATTTTCAAAATGGCCGCCATAAAATACATATTTTGCGCTATCTCGGCTTCTAGTCAACCTCGAGACTTAATTAAATATGCTAATCCTATGTTTTCTGGGTCAAGGAATCCAATAAAGGCCTCGAAATAGTGCTCAGGATTATAGAAAAGCAACAAACAAAGGTAATTGAAAACCATTGTCTTTATATTTGTGATATAACTGTATTACATAATACATGTAATACTTGCCCAAGTTATTGAAGTGCTTACATAATACATGATATTGCAAGTCCTTTGAAGTTATAGGTATGGGTTTATAAAGCAAGAAAGCAGCCTTGTTAGTTTCAGATTGAACTATAAGTCCTATACACAGGATCTACTAGGTCTATACCGTTCAGGAATATGCTTTTACAGATCTTCATCACTGTCCTGAGTGTCATTTTCACAAAGGTGTCTACGCAAATGCCAACATTAATTTTTGGATTCCTCATGCTCTGAATATTCCAAAAATGTATAGTTTTGCTAATCTACCAAATTTTTGAACGAAAAAGCATCGTGAACCTGACTAGTGTATCAGAGCGATAGAGAAGATAGTGGAATGATGACTTTGCCCTCGTATGCCCCTCTTCTCCCCTTACTCCTTCCAACCTCATTCATCCTTCTTTTCCCACTCTTCCACAAATCTTCACCCTTCCTTTTCCCCTTTTCCCTTCCCTCACTGAATTTTCTTAATTTAGTTTTCTCGATGCAACTTATAACACATTTCTACGTACAAATTGTGCATTGATGGAGGCCTTGCCACGTCGCATAAACAGGCGCAATCGGTCACCGGTACCGGAATGGCATGCTCGTTATTGAAGTGCTTGCCCAAGACCAATCTGTAAGCCCTTGAGAGAATCTTGGCAGGGCACGTTGAGATTGCAGGAAACAAAAGAGTACTTCTACTATTGATGAGATCAGCATTTCTTGCCAAAGACATCACCCAATTTCTGCAACAACATCCACGTTCTAATGTTAATTGGGAAACTTTCTGACACCGTTTACTGGGAGCTACGTTTCCCTTTGCCTGGCCCTGGTTCTTGAAGAACAAACAGGTTTCTTATGCAGTGGAATAGTGCGCGACGCCTGCGAGCCGTGCCAACCGACCGTGTTGTCGGAAGGAAATGTTTTGTAAAGGAATTAAGTTGAATTCCCAAGCAGAGCCGATGAGATAATTGGAATCAGATGATCACAGAGGATTTCTCCTGTGTATTATTACAGCACAATTATGTTGGGGTCAATGGTTTTAAAATTTCATTCATGGATGTCATTTGGATTAAAGTTTTCACCAATTGGCTCAACAAGTTTGAAACAGCGTCTTCCTGCCAGAATCGAAATACTGTCACATGTTACGGAAATAAAAAGGAGGGATTATTGATCCCTTCCCTCCATAATCCTCTCCTGTCAATTATTCCCAAGTCCCTTTAACTTTATGTCCAGCTCTCCTCACTGTCTTTACCTATGGTCTTCCATTTCCTTCCTGTTTCTATTGCCTCCAAATCCTCGTGCCTCATATGTAAGATGTAGATTGTAGATGGCCCCAAAGGTAAGTCAAGGACAACGGAATATCCTTGTTTTAATAAAAACACGTTTTCCCCAGAGTACGAGTCATTTACAGAGGCCTTTTGTGCTCAGTGAAAGTAGAGCGAAAGTTTGTCATTTAAAAGGGTTAACAGCGATCTTGTCATGATGCCGCTACAGCCTTCTATAAAGCTTTGTCACACGAAAACGAAATATTTCAATCCCAATGGCAGGTGGCCGAAGAAACCCATTTCGTGAAGCTGGACTGCGGCCAGAAACGGCCGATGAAAATTACGAGGTTGTCAATTTCCGGCCTCCGAGACGAGATGCGTCGACTGAGGCACAATTGGCAGGTGGTTGAGCTGTCTTTGGGTCTCACAAGATTATGGATAATAACCCTGTACCATGTCCTCGGAAATTCCTCAAACCCTGCCAATTCGAAGGAAGTGGAAAAACTCATCTCCTTGTGAATGTTCCTGCACACCAACCTGGGCAGTGGGCAGACTTTTGACCAGCATCATGGTGGGGGATTGACAGTACTCCTCGCAGAATGCTGGAACATTTTACTTTGCCTTTTTTTTGTATAAGATCGAGGCTCGTGTAAGAGCTAACATTGGTCACAAAAAGACAAACTGACAAATAAAACATGATAAAGGGTGCGGGAGACAAGATGGAGAGCAGGGACATCGGGAGATCTGTGGGAGGGAGAGGGCTTGGGCAGACGAGGCATTGGAAGGGGTGGGGGGGGGGGGGGGGTGGGAGAGGTAAAAAAAACACGTGAACACTGCTAGGACTTCCAGGAAAGCAGTCGGTATTTCAAAAAAGTGGATCTGGGGGTGAATTAGCGGGGGTAGAAAAGATCAAGGTTTTGGATGGGGGAAGATAAGAGATGGTGGTGAACAGCTGTCTTAAAGACCTGGAGGGAGGAATGGGATTGAAGAGAGTGGGGGAGTTTGTTCTAGAGGCGGGAGAAAAGAGGAATGAAGTAGTGATGGTGAATAGAGAGTCTTGATTTTGGCAGTTTAACCATAAGAGGGTTACTGGCAGATCTTGTGCGACCTGTAGACCTGTAATAAGCTTTGTGGTTTATTACCAGATTTCCAACACATCTGTTTGCTTTCCAACAAGTCCGATTAATAATTAGAATGAAGAACGTGTCCTGCTCATAAAGGCCAGTGTGGATTTGCGTCGGCGGATGGGTAGTACATTGGATGGAATCAACTGAGCGTTGACTGACGTATGATAACCGCCTTGGGAAGCAAGGAGACATTTCAGGCGTTAACCCTTCATTTTGCTCAGACGAAGGGTTATCACCCGAAACTACAGCTTCTCCTTCCTTCTGGTTTGCATACCTCGATCAACATTCCATTGATTTCTTCCACCATTCAGAAATGCTTGCAGTTTCATGAACTTGGGTCGATAGGGTCGGTTTAATTGACCGTAAACTTTCGGAATGCCCCATATAGAGGACTCTAAAGTATTTTGTTGGCTAAAGAGAGCTCTACGGGAATAGAAATACATTTTCTGGCAAGGAAGCTTTGCTTTGTTTACTTGAAAGTGTTTTTCTATCCTTCATGCCTTAACCATCGGTCTCTTTTGCACTATCAGGTGGTTCTAATAACCCAATGTTTCTGCACCATACCCTCCAACTTCCACAGCTCAAGAGGTACCTTAAAAGGACTAGCAATGTCTCAAGGTATGTGCAATTAGTTGTGTCGTTTCGATACACCCCATCAAAATTACGGAAACTCTCAAGCTTATTGCACCTGAGACTCAGTAGTGCTTTTGCCGATCGAAGTGAGACTTTCAGGGATTTGTAACGTGTCGGTAGTAATCATTCCATACCCATGATCCAAGTCGATGATTCGCTTTGAAAGTTTTCTTGAGAGCATGCGGGCAACGTGAAGGATCCATCTTTGAGTACCATACATCTTTATCCAATAAACCTGCTCCTGCTTGTTGCAGAACTTTCATCTTCCTTCATTGGCAGTGACTCCACATCTTTTTCTTTTTTTCATCAGTTATGTAAGGAATGTTGGTAGTTCGGGCTTACACAGTATTTTGCCAACTGAGGATTACCACGTCATGAGAAACGTTCCACGAGCTTTCAGGTTTGGTAAATAAATAAATACTGCTATAATCTACTGCAGCATTTGCCCGCAAGTCTTTCTCGTCAGTGACAGTCAGGCCGCAGCCACATCCGTCAACCCATTTGGAGAAAATACGAAGCTGGTCGATCACATGGAATGTGTCATTTAGCGCTTCCAAGGTCCACACACTTATGTCCCTTCATGTCGACTGTGGTTAACTCTCCAGTTTATTTTTGCAATCGGCCTTTGGCAGAAGTACAGTCTTGGAGCCAGAGGTTGTTTGGACTAGCAACCTGTGATGATCTTTCCTGGGCCGATCGCATATCCAAGCTAGCCTTCAGGGTAGGGAGGCTCCTTGTAATCCTCAATAGAACCAATCAAAACGAAATAATTTATTGGCCAACCTCTCAGCTCCTTACAGTGCACAAAGGCCTCATCTGTAGTGCCACAAAGTATATGGATGTCCTTGGTGGCTTGGGGTGGCCAGGTCTCCCCTTGCACCCATAGAAGTAGTGCAATTCAAGCCCTGAGCTGAATTTTTGTAACTCAGGAGGAGGCCGAAGTGCAAGGCCTGCTCCTCTCCCACTGCAGACGTCAATAGCCTTATGTCTGGTCCTGCCCTTTCAGTTCTTCGTCTGTCATGAGCCCGACTATGCTGCACTCCCTCTCCTAAAAAGCCAAACCTTGTTACCTTCTGTGAATCAAAGTTGACTGTTCACTTCCACTCTTTTCCCTCGACTGTGATATCGTCTGTCCATTCGTTTTCTTCTTTCGACTCATTCAAAGCGGTGAACCATCACTCCCTCTCATGTTATTCTTTATTTTATTCTAGGTCTTTTCTATTCTCACGGACTCTCTTCTGCTGTCCACCCGCACTTTTACACAGTTTACCCTGTCTATCAGCTTTTTCTGTCTGCTTACATAGTCTTTGTCTACTCAGCCCATTTGGTCCCCTTGTTCCATCTGTATGTCCCTCCTTATGCTGCCTATGTTTGTTCCTTCTCTCATCCTTCCTTACATGGCAACTCCCTCCACTCTAACTGTGTCAACATCACCCCACTGCCATTCAGCTCTGTCTTCCAGCACCCATCTTCCATGAGCCTTGATCTTCTGTATTAAAAATAGAATTCCGGTTGGAAGGAGCTGTTTTCAGATAAAATGATCGATTGTAATTCCTGGTTATTCTTTCACAAGAGCAAAGTCCATGAGATGGATGTTCTTGAGCTCCATATAAGTTGAGCAGACTTCTGAGATATTATGATGAATGTCGTTACTCGTTGCAAATCTGACACAAGTGACACCTCTATAACCACGATGCTTTGCGAATTATTCCTTTGTGACTGTGCCACAATTATTCCTCTTTTCTCGAATAGTGGTCATTCCCTATGTTGAAGGTACTTGTGTAAATGTTCTCATTATCAGGAAGTTTGTCATGAAAATAATGTTTTTGTAAGGATCTCTGAGATTTATATAATTGTGCACTGCGAAGAATGAGGCCAATATGTGTAATCAAACTTACTTCTCCGTGGCATCTTCTACTCTTTGTGAAGACTTCAGTAGGAAGAATTGTCTCTTAGCAGTTGATGTAATTTGAAGGTAAGATAGGGCTGTGTTGGTGGTGGGACTGGGTTTGTTAGAATTATGTTGGAGAGGACTAACGCAGCCATTAGTTGAACGAGAAGGTTCGAGTAGGACATCGTGGTGGTTGATACCATGAGAATGTTGAGGAAGCCATTGGTGATCGATTCCAAAAAGAGCTCAGTGGATGGACCCCCGAGAAGGATAGATAACGTTTTCCTCAGTTTCAACGCATTTGTATCTTGTTTACAAGTGATTGCCCGGTCAAGTGGTTATGGAGTTGTTTCTTTCGCCACAAGTTGTTGGTTTGATTCCTCGGGCTGGTCAAGTTGCCATTGTTGTTGTTGTTGTAGTCTCAGCTGCTCGTATAGTGAAAAGACTGGTGGAGCTCAAGTGTTCAGCAGTATCGGCCAGATGCTCCCAGAGTTCTAATATGAAATAGATGTTGGAGAGTTATCTGTGTTGGACCAGGAAGGGGGAAGCTAGTCATAATATGTGGAGTGCGTAGACAGAAGTTGGAGGTAAGTTGGAGGGAGGGAAGTAATAATAATGTGTACCATGGTGGATTTAGAATCTGTCGGAGCCAATTTTGATGTTGCATAAGGAGTCCTCGATATTGCATGTACACACCCAAGTCTAGCTAGGCTGGCCAAGCGCAATAAATATGCGCAAAACCCCTCGGCGTGCGGAGATTATAGGGATTTATCCTGCATGGATAGGCTGAAGTAGGCTGAATTTTTTTTCCACCCGTTTATAGAAATGACTCCCTAAGTCTTGTCTCTTGCTATTCCCTTCAATCCTAGAAAACATTGCTGCCAATCACCATCTCCTAGTGTCTTCCATGCTACGGCTGAGCTTTCCAAAACTTGCTGACCTCCTGAAACCACCTCTCACTTACTGTAGTGCACTCATTATGAAAGAAGCTTTCTTGCATTATATCGTTTCATCAAAACGACAGGATTGAATAAGCAAAACTCCCTTTTTCACGTTGATCATAACAGAACAGTTTAACAGAAGCACAATTTAAGTCACAGCATGTTGAGTTTTCCATTCCCATTGGCTGTCATGACAATGGTGACTCAAGGTTTGGTTGAGATTGTAAACCTCAGATTCCTCAGTATAACATTTGCTTGTCAACGTATTTCCACACTATCTGAGGTCTCGGCCTTGCAGAAGCATTTCCCACCACAGCAGGGCATCAGACCTCCATTAACCTAATGTTTAACATACATTTCCTGGTGAAACTGACCCCGTCTTCGCCAAAATGTATCATATTTTTGTTGAAGTTTAACATGAGGCACTCAACAAACCTCCATTGCGTTTGAGGGAATGGCTCTGTTGTATTCCTTGTAATTTCGACCAGATGCTGTAATTCATTAAAACAAAACCAGCAGCAAGCGCACCGAATGCACGACATTGTGGGAATGCTGCGATGCGTGACCATCGTATTTCGTGTCCATGCAGTTATGGGTTCTCACTGACATGAATGTATACCTTGGCATATTGCGCGCATTCTAACATCACAATTGGGTTTTAAAACTCCATCACGTCCAGTACCCGTTACGGTTTCCTGCCCTTGAACCACGTTGGTTATACGGTATCCCTGTTGAATTACTGGTTTGGTGCAGAAGTGCTCGTTTCATTGTTTGCTTTTAATGAAAACTCGAGTTATTTGCATTTTTGGATGTGCAAGCAAAATATTGTCAAGCGATTTCAGGGAACAATAAAATAAATATAGAACCACCTTTAGAGGCCATTTTTCCCCGCAGGGCGGGGTTGGTCTTTTTCGGGCACCATGGTCCCCTTTTTGAAGCAATGTTTTATGGCCGGATGCTCTTCCTGCCGCCGACCCTGTTAGTCGCCTTTTCCGACACACAGGGAATTACCAGTGAACTGGTACTCAATTTCCAGACCTCAGAAGGATGACAGGCTGAGTCAACCCCCCTGGCGTTAATTGAGCGATCGACCGGGATTCAAACCCAGGATCCTAGGATCCCAAGCCAGCACCCTAACCGCTAAGCCAACACCAGGCCTAATAAAATTAACGAGGTGTACACGTGGTTCCTTTTTCTTTTTTCTTTTTTAATACCTCTTCGTGCCTTCTTTTTTAAAACTTAAGTCGTCTATTATTAGGCCTACAATTTATGTAACTGTTCTTTAATTTCCCTGCACACAAGAAGCGAAAAGGGGGATTAAGAAATTGGTTCACTTTGTCTATCTCTCTAGAAACGTCAGTTTGAGATCGAGGAACAACTTAAATGAAAATGAATGTTATATTTTGAACAAAAATTTTGAATGTTATATTTTGAATGAATGTTATATTTGAAACTGAATGTTATATTTTGAACAAAAATTTGAACATGAATTTGTCGTTTGTCGTTTTACCGTTTTACCAAGAAAACCAATTTGTCGTTTTACCTTACTTTGGCTCTGAATTTGTCCCGATCACCGCACATGAACAGAGGAGTGATATAGTTGTTTTTTTTACCCTGTCTGTCTGTCTATCCGGAAGTCCAAAAAAATTGAAAATCATTGCAAAAAGGAAACTTTGTTTTTTTATTAAACTGAGCCCTTAGAAGTCGAGATTTCAAAAACAAAGGAAAAAAATAAGTTTTTCATGCTCTTTCGAACAGTGCAACTCTCATCACCCACTAATTTCAATCTAATTAGCCATCGGAAAAAACTCGACGTCAAACTTCAATTGAGAAATCTTTGACTCCTTCCCCTCCCCCCCCCCTGTCTTTTTTATATATTTCAAAACCAAACCTGCGCGATTCAAAGGTTGCACATGTATCTCTAGCGGCCATTACGAGGGTTTTTGTCATACTCCCCCCACCTGCCCATACGTGTCACCCAAAGTTTTAATCACTAAACTTGAAAACCGTCAAATCAGTTTATCTTTTCCTAGGTTGAAAAAAAACAACATTTTACAAACCGGAAATCGAGAGATCTCGCACAGCTGCTCATTTTACCCAATATAAGTATACACCCTAATCAACACAAATCCAGTGCATGAGAGGGTAGGTGCTCCAGGAGGGCTCGATACACTTTAAGTAGTTAAGTACGTCATAATGGACACAAAGTACAGGCACAAATAACTAATGTAGCATGTTTGATAAGGGGGTGTGAAAGGCACTGCACCAACGGCGATAAACTTCCGACTTTTTTTTCTACCTCCATAATATTTCTTTTATTTCAATTAAATTATATACTTGAACTCTTTAGAACACAAATCTCCTTCATGGTACTTTCAAAAACCTTCTTTTTAGTAGTAACAGGACAAAGTATTATGCTATTTTAAGTCATCTCAACCAATCAAAATTGCCACTCGCCCATGTCCTTGTTTCTCAAGACTGCACCGGGTGAGGTGTTCTATATACTCTATTTCTATGCTGCTTTTCATTTTTACCTGCTTGGACGTCCTGATATTTATCATATACGACGTACGGTGGGCGATAGAAACATATTTGATGAAGGAAACACATTGACTGAGATTTTAAAGGCATTATGTTTTTGTGTCCACTAAATAGAGTGGCAAAATATACTTTTTAAAGATTATATTCAATGTATCACATTTAGTGGATTTTATCAACTGAAGGCTAATAGGTTTGTTGAGCTCCATGGGAAGTGAGGTGTGACTGACATTTGAGGATTAGCAATTATCTCTTCGAGTGTTTGAGCAACCCCAGACAAGTCAAATTAACAGTTAAGAGGTGCTACTTAGATATAATCCATCTCCAAACAGCTTGCCAACTCAACTTTTGGTGGAATCCACTTCAGGCTAGTCAGATGTGTGTGTATATATATATATATATATATATATATATATATATATATATATATACATACATATATATACATATATATATATATATATATATATATATATATATATATATATATATATATATATATATATATATATATATATTGTTGTGGAAAACCATTCAGGTCCGCACAACTTTTAGTCCAACGGTTTGGTTTAATTGCATTTAGATCATCACATCATTCCTGTAAGTAGAAATACACAATAAGCATACGATGCGACATCTCATAAAGCCATTCATATCAGTCAATGCAAGCAAGCTAGATATTCTATAAAGGCGTACCATTAACGAGGCTACCGATGTAACATGTCACAAGGGAGAAGTCCTGGAGCACTGACACAGCAACGGGTCTTATAGTCACGCCCCTAGTGGGGACAACAATGACAGCGAGCAGCGAGCATCCCCACCCGGGTTCAGTACGGATACGATTTCACTACATTCACCCCCCGTCAGAATTATACGGCCGCGTGGCTAAAAGCGAGTGAGCGTCAGCATGGGCGCGGAGTATTAGTCGGCCCAACCGTAGCGGGCCGGGCGGCGAATTTCTCTGCCAGCACGCGTTCGAAATTCCCCGGGTACGGCGTCTCGTAACCCTGTATCCCCGGTGTCAGAGGCGTCAACAGGGTCGGGTGATGAAGGGGGTAACGCCAAGTCGTCGGACCCGGGCAGTCTCGACGGGGGGAGGGTCGGTGGACTGTCGGCGATGGGAGCGTCGGGAGAGGTCATAGTCTCATAGACGGGTTCGACTGGTTCGTCCGATTCCCTACTAAGGTCGTCGACCCCGCAAGGGGCAAGATGACGAACGGAGACAGTAGTCTCACGACCATCAGACGTCATCACACGAGCATGCTCAGGATTAGCCTGGAGAATCTGCACTTTGTCCACAAGGGGGTCGTACTTGCTCGCGCGAACTGCCCGTTTAAGGTAGGCCGGCCCGGGCCCAGCGAGCCAACTGGGCAAAGACCGTATACACCCCGAGCTCCTGGGGTGGTGGAAAAGACGCTCGTGGGGAGTTTGGTTAGTTGCCGTACTCAGGAGTGCCCGGATTGAGTTCAACGCCGCAGGTAGCGACCAAGCCCATTTATCGAGGCCCCGGCCGTGGGTCCGGAGATGGAGCATGACGGCCCTCCAGATAATCCCGTTGAAGCGTTCGATCTGCCCATTAGCCTGGGGTCTATACGGCGTGGTGTAACTAGACGCAACGTTGTTTTGGAGCAGATAGCCGCGCACCTCCTGAGACAAGAAGACTGCACCCCGGTCGGTATGGACATAGGCCGGGTAACCGAACATTGAGAACAAGTTCTGTAAGCAACGCATCACCGTGGCAGCAGTCATGTCCGCGCACATATAAGCAAAGGGGAATCGTGAGTACTCATCAACGATAGTGAGCAGATAGCGAGAGCCGCTCGACACCGGCAAAGGGCCCTTGAAATCCATCGCCAAGCGTTCCCACGGGCGTGTAGCCTTCACCAGAGTCCCCATAGGGGGGTTATAGAAACGCGGTTTGATTTCCGCGCAGATAGCGCAGTCGCGACAGATACGGCGGATATCGTCAATCGAGTAAGGGAGATTCCCACTCCGCACGAAATGAGCGAAACGCGTTACGCCGGGATGGCCCGCAGTAGCATGCAGCACCCGTAGGCCCTCCAACGAGGTGATACCAGCACATGTAGTGGGGCGCGATAAGGCATCGGCGGCCTGGTTATCCTTCCCTGGGCGATATTTGATGGTGTAACAGAAGTCGGCGAGTTCGATACGCCAGCGAGTGATTTTCTCGTTCTTAATGCGCTGGGCGTGTAAGGTGTCGTACATGAACGCAACGCTTTGCTGGTCCGTGATGATTTGGAAGCTCCGCCCGAGTAGGTACGGGCGCCATCGCCGAATAGACTCGACGATCGCATACGCTTCCTTTTCAACGGACGAGTGCCGCCGCTCAGCGGAGGTAAGAGTCCGTGAAAAGAAAGCCACGGGACGTCCCCCTTGGGAGAGGGTCGCCGCGATGGCCTGATCCGAGGCGTCACTTTCGAGGACGAACGAGCCGCTCTCGTCAATGGTTGCTACGGCGGCTCGGGCGATGTCGGTCTTAAGTCCTTCAAAGGCCGTCAATGCGGCCGAACTCAGGGGAAAGGTGTCGCAGGCCACAAGGGGGCGAAGTTTCGCGGAGAAATTTTGCACCCATTTGGAGTAATGGGCGAACAGCCCAAGGGCGCGTTTCAGGGAAGCCCGATCGCAGGGAGGGGCCATGTCGAGCAAAGGTCGCAGACGTTCCTTATCCGGAGAGACAGAGCCATGGGTCACGGTGTACCCCAGAAGATCTATGGTGCGTAGGGAGTATCGGCACTTATCCTCGTTCATAGTTAAGTGATACCGTTGCGCGACCTCAAGGAAGCGCTTCAGATTAGCGTCATGGTGCCCTTGGTCATATCCACAAACCGTAAGGTTATCGAGGTAGACGAAAACATCGGTTAAGTGCTCCCGCGCAACGAGGTCATCCATGGCCCTCTGGAAACAAGCGACCCCGTTCGTCACCCCAAAGGGCAATCGTGTAAATTGGTACAACCGCTGCCCCGACTCGAAAGCGGTATAGATACGATCCGCCCTAGAGATAGGGATCTGGTGGTACGCACTACGGAGATCGAGAGTACTATAGACCGAATACTGGGACACCTGTTGCACTAGCGCGTCCATCCCCGGAAGGGGGTAGGCATCCAGCTGTGTAAAGCGGTTAATCGTTTGGGAATAGTCGATTACCATGCGTTTGCGATGGGCCTCACTGCGCACCACTAAGACCTGGGCACGCCACGGTGACCTACTAGGTTCTATGATGCCGTCTTTCAAGAGCTGAGTCGTTTCGTCCGCAATGAATTGCATGTCCGCGCGGGAGTAGCGTCTCGATTTTACCGCGACAGGGGTACAGTCGGAGGTTAGATTGGGGAACAGCGAAAGTGGACGGACGTCCATTTGCGCTAGGGCGCACACCTTTAGCGCGTCGTCCGCCCCCACAACAAGAGTGTCAGGCCCACCGAACTCCATTACCAGACGTCCATGCAGCTTAAGAAAATCGTGTCCTAGCAGAATATCAGCACATAATGCGGGTAAAACCATAAGGTGTACATCAGGGAAAACCCGTCCCTTTAGCACTAGTTTCAATCGGCATTCCCCTTTTGTGCTAAGCCGGAGTCCCTGGGATGCCATGAAGATCCGTCGTGTAGACCGCCCGATCCGCCATCCATGCCTGAGCACAAGTCGCTGGTCGATAAAACTATCCGTAGATCCGGTGTCCACCAAGGCCTGAACACAATGGCCCTCAACCATAAGGGGAATAAGGGCTTGAGCCAGGCCAGACGAGGCAGCTGGGAGCGGGACTGAGCCCCCCGAATGGGTCGGACCAGCCTCGCGGGTGGATCCTACACCAGCAGCAGTTTTGCGATCGTCGCCGGAGTCTGCGTTGACCATGGGGAATCCATTATCGTCATCAGAGGGCTTTCCCCAGCATTCCGGTGTTTCGCGATTCAAAATCCGATGAGAAAAGGCCTCAGTAGTATTTGACATCGCCTTTTGACACTCCTGGCAGATAAAGGCTTCCGTTGTAGCCGAAATCGCCTTTTTCGTTTGGTCGCTTTGACAAAAGGCTTCCGTAGTATTCGAAATCGCCTTTTTCGTTTGGTCGCTTTGACACAAGGCTTCCGTAGTAGTATTCGAAATCGCCTTTTTCGTTTGGTCGCTTTGACAAAAGGCTTCCGTAGTATTCGACAGCTGTTTCTTCCCTTGCGTGGCTCGAGGTTTGGCCAAGGACGCGGCCTTTGTCCCCGATGGAGAATGAGACGGTGGTGGCTTTCCGGTGGCGCCAGTCAAGGTTGTCTGAGCGCCCAGCGGGCCGCAGCGAGGGGCCCTCCCCTTCGAAGACGGGTAAGGCGCTGGGCTCGTGGGTTCTGCTACAAGCCCGTTCAAGGTTGCCGCGCCTGCGCGACCGCGGCTGCGCGGGTCGAAGGGCCGCGAGCCGCGTGCCGATTTCTTGCACACTTTCGCGTAATGTCCCTTTAGCGAGCACAAATGGCAAATAGCGTCACGTGCCGGACACACGACTCGGGCATGACGAGGCCCTCCACAAAAAAAACATGCGGCCCCGCGCAAGGCCTTGGGTCTGCTGGTCGTAACGGCAGCTGTCAGGGTAGGGTCATCCTCCGGAGCATCCCGGAGTTCAGCAGGCGGATCCACGTCCTCGTCAGTGGTCCTCTCCGGCCGGGCGTGTAGTGAGGTGCCCGCCAAAAGGCGCGTGCGATCATAGGCGTTCGATTGCATCCGTGCTTCAGTATACACCGTCGCTTGCTCAACCGCCGTAGCGAAGGTCAGGTCGGTCTTCTCCAAGAGTTTGAGACGTAGTTCCTGAGAGGAGACCCCTGCTATGAAGGCATCTAAAAGTCGATCATCTTTAGCCTGCTCGGGAGTCCGTGGCTGGGCGCTGTCCAGCATGAGCTGCCGGAGCTCCTGGGCGTAATGATCCATAGGCTCGTTGGGTTGCTGCCGTCGCGTCTGCAGCAAATAACGCGCATACACAGGGCTTTTTTCTTTTATATAAAGCCGCTTGAGCTCCGCGACGGTAAGATCATACGTCGTGCATTGAGCGACCGAGTGGTAGACCCGGTAGTCGATTTTTGAGTGTAATATTGCCAGCTTCGCGGCAGGCGTCGGAGCGGTATCAGGCTCA
This sequence comes from Myxine glutinosa, assembly GCF_964187855.1. Classification (NCBI taxonomy): domain Eukaryota; kingdom Metazoa; phylum Chordata; class Myxini; order Myxiniformes; family Myxinidae; genus Myxine; species Myxine glutinosa. Next base: position 59,944,042 of record NC_136274.1, on the reverse strand, counting down.
TTAAAGAGATGCTCCAGTTGCTTGAGCCAGTGCTTGAGTTGCAAGCCTCCGTCCGTGGCTTGTGGGTCGGCGCTGAAAATGGACACCGTCAACGTCTTGTTGCCAGCCATGTCAGCAGATCATAAATGCAATTAAGTGTTGTGGAAAACCATTCAGGTCCGCACAACTTTTAGTCCAACGGTTTGGTTTAATTGCATTTAGATCATCACATCATTCCTGTAAGTAGAAATACACAATAAGCATACGATGCGACATCTCATAAAGCCATTCATATCAGTCAATGCAAGCAAGCTAGATATTCTATAAAGGCGTACCATTAACGAGGCTACCGATGTAACATGTCACAAGGGAGAAGTCCTGGAGCACTGACACAGCAACGGGTCTTATAGTCACGCCCCTAGTGGGGACAACAATGACAGCGAGCAGCGAGCATCCCCACCCGGGTTCAGTACGGATACGATTTCACTACATATATTGTTACGGATCTCGGGGGTCGGCGCTCCCCTTATCAAAGCGGGGGTTATAATCCCCTTGTCTTTTTAGTTGGCCATCCCGAGTCCTGGGGGTTATAACGTTCTTCCCGGCGCGGCGTTAGATAGGGTTTGTTAGGCCTAGGGGTTCACTACTACCTAAGTACCAACGCCGGCCGGAAACGAGGGAATAACTCCCGCTCGAACCACAGATATGTTGGAAAATGCCGAGCGGTTAGCAATCCGCGATCTGAGCTGTTAACAATGAGACTAAACCCGATTCTGAGCGGTTCCTAATCGTACCACAGGTACTCAATTGAGAAAAGACGAAAGCGAAGGGATTAAGACGAAACCAGAAAGAACAGGTGAATTTATTACAAACAAAAAGAGGAAAGGAAAGAATGTACAATAAAGGAAGAAGAAGAAGCAGGACACAGGGCAGTCTTAAAGCAGTCTTATTCTATACCCCAGACAAACATACACACTCACACGGGGATTGTAGCTGGTAGGGTGGAAGGTCCAGGTAGAGGTTCCGGTGGTGAGGTCCGGCTCCAGGTGAGGCTCCAGTCCAGCGGGCGAAAACTCGGCAGGCAACTCCGCATATTGTTGGAACGCGACCGGACCTTACATATAGGGGGGGGGGGGGGGAGGAGGCTAGTGTCCCATACGTACGTGTGCGCTCCTGGACAAGTCCGTTAATAAGCGCGTCTCCAACCAAACTCATGCGCATTTCCCAATCAGACTCGTATAAGCGCGTCTCCAACCCGAGTCCTTTTTACCGCCAACCTTCCATTCGAGTGCTGCCATATCTCTCTTCACGCAGTCCTCTCAATGCGCGCTCATCAAAAGAAGTACCGTTAATAGCGCCGCTCTCGCACGAGTCCTGTGAAAGGGCTTTGCATTCGCGCTTATATCACGTGGGCCAAGATCACTCCGTGCTTCATAAAGCCACGCCCGTCAGTGATGTTACATCAGCCCTGGTTGGCTGGTGAGGGCTTACCGGCCACGCCTTTGATGGCTGGTTGACAGGCCACACCTTGTTCTTGGCGCTCCGCCCCCTTTTTCCTCGGGCCTGACCGCATGGTTAATGGTGGCTTGAGCGAGCGCTGAGGCGGCTGCTGCTGGCAGAGGCGTGTAATGGCGTCGCTGGGAGAGAGCGGTTGGCAAAATGGCCAGAATTTGATTGGGGACCTACTCTTATTTAATTGATGCAACGCAGATTCAACTATTGGAAACACGGCCTTATCTAAAACACATAATAATGAAATAACTAAAGTTCTATGGTGGCCTACGTGTTGCTTGTGAACTAACTAGGGGTGCTACCTTTAACCTTTAATGTCATATTTGCAAGAGTTTCATATTTCCAAAGTGTGGGTTCTAAAACCGCAACAATATATACAGTATTAGTATTTTTTTATTTTTTTTGCATACAGAATCGAGGCTCACATTAGAGCTACCACATTGAACATGAAAACATGCACAGACACATAAAACATACAATGAAGGGAGTGGGAGACAAGAGGGGGAGAGAGAGGGAAGCACACAAGCACAACAGTAGAGAACAAGGACGTCGGTAGATCTGTGGAAGGGGGAAGGCTGGGGGAGGAGGGAGGGGTACGCAGTATAAAACAAACGAACACTACTATGAATTTCAGGAAAGAAGTTGGGGATTTAAAGAGGTGGATTTGGGGTATTTAAACGGGGGTAGAAAAGATCAAGGTTTTGGATGGGGGAAGATAAGAGATGGTGGTGAACAGCTGTTTTAAAGACCTGAAGGGAGGAGTGGGATTGAAGAGAGTGAGGGAGTTTGTTCCAGAGGCAGGAGAAAAGAGTAAAGGTGAGCAGTCCTGCAGGTGAGCAGACATATATATATATATATATATATATATATATATATATATATATATATATATATATATATATATATATTGTTACGGTCCGCGGATAAGATGTTTGCCGAGCGGAGGCACCGCGGCCGAACAGTTTTTCCCCCGACTAAACCCGATTCCCGAACGTTGGCCGGATCGCGCCACAGCTATTCAATGAGGGAAAAGACAAAGACGACACGGATGTGAAGAACAGGAAGATGAAGGCAAAAAGGTTTGAAATACGATGATTATTTATTACTATTTACAGGCTCAAAAAAACCAAGGAGAAGGAAAGATAAGAAAATAATATAGACAGAGGGACGGACCAGAAGGACACAGTGAAAATCGCTAGCTTGTCTATGCAGTCTTAATTAATTACCCAGGGACAAAACAAACAGAACAAACTCACGTACACCAAAAGGATGGAAAGGCAGGACTGGCGGGAGGTGGATGGCTGGAGGGAGAGGAAGGTCCGGAGCTGGCTGGAGCTTGATCCCGCACGGGATGTCGGGCTGGACCTCGACGGCCGCCGATGCCACCGATCCTGTCGTGTGCGCGGGGTAACGGGTCGGAGCTGCTTGGTGGAACCAAGCCAACGCTGCTGGTGGGGGTCTGGCGTGACGGGTTCTCTCTCCCTATCTCACTAACTCCAGGACTCTTTCTCTCTTGCTTAGTCCAATCACTCCTCACCACCGACAACTCAACGCAACCACTGACCACCACTGACGACCAACCCCTGCTCTGACCAAAACCACACAACTCAGCTCTCTCCAACTTCTTGCGCGCGCGCCTTTATAGCGCCTCCGGCGATTAAGCCGCCGGCCTTCAGGACACGCCCATCGGTGTGCTCACCTCGGCCCTGGTTGGTCGCGCGGCACGCGGCAATGAATGCGGGTTGTTTGGTGCCAGCGGCTGGATGCGTCCGGCATTCGGTGCAGGGAAGGACGCTTACCCGGGCCGAGATCCCACGCACCACCTCGGCACGGAGCCATCCAATGGCCCGACCTCGACCTGCCGGAACGCCTCAACAAAAAGGGGTCGCCATGACGACCCTTCCTATCGGGCTGCCCGCTCCGCCTAGTGGAGCACGGACGCGGCCGTCCCGAGCGAGGCCCAGCGTGGATCGCGTACGGCGGTTCTTTCGAAACCGCCGTGGTTCGGATCCCCGCTGGTCCTCGCGGCACGCGAAGCTGCTCGGCGTGCACCGAGAGCCCGATTCGGCTAAATGTCGTTCTAACCGCTAACCCGGTTACCGTCGATGCTTCACCTGCATGCTCACACGCATACGCTACCCCTTTCACCCTCACCGAGCTCGGTGCTCCAACGCCGCCCGTACACCCCACATACTTCGTCATTGCACTCGTTCTTTCGCTCACAGACTTGGTCACACACCTGACCACCAAACACCTTGGCACACACTCGTCGTTCGCACACCTCACCAACACACCTCTTCGCGCCCCCTTCTCGGTCACCTCCTCTGTGACAACTACAGGTGTGCTCTCACTTGCACACCCAACCACGTGCCTCACTACTAATTCCAGTGTGCATTCCCACACGCTCTACCATTCCAGGTGTGCATCCTTCCATTCCAGGTGTACATCCTCTCTCACCTGCCACAACCAACCCATGCTCCGTGTCATTCTCACTACTCTCACCACCACTCTTGACAGCGCACTCTTCCCTCATGCACTCCTCTGTTACACACCTTCCTCGCGCATCCTCTTGCGCACACTCTCCCATTACTTCCTCCGTAACACTCACCACAGGTGTGCATTCTCCCTTACTTTTGACAGCGCACTCTTCCCTCATGCACCCGTCCGTTACACACCTTTCTCGCGCATCCTCTTGTGCACACTCTCTCGTTACTTCCTCCGTAACAGTAACACTCACCACAGGTGTACACTCTCTCGTTACATCCTCTGTAACACTCCTCACTCCGCGCTTCCATGTGCTCCCTCGCACACGCGCTACGACCGACTCACTCTCGACAGCACACTCACTCCTCGGCGCGCACTTTTTCCTCACACACCCCATGGTCGGACATTCTCGCACACCTCTTCCTTCGCACACCGTACCTGTCGCACACCACCAACGGCCTCTCACGAACACCCGGATCCAAATCAACCCCCAAGCCAACTGAAGCTCCCCTCACATCATCTACATTTCTGAATATATCGCCACTCACCTTGGCACCTCGTCTCCGCATCTCCTTCGCCACCTGCAAACTCTTTATTTGGTTAGCGAGCACATCACGATTTGAGCACCGACCTTGTACATATTCCATCACCTCCTCCTGTATTTCTCTCTTAGTTTCTGTCCGTCTCTTCTTAATTTCACTCACCTCGTCTTCCACCTCCTCTAATTTTTCCTTTACCTCCTTCATCTCCCGGTGCGCCCCCTCTATCTCTTCCTCTAACGCCACTTTAACCGTTTCTATGTGCGTCCTCACCTCTCGGTCCTTCGTCTCCATTACTTCTGTCACCTCGTCCAACCTCATTGTCAGTCCCTCACGTACCATCTGACATTGCCTCTGTGTCGCTATTAAGTCATTTTTTATGTCGTTTTGTGTCGCTTTTAACCCTCCTAGTACCGCAGTGTTCCTTTGTACCTGCTCCACTAGTTCTTTTTGTCCCTCCATCAGCTGTTCTACTCCCTTCGTCAGACCCTCTATGCCCCCCTGTAACCTATCCGTATTATTCCTCACCTCTTTCTCTATACGCTTTTCACCTCGCTTTCCCTCCTCGCGTACCCCCGAGACCTCCTCACTTACACCTCGTCGTATCTCCTCTTTCATCTCCTCCCTCTCTTTTGTAGATGCCGCCCTCATCTGTCCCAATTCATCCCTCTGAGCATCCAGTTTGGTTTCTACCCCGATTTTCACCTCCTCTATCTGCTCTCCCATTTGTTTAATTTCTCGGGCGGATTGCTCCCCTATTTCCCGCAATTTGTTTTCCATCTTGTTTTCTAACCCCTCTAACCCATTTTTCACCCCCTCTATCTGATTCTCCTGGGCAGCCATTCTATTTTCCACCCCCGTTAACCCATTTTTCACCTCTTTTATCCCGTTGTCTAACCCCTCAAATCTATTGTCTAATCCCTTTAAATTATTGTCTAACCCCTCGATTTTACTGTCTATCTTCCCAATTTGGGCACTGGTACCCCTCGCTTCGTCCCTCATTGCCCCCAATCGCTCACCCTGAGCATCCATCTGGTTCCCCATTTGTCCCATTTTGGCTTCCAGCCTGTCCATAAGGGCCCCCATTTGTAACAAAAAAAGGTTCGAATCCACCGGTGGCACTGCTACGGTCGCGGGCGCGGTCGCCGTAGCCATGTGCGAGGCGCCATTTTGCGCGCCCGTAACCTCGTGCGCGAGAGCGCCATTTTGCGCGCCTGAAACCTCCTCAACCATATTGCCAATGTTCTCCTCCTCTCTTTCATCCACATACATTTCCCGAGGTCCTGGGTCGATTCTACCCCGTCTATCTCTCCCACCGGCATCCCGTCGCCTTGACCAGCCATGGCGCAATTTCAAAATTTGGGTTTTGTAAAACAAAACTATTTTCGGTAGTTTGTAATTTTGAGCGCGTTAAGCGCTTCAGGTCCGAATCCGACACTTCTGACACCAATTGTTACGGTCCGCGGATAAGATGTTGTTTGCCGAGCGGAGGCACCGCGGCCCGAACAGTTTTTCCCTGACTAAACCCGATTCCCGAACGTTGGCCGGATCGCGCCACAGCTATTCAATGAGGGAAAAGACAATGAACGACACGGATGTGAAGAAGAGGAAGACGAAGGCAAAAAGGTTTGAAATACGATTATTATTTATTACTATTTACAGGCTCAAAAAAACCAAGGAGAAGGAAAGATAAGAAAATAATATAGACAGAGGGACGGACCAGAAGGACACAGTGAAAATCGCTAGCTTGTCTATGCAGTCTTAATTAATTACCCAGGGACAAAACAAACAGAACAAACTCACGTACACCAAAAGGATGGAAAGGCAGGACTGGCCGGAGGTGGATGGCTGGAGGGAGAGGAAGGCCCGGAGCTGGCTGGAGCTTGATCCCGCACGGGACGTCGGGCTGGACCTCGACGGCCGCCGATGCCACCGATCCTGTCGTGTGCGCGGGGTAACGGGTCGGAGCTGCTTGGTGGAGCCAAGCCAACGCTGCTGGTGGGGGGTCTGGTGTGACGGGTTCTCTCTCCCTCTCTCACTAACTCCAGGACTCTTTCTCTCTTGCTTAGTCCAACTCTTCCTCTCTTGCTTGGTCCAATCACTCCTCACCACCGACAACTCAACGCAACCACTGACCACCACTGACGACCAACCCCCGCTCTGACCAAAACCACACAACTCAGCTCTCTCCAACTTCTTGCGCGCGCACCTTTATAGCGCCTCCGGCGATTAAGCCGCCGGCCTTCAGGACACGCCCATCGGTGTGCTCACCTCGGCCCTGGTTGGTCGCGTGACCCTCTGGCTCCGCCCTTGATGACGACGGGCGGGCACGCCTTTCTTCCCCGACCCGAGCACATGTTCAATGGTGGTTTTGGAGCGAAAACAGCCCACAGCTGTAACAAACTGGCAAACTGCCCAGTGCAGTTGGCAATGGAGACTTGGAGGGGATGTAGCTGGAAATTGAGGCTTGGCAATGGAAGTTCTGGGAGTGGGAATGGGGAATGAAAGGAATCTATCTATTTCACTTGGTGCAATGGAGTGTCATTTTAATGGAAGACAAAGCCTTAACCTCATACACAGAATAAGGAAATAAACTACTGAACAAGGGTATTATAGTGTCCTTCAATGTATGCTTTATGGAATTAACTACCGGAACGCCCTTTGACCTTTATACACACTGGAGCAAGGAGGGCTCAGAATAAAGCAATAATTCATAACAATTTACAATACAATACAATACAAACAAAAAAATACAATCCTCATATCCGCAACAATATATATATATATATATATATATATATATATATATATATATATATATATATATATATATATATATATATATATATATATATATATTCTCCAAAGAGAAAACACATACATTAAACCTCCAAATCCAAATCCACCTTCCCTGTATTTTGGCCCTGTGGGAAAAAATTATGTTTCTGTACGACCATGACCTTTGGCCTTAAGGCCAGGGTGCCTTAAGCACATGTGTTAAACAGTAACACAAACACATGTGTATGTGTTTTTGAGTTAACAACTTCTGTTTGAGACCATGTATTTTGCCTTAGGGTTAAAGCGCAAGTTAGTGATTATCATATTTAAAATGTTTAGTTGTTTGATCACAAGCACAAGTTGGTGGGAATAAATAGTTGTGTATGTTAAATATATCTTATTATAATAGAGCAAACGTATATGGTTCGCTATGTATGTATGTATGTATGTATGTATGTTTATATGCAACGACAACGTCTTCTTCTTCTTCAAATAAAATTACCACCCTCTTAATTAACCCTCTTAATTGCATTAAGACTGCTGAGACCCCTCAGACCTTTGACGATCCTTTAATTCCCCCAAGACCCTTCAGACCACCAAGACCCCCAAAGACCCAACATACCCTGAAGATGCCCAAATACCCAAAGACCCAAAACACCCCAAAGACTCAAAATACCCTTCAAGGCCCTGAGGCTCAAAAAGACCCTGAATACCCAAAAACCCAAAAGACTCCAAAGACCCAAAACACCCCGAAGACCCAAAACACCCCGAAGACCCAAAACACCCCGAAGACCCAAAACACCCCGAAGACCCAAAACACCCCGAAGACCCAAAACACCCTGAAGACCCAAAACACCCCAAAGACCCAAAACACCCCAAAGACCCAAAACACCCTGAAGACCCAAAACACCCCAAAGACACCAAAGACCCAAAATAACATGAAGACCCAAAAACACCTCAAAGACCCAAAATACCCTTAAAGGCCCAGCAGATCCAAAAGACCCTGAAGACCAAAAAGACACCGAAATGGTCAAAGATGGCTACCCCTCTGAAACGACGTGTGGTGAGGCGCGCGGAGTGCGCCGAGTCACGCTAGTACATATAATAATATATATAAATATTATATATATATATATATGATTTCAAAACACACCTGGTTACAAGTGTACCTCACTGACAGGGTCCTCAGTCGAGGTCGTCAGCATCATCCCGTTTCGGGGCTTCAACTTCGATACGGTCAGATAAGGTGGGCCAGCAGGGGCACATACGCCTCCACGTGCAGCAACTACACCTGGGTGCAGCCACAGCCCCAGCCAGTGAGAACACAGACTAAAACATCAAAACAGCCTCTACGTCCAGAATCCACAGCACCAAACAAGTAAACATGGTGGAGCACTCAAACACTGACCTTTATAACCTTCACCACTCACCTACAAAACACACACCAGATCAACCAGATCACCCAGATATCTCTCACACACACACACACACAAAAAAAACACAACACCAACCAACCACCTCCCTTTACAACATACACCACTCAACATACAAAAACACACACTCATACAAAAATTCATTCATGCACAAACACACCCTCACCCACTCAATCACTCACACACAAAAATATAATAACAAATAAACCACACCTAACCAACTGACCACCTACCCTTACAACATGCACCACTCAAGCAAAGACACATTCATGCAAAACCACATCCACTCATACAACACTTACGTATAATTTACGCACATGATCTCAGCGTCACCTCATCGGGTTAGCGTGCTTCTTTAGTGGGTTAGCGTGCTTTTGATGGTTAACACCATCAGTGAAGAGAGTGAGGGAGTTTGTTCCAGAGGCAGGAGAAAAGAGTAAAGGTGTAAAGAGTAAAGAGACACCATACCATTAGTAATTAGTTACTCCCAACCGCATGGAGGTCGACTCCATATCGTGAGTGGATACCAGAGATAATGTTGCCGTGTGGCAGGCGGTGCTTATCGCTCCCAGTAAGGTGCAGCAGCAGCTGTATGGGACACCTTACTGGCGGTTCTCCACTGATGGTATGAAGTCGCATAATGACTGATATATATTAAACCGAAAGGTTTTCAGTCACAAGTGTATGGAAGGCTCACTGTATTGTCCTGATGAAGCCCCAACAATGGCGAAACCAGGTCGGTAACTGTGAGTTTGCATACACTTGTGACGGTATCGGAATTTAACATCCATAATGATGCACTGCTCGATGGCCCCTCCGGAGCTTGGCAGGCAATGCGGACATACGTGGCGATGACGTCATGACGCTCACTCATTAGGGGTGGAGAACCAAATTACAGATACATATATATATATATATATATATATATATATATATACATATATATATATATATATATATATATATATATATATGTATATGTATGTGTGTGCCCTGAACTGGAACATAAAACCAGCTGGAAGAGTTAGAATTAAAAAATATATGATGTACTTTTCATCAGGACCGGTGAAATGTTATGAGTAAACCAGATTCAGGAACATTTGGGAATCTTGGTGGCAATTTGCACTTTGCTCGGCTGTTGAGGCAGCATGTCCAGAAAACAGTTAGAGATATTTATTGTTGCTGCCAGTTTCTTTGAGTTTTCAGTCTGTCGAGACTGGGGCATTTACATTTTATAAATCATTCTGAGAGGCAATTGCCGAGTATGATCCGAATACCGGCGTATTATATAAATATCGGCACGCACATGCACACACAGCTGCAAGGTCCTGTCTATGTAATTCTTTGTTTCATTTTTCGGTAAATCCTTTCTTGAATTTCTCATTACTTTTTTCTCTTCCTCTTATTTTCCTCCTTGGCTTAGCGTAAGTCAGTGATTTACAAATGGAGCCACAATTGCTACAATTGAAATATACAAACGTTCTCACATTGCTCACAAGACACATTGTCCGGTACTTTTTTTTTTTTTTTTTTTTGTACACAGAATCGAGGCTCGTGAAAGAGCTAACATTTATCACACAAAAAAAAAACAGACACGCAAAGTATATAATAAGGGGAGCGGTAGACAAGATGGGGAGAGAAGGGGAAGCACACAAACACAACATTTGAGAGCAGGGACATCGGGAGATCTGTGGGAGGGAAAGGGCATGGGGGAAGGAGGCGTGGGAAGGGGGGGGGGGGGGGTGGGAGAAGTATAAAACACAAGGACACTGCAAGGACTTCCAGGAAAGAAGTTGGTATTTCAAAAAAGTGTATCTGGGGTGAAATTAGCGGGGGTAGAAAAGATCAAGGTTTTCGATTGGGGAAGATAAGAGATGGTGGTGAACAGCTGTTTTAAAGACCTGGAGGGAGGAGTGGGATTGAAGAGAGTGGGGGAGTTTGTTCCAGAGGCGGGAGAAAAGGGGAATGAAAGAGTGAAGGTGAACAGAGAGCCTAGATTTTGGCAGTTTAACCATAAGAGGGTTGCAGGCAGATCTTGTGCGACCTGTAGGAATATTTGGGGGACAGAGCCCCAAGAGAGAGCTGGGGGAGCAAGGCCGGAGAGGAGTCGGTAGAAGACAGAAAGACCACCAACCTGCCTGCTGTGAGTAAGTGAAAGGCCCTCGGAGTTAACTTCATCGCGGGAGATTACATTTAAGAGTGAACGTTTTCAGCATATCAAAATATTTGAATATTATCTTTCGCCGAGTTTACATGACAACACCTTCTTCATTGACTTATAGTTGAGATGTTCAGCCCTTCTTCACTCAAATTAGGTGCTGCTGGCAATAATTGGAGCAGAGCAATGGTAACTGCTGGTCGACATCAGAGTTCAACAGTACGTGCAACATCGCTGTCGGAATGAGTGAGAAACATGCCTTGAGGATGAAAAAATAGATTTTTGGGGAGAAAGAGCAAACGCCCGCCCTGTTTGTAGATGAGCAATATGGGGAATGCTGAAATGCAAATTCCCGCAAACCGAAGAATGTTCGATGAATCCTCAGTGTGGCTTTGTGGTTGTGCCAGAGGTTCTGTTGTGAGACTATATGTATAACAAGCAGAATTTGCTGCAAGTATAAGTTTTCTCTTTGTTGTCAATATATATATATATAAATTCCAACGCCATTCCATCCAGGAGATGTGTTTGACTGAGAATCTTTTGAAATGAGCAAATTGCACATGCGTGTGAGAGGCGCCGTCTCCCACACGAAAATGCCACATTCGGCTGTTTGTTCTGCGTCTGAAGGCGCGACCACCAAACACTGGTACAACACCTGATGCGACTGCACGGTGAATGGGAGCTTTGCTCTGACCACCCCAATTTGAAATGAATACGTTTGGACGCGGGACCGGCCCGAGTTAAGCCAACAGGAAACGTGCGGAGCGCCCGGGAGAATGCAGTTGTTTTTGGATGGCCGTGTAACGCAACCCTCCTGACGGAACAAGTGCTCACTTTTCCACCAAAGGCGTCCAGTCTTTGCTTGGATCATCGTAGTCTTATGTGCCAAAGACTGCCAGGCCTGTTGAGGACTATTAAGACTGTCAACAGATATTCAGGAAATATTGCACATGAATGTTCGGTTTGCAGCAATGTGATGTCTTTGGACTCTTCAGGTAGTAATAGTGTTGTGTAATTTGCTATTTTTGTATATATAAAATAACTAGAAACGAATATAACTAGAACGCCACTCAGTAGAGCGCATACTCCCGCCGTGGGTCAAGTTGGAATAATACGTTTTGTTTAACATCCCCATCTCCCCAAAACAATAAATGAAAAAGAAAGTAAGCCCTAACTGTCAGATAATTTATTTTGATATATCTCTGAATTAGAGGAGAAAACATCATCTAAGAATAAGAATAAAAGCTTTAATGCAGTAAAACAGGGAAAAAATTCCCAAAAGAATTCCCCAATTTTTTTTTCCTGGATCCGGAATAATATCCTGAGCTTCACCAAAGACTAATCAATTCTTCCTTATCCCAAGGGCAATCATCCCACCAACTTTCATCCAAATCCGTTCAGAACTTTTCCACATATCTTGTTCACAAACACACGAACACACAGACATACGAGCACACATACGCACGGACAGACACGATCGAATGCATTACTCCCTGGCGGGAGTAAATATCAAACTAGAACGGCACTCAGTAGAGAGCATTCCTCCGCCAGGTGAACAGTTTACGTTTTCTATCCCAGAGTAGACCATAAAATCACAATACAGAATCACATTTAATCAAAATAATCCGTCCATAACTTTTTGAGATATCCTGCAATGTATCGTTTTTTGCCCTGTCTCCCAATGGTGAAGAATCATTGAAAAAATCCTAGTAGCCGGTCACCAAAATTTGATCGATTCTTCCTTGTCACACACACAACCTGTCAACCAACTTTAGTCCAAATTCGTCCATAACTTTTTGAGATATCCTGCTACGTATCGTTTTGTTCCTATCTCTCAACAGTGAAGAATCACTTAAAATATTCTAGTAGCCGGATCCGAATCTTCACCAAAATCTAATAATGTCGTCCTTGTCACACACGCTACATCTCTGCCAAATTTCGTCCGAATCTGTCCACAACTTTTTGATATATCTTGTTCACAAACAAACAAACAAAAGGACAGAGAGGGGTGAAAACATAACCTCCATCCACCTTTGGTGTCAGAGGTAAATATGAATACTAAGGAACAGTTGTTGGCAAAAGTATACTCGGGGTTGTACTAAGGAATATTCCTTTGAGGATAGAACATATCAGAAAGTTCATAGTGCAATTTGTATATATTTTTTGAAACGTATGAACAAATACGGAAGCATAAAATTCTTCTTATTTTTAACGTCCTCAAGTATTCCCATCGTTTGGGGTCAGTGAGGGTTAGGGTTGTTAGGGTTCGGGGTAATGATTCTGTATAAGGAATGATTCTGGCCCAAGTGTTGCTGGAATCAGTTGGCCAGGCCTGACATTCGACTGTCGCAGAAATTGCTTATTTGCTCAGGGTGCTGGAGGTAACTTGTCTGTTCTTCATGAAAGACACACGTCTGATGATGCCTTTGCGTCTGATGAACACACGTCTGATGATATTTACCGTCTGATGATGCCTCGCACTGCCTGGGAAACACCAGGGTGACCTTTTATAACTGGGCCAAGATTAAAACCCAGGCTAGACAGCTCAACAGCAAGCGTGCATACCTCTCGGCTATCCTGCCAGGCTGAAATAATCGCATAATTGATCGGAATATTTACCACCATACAACCATGCCAGATTTTCTCTTCCGTTTGCGTGAGTTGGCTTTAAAAGAAGAAAAATCCTCAGCAAAAAAAATCAAACAAATTGCACATACACTGTGGACATTGTACGATGGGGTTTGTGAAAGATGCAAATTTGTGTCTTACACCCTTCCCACTACCATCAATGGATGTAGTGGTTTTTTGTTTGTTGGTGTGTGTGAGTGAGTAATAATAATATACCAACCCTAACCCTAACCCGAACAACCCTAACCCTAACAGCCCCAACCCAAACAACCCTAACCCTAACCCGAACAACCCTAACCCGAACAACCCTAACCCTAACAACCCTAACCCTAACAACCCTAACCCTAACAACCCTAACCCTAACAACCCTAACCCGAACAACCCTAACCCGAACAACCCTAACCCGAACAACCCTAACCCGAACAACCCTAACCCGAACAACCCTAACCCGAACAACCCTAACCCGAACAACCCTAACCCGAACAACCCTAACCCGAACAACCCTAACCCGAACAACCCTAACCCGAACAACCCTAACCCGAACAACCCTAACCCGAACAACCCTAACCCGAACAACCCTAACCCGAACAACCCTAACCCGAACAACCCTAACCCTAACAACCCTAACCCTAACAACCCTAACCCTAACAACCCTAACCCTAACAACCCTAACCCTAACAACCCTAACCCTAACAACCCGAACCCTAACAACCCGAACCCTAACAACCCGAACCCTAACAACCCGAACCCTAACCCTAACAACCCTAACCCTAACCCTAACAACCCTAACCCTAACCCTAACCCTAACAACCCTAACCCTAACCCTAAGCCTAACAACTCACAGAGAACAGTGACAAGCAGAAAAAAAAATACCAAGTAGCAAGTACACAAATGAACTGAATTTGGCCCGATTACAGTTTTCAAATTAAAGACAGTCACGTGATTTGATGTAAGAAGGCAGGTGGATTGGATCAAGGGGACTTCACAAGGGCAATGACAGCAGAGGAAACGTGCATCTTGGCTATGCCTTAAGGAAGTGCTTAACCTGATGGAAGGCTCTCAAGTCTTAATGAAAAGTACAGGGCTAAACCTTCCAGTCTAAATGAATTATACGGAGGTATAGACCCTCCACCAGCAAGTATACTGTTACTTAAAGCCCTCTATCTACATCACATGGATTCGCCGGAAACTGCGACTTTTGACAATTTGCAATTCAATCTTTCTCTGGCAGAGAGAAATGTTGGACCACCTTATGGATGAACACGCCAGGTAACATAAATGGGTTCATATTGGCGAGTTAATGATTTTCTACTGCATTGCTCAAAATAATGAGTGATGAAGTGATCACGAAATTAGTAAATTACACATTGCACCTTCAGAGGGAGACGAGGCAACTGGATTTACACTCCCAGAAACCGATGACGAATGTCACAGTGCAGCAGCAGTTTGTGGCACTGTGCCAGAAGGCAGTTTTAACCGATTGTGAATCTGTTGGGATCAAATGCAGCACCAAACAGTCCAGAAGTAGAGGATGCACGTCAGGCAGGGTCAGTGGGTTAGTGAAAATTCTGGCCAAGCTTCCCCCCTGCCGACCCCACAAGAAAGGTGAGATTACAGTGGCCATTAGTAAAGAAGAAGAAGAAAAACAATAAGAATTTGCGGAGATAAATATGATTCGTAAAAAATAAAAAAATACCTTGCTTAATCACATACAGCGCCTTCAGAAAGTATTCACACCCCTTGACTTTTTTCACATTTTGTTGTGTTACAACCTGAATTTAAAATTGATTAAACTAAGATTTTTTTTGTCAATGATCTCCATATAATACCCCATAATGTCAAAGATTTTTTTTATTTATAAATTCTCACAAAATAATTCAAAACTAGAATGGCACTCAGTAGAGAGCATACCTCCGCCAGGCTGAACAGTTTGTTTTGTATCCCACTGATAGGCCGGATCTGGATTCGGACCTGAACCAAAATCTAATCGGTTTGTTCTTGTCGCCGAACCAACTCATCCACATAATTTAGTCATAACTCGTCCATAACTTTTTAAAATATCATGTTATGTATCGCTTTTCACCCGATCCCTCAATGGTGAAGAATCACTTAAAATTAAATAATTATCGTATCCGAATCTATATTCAGATCATCACAAAAATCGAACCGAATCGTCCTTGTCACACACACACAACCTCTCCATCAAGTTTCGTCCACATCCGTCCACAACTTTTTGAGATATCCTGCTATGTATCGTTTTTGGCCTTATCTCCCAAAGGTGAAGAATCACTTAACTTCTAGCAGCCGGATCCGAATCCAAATCTTCACCAAAATCTAATCATTTCGTCCTTGTCACATACACTACATCTCTGCCAAATTTTGTCCAAATCTGTCCACAACGTTTTGAGATATCTTGTTCACAGACAGACAAACAAAAAACATTCATACAGGGGTGAAAACATAACCTCCATCCACCTTTGGTGGCGGAGGTAATGAAATACAGAAATATCTAATTTACATAAGTATTCAACCCCCTGAGTCAATACCTCGTACAAGCGCCTTTGGCAGCGATCACAGCTTCGAGTCTTCTTGGATATGTCTGTATCAGCTTTGCACATCTGAATTTGAGAAGTTTCTCCCATTCTTCCTTGCTGATTTGCTCAAACTCTGTAAAGTTGGATGGGGAGCATCGGTGAACAGCAATCTTCAGCAAGTTTTTCCACAGATTATCAATGGGATACATGTCTGCGCTTTGGCTGGGCCACTCAAGCACTTTCACATTCTTGTTATGAAGCCATTCCAGTGTTGCTTTGGATGTATGCTTGGGGTCATTGTCCTGTTAGGCGTATACGGTATACAAATGACGATGACCAATCGTATGTACGAGCAGGAATTTGCGGAAAATCCCAACAATGTAAAAACCCCAAGTCCCCATCCCCCAAGGATGCCACGTCGTTATTTGGGTGGTGTATAGACAACAGACCACTGCCTCGATCACTCAGGACTATTTCTGATTCGTCATTCTTAACTGAAGGGAAAACTTATAGGGAGGGCATGGCGATTGTGAATATGACGGCTCCGGTTGAAATTGTGGGTGGAGTCAGGCGAACTGTCCACCCAATGGGTGAAAGGGATTGTTACACACACATGGACAGACGCATGCACAGCTCCTTTTATGCAGTGCTTCACAAACTTTTTTTGTCCATGACCCAAAATTTGAAATCGCATTCGCCCAGCGACCAAAAAACGCGACGTACCTGGTACTGGTACCTACATTAGCATTGTTGGAGAAAACCCTTTCGACGTGAAACCCCTCCCCTCCTCGTCCCCCTCCTCCCCATCCCCCTCCAAAAAAACCCGGGATTTTGAGGTGGTTTTCCAGTTCGGGCCGAGACCCTGGGTTTGGGAACCGCTGTGTTAGGATGTAAATCTTTGCCACAGTCTAAGGTCTTTTGCAGTCTAAAGCAGGTTCTCCTCAAGGACAACAGCCAAATTTAGATTTGGCTTCCTTCATTGTTCCCTCTATCCTTACAAGTCTCCCAGTCCCTGCCGATGAAAAGCATCCCCGTAGCATGATTCTGCCGCCACCAGGCTCCATGGTAGGGATAGTGTTCGATGGGTGATGAGCTGTACTCGGTTTCTGCCAGATGTAGCACTTTGCATTCAGGCCAAAGAGTTCAATTTTTGGGTACCAGGCCAAAGAGTTAATCAGCAAATTATTTTGTGTATATATATATATATATATATATATTTCAGACCCCAATACTGTAGTGGGCACCTGGAAGCAAGTGACATAACAGCTATTGCTGCATGCATTGTGACCAACAAGGAAATGTTGGCCACACATCAAGCTGTCTGGTACACAAAACACAAAACAAAATCTGTAGCCAGGAACTATTTAAATAAAAAAAGGCTCTTCTGGCAAAAAAATCTGTATATAATGCGCCGATTAAGCTTGAGCCCCCCACTTCCCAGTTCCCAGTAGAATTGTACTGCAGCCATTTCTGTGGAGAGAATGTAATTCTCAATTTTATAGACCAATTCGCTTTTCCGGGGTGGACTGATTTAATTTCACGTTTCATTTCAATATTTCATTTCACTCATTTTAAGGGAATGTTCAAACTAAAGCATCCGACATGGAACTTCACAGCAAAGCAGAAGTAATTTTTGCTTACGCTATATGTAAGCAGTAAGGATGGCTAATGAAGGTGATGTTATCTGACGTCCAAGCAGATGGAATATGCCCTGATATGATCGAGTGAATAGAGCAGAATGTTTGTAAAGTACAACATGGTGCCTCTCGATGAAAATCGTCAGCAAAGCGACGGGTAGAAATGCCTCATCTATGATATAACACACACACACACGCGCGAAGGTAGATACATCGATACCTGAGAGGACTCCGTTCCACCATTTGGTGATAACAATCAACGGCACACACACACACACACACACACACACACACACACACACACACACACACACACGAAGGTAGATACATCGATACCTGAGAGGACTCCGTTCCACCATTTGGTGATAACAATCAACGACACACACACATACACACACACACACACACACACACACACACACACACACACACACACACACGCACACACCCTGAAACACGCATACTGACACACTAATATACACACCCACACTCTGACACACACACACACACACACACACACACACACACACACACACACAAGCACAGACACGGACACACACACAAACACACACTGACACACACATACACACACATCTTAAATAATATTGCTGTTCTTGTCATTTGAGGAAGGCAGGAAATATTTGGTAATTGTAGTGAAGAAATGTTGCAGTGCTGTTCTGCTCGACTGGTTCACTTCCAAAATGTGTCTCATTGAGCTGAAAAGCATTTCCTCGTGGCTGTTTTTTTAGTGTATATGTCATGGTGCTCTCATGCTTTTGGGAACATCTGGTGTTCGCCAGCAAAATGGTCCAAAACTAGCTCCATTGTTTGAAAACATGCGGGTTTGTATCGGCCATTGGTACTGGTTAGGAATAGTACGGGTCAAATTGTGACCTTTGGTCGATACAACTTTCAGAGTCCCCGCCCCCGGCCCCACCCCCTCATTGGGATTGGGTGGAAAAGATGTTTCAAAGCAAACAATAACAATTTGGCAAAAAAGTCTCACGTTTTCCACATCAAAGTTATTGCTTGTCATTCTTACCATGTTGAGTCTCACATTTGCATTTTAGAACAGGGGATCCAGCTTTAACCTATACCTGTAAACAGGGGAGGTATGAACATTTGGCCAAGGCTTGAACAGAGCCAAACATTTTGATTTGGAGCCAGTTGGATGTTCCCTCTGAAACACTGCAAGCTCCACATCCTGATATTCCATCTGACAGTAATTTCCATCAAACCCGTTCCAATAAGATGGAACCAAAGTTCAGACAATATTTCAAGAATAGGAAGAGGCAGTTTGGCCATTACATTTCGCTTCCTTCATACATCTTATTACATGTCACACCATAAGCATCGAAATTACATTAATTTAATTATCCATTCACTCAACATCTGCACTCCATGTAATAATGTGAGTTCACATACATTTATCCGCATTGCAATTCATGACGTTTTGGAGTGAAAGTCGTGAATGTTATCGAAAGATGAGTCAATAACCACCACTGATTGGCTTTCAGCCTGTTGTTTGGTTAGAAGTAAAGTAATTGTGTAATTATAGGGATCTAGTTAAATTATCAAATTACGAGGGGGGGGGGGGGGGTAAGGGGGGGAGGGTTGACTCAGCCTGCCATCCTTCCGAGGTCGGCAAAATGAGTACCAGTTCACTGTTCACTGAGCAACCCCCTCATACTGAAAATACCTAAATCCAGAAACACTGCTTACCTCCACCTATAAATTCCCTTTTCCCCGTCTGTGGAACTGCCTTCCACACACTCCTCAAACCAATTCCTCCCTCCGGGTCTTCAAGACAGCTGTTCATCACCAATCACCATCTCAGGTCATCCACCACCCAAAGCAATGATCTTTTCTACACAAGTTAAACCATACCCACCCCTCCCAAAATTTTGTTTAAGTATCCATCTTGTCCACCCCTTTTGTTCTCCCCTACCCCTCATCGGTAGGGGAGAACCTGCATCCTGTTTGTCCGTCTCCGTCTACCGTCTCTTTCTCCCTCCACCCTGCTATTGGCATTTCCCCTGTCTCCTGTTGTTCCCTTTGTTATGTTGCATCCTTCTTTGTTCTGTGTCTTAGCTCGTCCACGAGCCTCGACTATGTATATATATATATGTTTTTAAAGATCCTTTCCAGCTGCATAAATATCAACAAGGCAGGTGGCTAACATACTCTCAAAAGAACGGCGTGCTTCACTATACTCCACCTTCCTGGCTCTACGTCACATCAGATATACAGTCCTGGTTTATATTTCGACATTCCATCTCAAACTGGAACAGCTCTCGGTGAAGCGCATACCTCCGCCGTGAAGAACAGTTTACGTTTTGTATCAACTGATGGTTCGATCTGGATCTGGAGCTCAACCAAAATGTAATCATCTTGTTCTTGTCACCTACCCAACTCATCCACCAAGTTTTGGCATAATCCGTCGACAACCTTTTGAGATATCCTACTCAACGGCAGACAAACAGACAGACAGGAGTGAAAACATAACCTCCGCTCACCTTCGGTGGCGGAGGTAACAATACCACAATGCGCAGTTTGAATCATCAAACGTACGTGAATAACGTGTAATACTGTATTCATAACCCAGGCATCGCCGCGCTTTATGGAAGGAGAAAGAAGGGAAATTTGCCACCAGCAAGACACACAAACAGGCTTTTGTGTAGACAGCTGCCTACAAAAAAAATACAGACAGGTAGACAAGCAAATGAGAAATGGAACAGGAACTTTATACAGGGTAAAACTTGCATAGAGATTCCTTTGTTTCGTCCAGACAACGGTAAAAGTCTCTAAGATAATTAGCAGCAACATTCATTTCATTGTACAATGTTCGCTAAAATACATTTCTTGTCCTTGCGGTTTTCAGTTTTTTTCCTGATTATTAACGTAAACCTATTTCGTCCTGGCACTGCCCCTCAAAAAGGCAGACAGATGGAATTTCTCAGTTGTTCATGTCTAATTGTCTTAACCGCACTCAATGCTCTGATATCTACTATATAAGACATGTCTGTCTGTGTTTGTGTCTGTCTTTCTGTCTGTGTCGCCATTTTTCCAGAGATGGCTGAACGGATCTTTGTCAAACTTTCAGAGATTCATCAGTGAGTGCATGGGAGTGTTTTAGGGGGGAAATTGTTTTTTGAAAAAAAAAGTTCGTTTTTTTCGAGTTAAAAAAAAAAATTGCTCGATAGTTTTTTAAAAATTTTATACAAGTACACATTCGCATAAATAAATAAAAAACAATCACCAGACATTTGAATACAAATAAATCAAACAATTCCGGAAGTGTACGAAGTTGGTAGTGTGGCTTCTTCTTCTTCCTGATAGGCATCACACTTCCCTCGGAAACGTGATGAACGCCACATTCACCCCATTCACCCACCAGCATATAAATGAACCCCCTCCTCTCCTGCCTCCTCCCCTCCCCCTTCCTCACCAACCTCGCCCCTCTCCCTCCCCTCCCCTTCCCTTCCCCCTCCCCCTCCCCTCCCCTTCCCTTCCCCCTCCCTCCCCTCCCCTTACCCCTCCCTCCCCCCGCACCCCCCTGCCCCCCTGCCCCTCTCCCCCCTCCACTCCCATCCCCTTCCCCCCTCCCTCTCCCTTCCCTCCTCCCTCCCCCTTCACCCCCCTGCCCCTCTCCCCTCCTCCCCTCCCATTCCCTTCCCCCTCCCTCTCCCTTCCCCCCTCCCTCTCCCTTCCCCACTCCCCCCCTTCCCCACCTCCCCTTCCCTCTCTCCCCCCACCCCTTCCCCCCTCCCTCCCCATTCCCCACCTCCCCTCCTTCCCCTCTCCCCCCAACCTCCCTCCCCCTTCTCCTCTCCCCCCATCCCACCTCCCCGGCCGGCAACGCCGGGTACTTCTGCTAGTTTTTCATAAAACAAGGGTTTTTGAGCTAGTACCATACTTACTCTGCTAAGCGACGACGGAATGGGGTTCTTACTGCGATCCTCTGCGAGTCCGTCTGGGATCTCACGGACCGGTTCGAAATGTGCTCCTACCTATCGGTCCGTGAGATGAGACCGGAAGAGGAATGAAAGGGACTTTCAAAACCCATCTTATTCAACTGCCAGAACCATCACGATAAATCAGTCGCTTGGGCTACCTGGACTCTCGGGTGATGCGCGCACATATAAATGCTTTAATTGCTTATTTCCATGTGGATATCCAGAAGCAAGGTTCCAGTTAACATTTCTTTCACCTCAAAGCCTGTTTCATCACACAACTGTCACAGAAAAGTTTGGAAGGTAACATTTCCAGCCATTTCGTTTTCCGTTTAATGATGTTGTCGGTGCACTATAATTTGAGCCCTTTTCTATGATGCACACAGGATGCAGGTGCGAATTGGCGCATCGGGCTAGCAGGGTGGCCAAGAGTGATGTGTGCATTCACCTCTGAGCGGTCCAGCCCGGATCAGAATCTTGACCGAGCTATAAACTGTCACCATGGTGTTTCACGGTGCCCTTTGCGAAAAGTAGGCTATCGCCGGCACAATGAAAAAAATTCAAATTTCTCCCTGGACTGCGGACAGCAAGTGGTTTGGTCTTGTTGGAGGTTCCATGACTCCAGATTACACTTCTTGATATTTCAGTGTGGTTGCTTTCTGGGCAGCCGCTTCTATATCTATACTATAAGAGAGCCGTCTGTCTATCTGACTGTATGTGTGTTGCCATTTTTCTCAGACATGACTGAACGGATCTTTGTCAAACTTTTAGAGGTTCATCAGTGAGTACCGAGGTGTGTTCCGGGCAAAGAAATGTGAAAATGCTGAAGAAAAATAAAAGTTATGTTTTTGGGGATTTTTTTTTAAAAATCGCTCTGTGGTGCCTGAGCCTTTGTAGCGATGTGAGAGGTGATATTAAATTATCCCCTATTAATGTGTGTATGTGTTCTTGTAATATTTAATATAAATTTTCCTTAGTGGGTGGCGGATGCCTGGTGTTGGCTTAGCGGTTAGGGTGCCGGCTTGGGATCCGAGGATCCTGGGTTTGAATCCCGGTTGATCGCTGAATACACCAGGGGGGTTGACTCAGCCTGTCATCCTTCCGAGGTCTGCAAATTGAGTACCAGTTCACTGGTAATTCCCTGTGTGTCGCACGAGGCGACTAACAGGGTTGGCGGCAGGAAGGGCATCCGGCTGTAAAAGATTGCTTCAAAAAGGGGACCACGGTGACCAAAAAGGGCCAACCCCTGCTCTGCGGGGAAAAATGGCCTCTGAAGGTGGCTCTTCTTCGTGGGTCGTGGGGAGTGTTTTAAGTTCCTACAAAAAAAAAAAAAAAAAAAAAAATTGATTTCTTCAAAATGCCAACAGGATTAGAACATTACCGGGGAACGCTGGGGTACTCCTGCTAGTTCCAAATAAATTGACCAAGTTGTTCGCATGTTACATGTGAACGGTCTTCTTCGGATGTGAATGGCAACCTATTCACACCTGTGTGTGTTCATTCCCTTGCTTGTAATATCCAACTGTTACCCAATTACCCCACAATCTGTTCCTTGCAGGGTTTTTTACTCTCTGTCTCCACACTCTTCCATGAGCCTGCATTTTCTTTCCATAAAAAGCTGGCTACTGGCAGACATCTTGATCCCAAAGTCCAGACTCACCAAAAGGTTTCACTTACAATGGAGAAATATCATGCATGGTGAAAGGTTGGAACCACCATCTTGTATCCACCATATCTTATCTTCCCCATACAAAACCTTGATCTTTTCTACCCCCGCTAATTTCACCCCAGATTCACTTTTTTGAAATACCAACTTCCTTCCTGGAAGTCCTTGCAGTGTCCTTGTATTTTATACCTCTCCCACCCCTCCCCCCCATTCCCATGCCTCCTCCCCCCAAGCCCTCTCCCTCTCACAGATCTCCCGATGTCCCTGCTCTCAAATGTTGTGTTTGTGCTTCCCCTTTTCTCCCCCATCTTGTCTACTGCTACCCTTATTATATGTTTTGTATGTATGTTTGATTTTGTGTGTGATAAATGTTAGCTCTTTCATGAGCCTCGATCCTGTATACAAATAATAATAATAATCAAGGAAATCTGTGACAGATCCTCGTTGTTATCTCAGCAATTCTGGCATTTTCAAATCCCACCATAAACCAGAATTCTGACGTTCTGGGCTCCATTTTGGATGCTTTTTTTTGCTAAACACAAGTCATTTTGCTGGTTTAATAACGTGTGCATGCGGCTGCGCGTGCTGCAAATCGAACCTTTCAACAACGCTTCATTACCGTCACTGGGCGATTTGAATTGCCAGAAACAATTTCATCAGGGGCTAGAGGAGGCGGCACAGCTTGCTACCACCAAAGGCTACCACCCCGAATAATAACCATCAACAATATAATTGAAAGCAGACGATGGGTTGCTGTATTTACCCTCATGGGTTCCCCGATTCGTTGAGAGGAGGTATTGGGAAGACTTGGACCCAAAATGTTGAGACAAATAGATTTCCTTCTTTTTGCGCTTCCTTTGTACAATGTCAGTTAATGTCCGAATCAGTTTATACATGGTCTAGACTTGTGGAAGAACTAGGACAGAACAGATCAGGACACAATTCAACAAAGGGAATAGCAGGAGACAGCGGAAACACCAATAGCAGGGCGGAGGGAGAAGGCAGAACGAGACAGAGAAATAAGGGATGCAGGTAACGATAAAGGTTAGGGGAGAACGCAAGATGTGGACAAGAGCAAAAATTTGGGAGAGGTGGAGGTGGTTTAACTGGTGCCGAAAATATCATTGCTTTGGATGGTGGTGGACAGCTGTCTTGAAGACCGGGTGGGAAGACCTAGATCGAAGAGAGTGTGGAAGGCTCCAGGTGGGGAAAAAAGAGGAATAAATGAGTGGAGGTTTTACTTTGACATTCAATTCCTGCTGGCAAAATGCATCACGTGTCCTTGTAGGGGCCTTTGAAATATGGCCTATTGGTAGTTTCATAAACACGAGCTTGACTTCAATTCTTCACCTCAATGAGTGCGAATATAATCATAAATTGCAAGGCATGCATGAGGCCTTGGAGCGATTTTAAAGAATTCTATTTTCTTGCTATTGATGCCCATGTATTTTGTCAAATATAAAAACGAAAATGTTTCCATTTCTTGGACAGATGCGAGTATCTCATTCGCATACCTTTTTGAATGTCCTATGCATCTTTGGATCCACAATTTTGTCTTGTAATCACACCGCTCTGTATATCATCGGTCATTCCTCCTTGGATATGTTATTCGTTCCGCCACAGCATTAGATGGATGCCCCAAACCACAAGCAAGAGTTTAATTAAGGGCCATCTCTCGGGATATCTCACAAGCTTAATGATGCTGTCTGGCATCCAGCCTTGATTTCTAAGTTGTCTTCATTTGGTATTCAGGACCCCCTGCTCAAATGCTTGTCTGATTTCCTTGATGAGCGGAAACAGCAGGTGACCTTTGATGGTGTCCTTTGCTACGAAAGATCCCACCAGACTGGGCTTACTTACACAAGACAGCATCTTAAGCCCGACATTATTCTAGAATCTAGATCAATATCAATTTATTAACATCTGTCTGATTCTCTTGAAAAACCAACTTTACCCTCTCGCCAAAGACTCCACCCTGTGGAAAAGGACACGTCACAGTTGTGAAAGGCCGGCTGCGGCTGAATCCCTTTCGTCAGACATAGACAAGATAAGGTGCTGGTTATCTACTTGAAATGTGGTGTTCACACTGGCAAGCCACATGCTGCCACACTGTCTCTCCACAATGATAGACAATCTAACTATCCAATCCACTTCTCTGGACACTCACTGGAAGAGTTGCAGTCCCTGGAACTCCTTGACTTATCCTTCTGCCATAGCCTTTCATGAGGGGGCCATATCACCAAGCTAGTAGTCGGAGAGACATAGTGTGTGGTGAGGAGCGCTGCGGATGTCTAGCCTTTCACCATCTAGGTATTCACCATACGGGATATCATGATGTTCTGATGTATCGTACCGAATTTGGTCCATATCGCTCTGATGTATCGTACCGAATTTGGTCCGTATCGCTTTGATGTATCGTACCGAATTTGGTCCGTATCGCTTTGATGTATCGTACCGAATTACATCAGTATCGCTCTGATGTATCGTACCGAATTTGGTCCGTATCGCTTTGATGTATCGTAACGAATTTGGTCCGTATCGCTTTGATGTATCGTATCGAATTTGGTCCGTATCGCTTTGATGTATCGTACCGAATTTGGTCCGTATCGCTTTGATGTATCGTACCGAATTTGGTCCGTATCGCTCTGATGTATCGTACCGTATCGTTCAGGTAGTTATGGAGAAAATGGTTTAGTAAAAATGAGGTATTTGGAGTGGAGGCCCATGACCCCCTTTCTGGGGGATATACGACCATGAGGAACACAACTTAACGTTAGGACATGGTCACAATGCCTTGTGGTGAGTTTTGTCTGGGTATGTCTGGCGGTTTCTGGAAAGATTTTTGAATGCAATACCATTATTTTGGGTAAAACCCCTTTTCACCCCTTTTTCGGGGGCACATCCAGATAGGGAGCACAACTTCATGAGACTTTACTATCCTGATGCATTGTACCAAATTTGGTCCACATCGGTCAGGTCGTTTGTGAGGAGAAGATGTTTTAGTCAAATATATTAGGTTAACATTTGATGGACGGATGGACGGACGGATTTTGGAGAAATAACCTATTAAAAAAACCTGTCATTTAAAATCACTTATGCATGTCATCTTCCCAAATAATCTTATGTCTCGTTGGTTGAGGCCCAGCTATAAACCGTCACCATGGTATCTCGCAGGCAGGGGGAGGCATCAATCTGTGTGCCGTCCCCCGGATGGACGTTAAACTGCGTGTCCATCTGTGGCCATTACTTATTCTTGCTCTAACCTTTTGAAGGCTTTGCATCAGTGGCACTGCCATGCCCTCAACCAATGATGCTGCCCCACAGCCATGTGCGGCATACAAAAGAAGAAGATGTCTATCTCTCCCTCCCCTCCCTCACCCACCTTACATCATTACCACAATTTTATCAAATTTGTTTTCTTGATCACACCGTCCTTGTATCTCATTCACCGTATAATTGCATATTAGAGATGACCGATGTGGACCAAATTTGGTCTTGTCACCTCTACTTGTGACAAAGCAATTCTTGGCCAGCAGACTCTTAAAATATGCCAGAGGATAGTTAACGTCCACATTTCAAACAGGGATATGCTGTGCCCCCTACTGGAATCAAATCCAGGACGAAGCAACTGCAATCATTTTTATACCACAAGGTCATCGCTTTTTATTTGTTACCACTTTTATATATGAAACATCACGTCAATCTTAACGCAGTGAAATAACGAATATTCTGTGGATAAGCGGAGCATAGTTCTGGTTCTGAACACATTATGAAAAAATTAATGCTCTGTGTTTTTATGTTTCCCTTCTTTTAACCACAATTGTACATTTATTACATCACAATTGTACAATGTATACTCTGCCTCTGATATCATGCCAGACTTAACGAAGCATGACAGTCATCATACTGACAAAAGCTACAGACGGCAGAAAGACAATTTTGAAGCCATGTTAATGTACCTTTTCCTCCTTTGTGATCATAGGAGGGACTCCCCATGGAGAATATTTTATTGATAATTCTGATGTCATATGTCACATGATTTGACAGCCATATTGGATTAAAGGGAAAAATTTGGACATCTTAATTTATGAAAACCACTCAACGAAAAAGATTGAAACTTGGCATATGTCATCAACTTCCCATGGGGTATATAGGGAGATATCGATGATGTAATTGGTGAAGTGGTATTCCAGCCATAAATGGTTGAATAAAAATCATTTGAAAAATCTGAAACTCCCCATATCTGATCCATGACCCGATGTGAGGGGATAATTAAATGTATGACATTATCA
Source organism: Myxine glutinosa (assembly GCF_964187855.1). Classification (NCBI taxonomy): domain Eukaryota; kingdom Metazoa; phylum Chordata; class Myxini; order Myxiniformes; family Myxinidae; genus Myxine; species Myxine glutinosa. Next base: position 59,916,449 of record NC_136274.1, on the reverse strand, counting down.
GTCATAGGGTCTGGCGGCCATATTGGATTGAAAATTTATTCGTTAAAATATTCTCCAGAACCACTTAACAAGTCGATGCGAAACTTCATAATGTATGATCGATTAGTCATGGTATGGGGAATATAGTCGGAATTTTTTCTTCAATGATGCAATTTAGCCTTAATGCGCAGAAAAGTTGTCCTTAAATATCCTAATAATTAATCAATAAAGCTATGGATAATGCCAATGTGCATGATGTAAGAGGGTGCATGGATGATACGGGTATAATAGGGCATAATAGTAGCGTGTTCAGTTAACGATGTGAGGGCCTTTGGATTTATGATGGAAGTCTATACGCTCTACTGAGTGCTGTTCTAGTTCGTGTTTGATACTTTATGAATTTTCGGATGTATTTACCAATACAGTACCATATATTTATTTATTACTGGTGTTGGCAATTGGTGTTGTCTGGTGTTGGGCTAGCGGCTAGGGTGCCGGCTTATGATCCTAGGATCCTGGGTTCGAATCCCGGTCGATCGCTGAATTAACGCCAGGGGGGTTGACTCAGCCTGTCATCCTTCCGAGGTCGGCTAATTGAGTACCAGTTCACTGGTAATTCCCTGTTTGTCGTTAAAGGCGGTGAAAAGGGTTGGCGTCAGGAAGGGCATCCGGCCGTAAAACATTGCTTCAAAAAGTGGACCAAAAAACAACAACAACCACGGTTCCCGAAAAAGGCCAACCCCCGCCTTGCGGGGAAAAATGGCCTCTAAAGGTGGTTATTTTTATTTTTTTTATTTTTTATTTATTACTCAAAGATGATGGATTTTATACCCTCTCCTCTCCTACCTTCTTTTTCTCAATATAAATTTCCTCAATTTACCCGCCTTGTGTTTGTAATAAACAGGTGTCCCAAAGGTAGGCCTATACCATGGCTATAATCAGTCTTCCGCTGAGAAGAATTGGATGGTAATATGGATCCCTGAAAGACTCCTCATTCCAAGCTGCCTTGGGTGGTCTGTGTTTGTCAAGTCTTGTTAATCTCATGGTTTCTATGCAGAAAAGGAGGAGCCAAAAGCATGACCTTTCATGGAAAACATCTCAAAGCACCTTACAGGCAAACAATGGAAAGCATTAATATGATTTGAAAAAAAAAAGATATCAAATTTAAAGGAAACGTTTCAAAATGGGAAAGAGGTGTTGGCAGTGTCTGGGTGACTGGAAGATAGCTCCACAACGGAGGGACATCTTTTGAGAAAGGACGGCCCATGGAGGTTTTGGTTCTCGTTTTGCGAATCAAAGGCAACCTGAGGATCAATTGATACAAAATCAGTGCCATAACTCAGGATGAGATCGTGAATGACTTTACAGGAAAAGCAAGTCTTTGCTGGATTTATGGCTGGGTCGGGTTTCAAACCCAGGCTAGACAGGTTAGAGGGGAGTGTGTGCACCTCTAGGTCATCCTGCCAACTCTGAGAAATAGCAATGCCTTCCATCATTGTTGGAAATGATGAAAGAATGAATAAATGTTTGGCTTAATAGAGGCTGCGACATGTGTTGAAGCGCAGACCATGGGATGTGCTGAAAGGTCTTGGGATGGCAGGATGGCCTAGAGGCAACATGATAAAATCGACTTCAGCCTAAGGTGTCAGGTACAATATGACCAGGTGTCTTAGTGAGCCATCCCTATATCAATATGGCAGCGTGCGAGCTCGATATGAGAATGCCAACTTAGTGTTTGGACTATTTTAGAGTTGAACTGCAATATCAGAAGAGAATGTTTTTTAGTGAATGTCGTGCTTAAGATGTTTTGTGTCAAAATCACAAAGGGGACTTTAATATCCATTCTGTCTTGCACTAGTGTAGATACAGTGCCCTCTTTAGGTTGATGCAGGGATTTGGAATATTAGAGGAGTTCTCTAACTCTTCCTGAAGGACAGTATTGGATAACCACCTTTAGAGGCCATTTTTCCCCGCCAGTATAGATAAGGACAGTATTGGATGTTTAACCAAATTATGCCAGGAGATGGGACGCAATAATTGATGGGTTGCCCTGCATGTGAAACACCAGGATGGCAGTTTAGAGCTAGGCACAGATTAGAACACAGGCTGGACAATTCAGAAGACGGTGTGCATACCTTTAATCTAGGTTAACCTGACAACTGCATATACACCTGGTAGCCAATGCCACAATGTTTATCAGGGACAATATGCAAATAAGCATCGTATTGCAAGTGACAACTCGTAACTTCATTGGTTTCAAGTTATTGCAGAAAACTTGTTTTGGTTTTCCCGCTGCTCGAATTATTGAGAAAGTTCCAAGAACCCACCTTATCTCACAAACCCTAAAAATAACACCTCCACTGGCTTTCCATCGATAATAGAGTGGTTTTTAAGATCCTTCTACCCACCTATAAATCACAAAACAACATGAGCCCGGCCTAAATAATGGTCATGATCACTCCTTATGTACCAGCACCATGTTTACATCTACAGCTAAATCCCTTCGCAGTGTTCCATAAGTCTCAACTCGTTACTATGGTGACCGAGCATTTGAAGTAGCAGCTCCGACTCTTTGTATTTCACTCCATCTACACATCGATCAAGCTGCCAGTCGAATTTTTTTTTAAACTTTGATCAAAACACATCTTTTCAACAAAACTTGATCATAATCTTCTAAGTTTTCCTGAAATAAATGTTGGTTAGTCTTAATATTGTTAATCTTAATTCATTTTAATTGATTTTATTTGTAAAGCGTGTCGAGGATATTAAATTATCATCATGCGCTATATAAACCTCGCATTATTTATTATTATAATAATAATAATCATTATTATTATCATACGTGTGCACACGTGCATACACACCCATATATGAACGCACAAACAAAGGTGGATATTTTGAGACCTGGGGCGACCCAGTTCCACCTCCTCAAATGCGTAAATGGAGATAACAACCAACGACACACACACACACACACACACACATACACACACACACACACACACACACACACACACACACACACACACACACACACAACAAACAAACACACATACAAAGACACACACAAACAGAAACACACACATATAGACATACACACAAACCAAACAAACACACACATACAAAGACACACTCACAAACAATCACACAAACATACACACAAACAAACAAACACACACACATACATACAAACATACGCACCCACAAACACACACATACAAACACACACAAATATAAACACACAAATATAAACACACAAACATAATTATACACACACACAACAAACACACACATACATACAAACATACGCACCCACAAACACAAACATACAAACACACACAAATATAAACACACAAATATAACCACACAAACATACACACACACACAACAAACACACATACAAACACATACACGAAAACACACAGCAAACATCCATGCATACACACACACACACACACACACACACACACACACACACACACACACACACACACACACACACACACAAACAAACACAAACACACACACACACACACACACAAACAAACACACAAACAAACACACAAACACACACAAACAAACACACACACACACACACACACAAACAAACACACAAACACACACACACACACACACACACACACACACACACACACACCACAAACACTGTTACTGTTACACTCCTGATCAGATGTTACAGGATCACGACAACTGTTACAGCCTTACTGTTCGACACAGCACTACATATAGGGTATCAGGAAGCACAGGGACGCAAGGTGCCTCATTTGCATAACCCAAGACACCATCAATGATATCAGAATGGATTGACCAATTAATATAATTACGAATCAAACTTCAGAAATCTCAACAACAACAACAACAAAAACTCCAGAGTAGAGATTTCATTAGAAATTAAATGAAATCGAAATTGCTATCAAGCAGCATCAGTGTTGGACAGGAGAATGAGAGAGAGACAGAGAGACAGAGACAGAGACAGAGACAGAGACAGAGAGAGAGAGAGAGAGAGAGAGAGAGAGAGAGAGAGAGAGAGAGAGAGAGAGAGAGAGAGAGAGAGAGAGAGAGAGAGAGAGAGAGAGAGAGTGAGAGAGAGACTTTTGTATCTTTTTATTATAAAAATAGAAAAAGAAAACCCCCAAATAGGGGTCACATTGTCATTTCAAGCAGAGAAACAAACAAAAAATATTAATACAGTAAAATACAGTAAAAATTATGCACAAAACATTTCACAAAACAATAAACGTTTCTCCAGGATTTTACAAATGACTTCTTTCACGCACCATTTGGTCTCAAACTGTGGCAGCCTTCCTGTTATGGAGAAAAAGGCAAAGTCTAACTTTACACGGCTCGTCACAAGATTTTTAAACAAGAATAAGGCATTTTCCTCATTAGCTCCGAGATCATCAACTTTTCTTTTTCTTGATTTATACACTGCCATTTTTGCCTGTGCAAGCAGGAAATTACCTAACACATCATTCATATTCTTGTGTGAGATGTCTAAGCCATAAATGAAAACACAAGTGTTGAAAACCAAGCCAATCCTGCCAAAACAATTCTTAAGAAAGATAAATAAAGGAGCCAACCGTTGACATTCAACATAAATATGAAAGAGGTTTTCAGGTCTTTTACAAAAGGGACATTCATCTGCTAGGAGACTTGAGAAGCGGTGCAGCAAGTGGTTAGAGGGGAGGATCCAGTGTGCAAGTCTCCATTGGAGGTCACCATGTCGTGGCGGCACAGGAGGATGATAGAATCCTTTCCAATTAGGAAAATATGGGGGGGAACAAGGTAAGAGGTCTCTCCATCGAACCCTCCGCTGTGTCATTTGCCCTTGCAAAAGGAAACTTACGCAACCCAAATAGAGGTCTTTTTGTTTAGGAAACCCATTGAATCCTACGCTAAAGGGGGTACACGGAGGAGAGTTGGCAAGAGAAAACTTGCAAATAAGTTCAGGAAAGGTAGCAGGAGAGGCACCTTGTTCGTTGTCTGCTTGGACTTGCTCCCAGTTAGGTGCAAGCTGTACATAGGTATGAAGCACACAGCGTAGCATACGTGCCACAACTCTGGAGGATCGCACGCCAACCAGGCTTGCCAATGCATCAGCTCCAATCCAACTGCCACTTGGGCTTAAAAGATCGGCGACCGATTTTATGTTCTTCGCGACAAAGCGTTGAACGAGGCACCTATCAGCAGGCATATCATGGAAAATTGAATTGTAAAACAAAGGTTCCATCAAGAACATTTGCTTTGTGTACGAATGCGTAGCTCTTGTTGTCGTTAGAGTTCGCCATGCGTTTAGTACACTTTGATAAAACCTGGAGAGGGGAGACATATCAAGATGCGAGAGATCCATCAAGAATATAGCGTGGTCATAGCCTAGTCTCCCCGCCTGCTGCAAAAGGCGACGAGGACGCCGACCCAAGGTGGAGAGGGGTGCATGTACAGCATGCGTAGAGCAACCGAAAGTCGAAAGGCCATTAACCGGCTCTTTATGTCAACCAGGCCTTGGCCTCCATCGGTCAGTGGCAAGCTGAGGACCTCGGGTCGCAACCAGTGCTTTCCATCCCAGAAGAAAGACACAAAGCACTTCTGGAGCTGTTGAAGCAACACTACCGGAGGGTGCAGCACAAAGAACCTGTGCCATAGGGTAGAGGCCACCAAACTGTTGATCACCAAGACCCTTCCACGATAAGACAGTTGTGTTATCAGATTTCTCCATTTTTGCAGTTTCCCTTCAACAAGATCCAACAGACCAGCCCAATTCTTTGCTACTGTGGCGTCATTACCCAAGAACACTCCAAGGTATTTCACGCCATCAGTGGCCCATGCAAGAGGAGCAGGAAGTTTGGGTGCCGAGTGACATGACGGACCAAGCCAAATGGCGCTCGTTTTCTCCCAATTCACTTTGGCTGAAGAAGCCTTTTCAAACACGGATAGACAATAACGGACAACGTTAATGTCATTGAGGTTCCGCACAAAAACACACACATCATCAGCATATGCCAGCACCTTAATGGGCCGTTCAAGATGAGAAAACCCAACCCCGGTTAGTCTAGCACGCAAATAACCCAGTAAGGGTTCGATGGAGAGAGCATAGAGCAAGCCAGAGAGGGGGCAACCTTGTCGAATTCCCCTGTTGACAGGCAAGGGTGTAACAAGTCCATTGTGTATCTTAAGCACACTAGAGATATTGTTATACAGTATCTTAATGTAAGAAATGAAGGTCGGACCAAGTCCAAACCGTTCAAGCACTTTGAAGAGGTACCGATGATCGACGCGGTCAAAGGCCTTCTCCTGATCAAGGAGAAGGAGTCCCAAATCTGTGGGGTTTTCTTTGCACAGTTCAATCATGTCTCTTACGAGGGAGATGTTGTCATGGATGGAGCGCTTGGGTACACAATAACATTGGTCTTCTTTCAACAATGAGGAGAGATGAGGAGTAAGTCGCAATGCCAGGGCTTTTGAGAATACTTTATAGTCTGTGCATAGCAAAGAGATTGGGCGCCAGTTTTTAATATAGAGCAAGTCTCCTTTCTTTGGAATGAGGGTGAGAATAGCCCGTCGGCAACTCTGAGGGAGCTCTCCAAGCTGGCAGCTTGCGTTCAAGGTGTTGAGGAGTTCGGGACCCAGTAGATGCCAGAATTTATTATAAAATTCAGTTGTGAGTCCGTCCAATCCGGGCGCTTTCCCAACAGCAAGGCTGTGCAGAGCGGCGCCAAGTTCGTCCAAGGTAATGGGCCCCTCCAGGTAGGAACGTCCACCCTCACACAACACTGGCAGCCCTACGGAGATAGAGGCGACACTGACGGGGTTTATTTGCTCCATCGAGTATATTTTCGAGAAATATTCCTTTGTGAAAAGTTTAATAACTGATTGGTTGAAAGTGATGGATGAGTCTGCCAAACGCAGTTGAGAGAGCTGTTTGTTCGGGAGGCGTTTCTCTAAGGAAAAAAAATACTTAGTTGGTATGTCTGTCTCGTTAAGGTGCTGCACCCTCATCCGAACTAGGGCACCACGTGCATTCCTCTCAGTTATTTCTTTCAATAAAGACTGTTTTTCGGTTAAGGCTCTTTGCACATTATTATTTTGTCCTGTGACCCTCTGAAGATGTAAAATCTCTAATTGCAATAATTTCCTTGCTTCATAATCAGCCCTTTTTGAGAAGCTCTGGTATTGTTGGCAGAAGCCTTTGATTTGGGTTTTTACTAGATCCCACCACACCAGTGGGTTAACAGAACAGCTTAGCTTCCGTTCCAAGAGATCTGTCCAGAAAGATTCAAAAGCCTGAATAAAGTTGAAGTCTTCTATTAAACTATTGTTGAACTTCCAGTGAGAACTCCCTGGACACGGTTTCGAGAGTTGGACGAATGCTCGAGCTAGGAAGTGATCGGAGAAACCGGAAGGCACGATGTCAGATTTGCAAACTCCATGTAACAGGTGAGAATTTACATAAATGCGATCAAGCCTCGCAAGTGAGATGTGGTTGTTGGAACAACGACACCATGTGTAGGATTGTTCGGAAGGGTGTTGCAAGCGCCAGACATCATGGAGATTATATTTTGCGATGATATTTGCAAAGAGTTTTGCGGTACATGGTTGAGGTTCCGGCCCGTTTCGGTCGCATGAGGCATTAACAGTACAGTTAAAATCGCCACCAATAATTAGACAAGTCTGCAGATCCAGTGTTTGGAGGAACTTTCTCAGTTCAGCAAAGAAGGAGATCCGCTCACCATTTTGCTTGGAGCATACACATTAAGGATTGTAAACTTGACCTGATTGAGATAGAAGGTCACAGAGGCAAGATGGCCATCAATGATATTCGCAAATTGAAGCGAGGATGGTTGGAAATGTTTCCCTAAGACAAACATGATTCCTGCCTTAGACGAGGAGCTGTTACTAAAGAAACACTCCTTATCCATAATGAGCCGCCACTGGGCCTGAACAGATCTGACAGCGTGGGTCTCCTGCAACAACGCTATGTCGAGACCATTTGCGTTTATCAGCTGCTTGATCTGGATCTGGCGGAGTGAACTTCCACCACCATTGACATTTACTGTTCCAATCTTGAAACTCACCATGAATTAACTTAGAGTCTTTTTCGTCTTGGCGATCAATTTTCTTAAACGGTGACAATGTGTCTGAGGAAAGTTGAATAAGTCAGGCCTGCGTATAATAGCCTGAGCACACTCAAGGAAGGACGGTAAATCGGGAAAGTATTCTGTTAGGTTTATACTGCGTTTCCTGTACGTATTTTGCAAGAAAAGTCGTATTTGTTCAGGGGAAGTAGAACCTAGACTGGTAGGTTTCTCCATTGCTTCCACCTGGCTGTTTGCTTCCTCCAGGTCAGATTCGTCGGAGTCAGTTTTAATTTCCGAATCACACAAGCTTGTATAATCCTGCATGTCGCTGCTGTCATCAATATTGGCACACGGACCTGCACTAGTTGTAACATCTGTGTGCTCTCCCACCGTGGGAACATTGCTTTGAGGAATAACAGCAATAATCTGTGGATTTTGTGAAACAGAAACAGCATCAGCAGATGCAGCGATGTTGCTTCCCCCGACTGCAACAACCTCCGATGGTGTGGCGGTATCTAGCAGAATAGGAGTCTCTTGCAAGATATTGATTCCTGCGATTCCAGCTTCACCCGGTGATGAAGTGAGAGCAGTAACTGGGACAGTTTCGCTATTTTCTGCTGGCGGGAATTCAGCATCATCATGCTCAGGATTAACATTTTCCAAAGTGACAGCAAGTTCATCACCAGTGGCCTCGGCAGGTTCATCACCAATGGTCTCAGCAGGTTCATCACCAGTGGTCTCGGCAGGTTCATCACCAGTGGTCTCGGCAGGTTCATCACCAATGGTCTCAGCAGGTTCATCATCCATGGTCTCGACAGGTTCATCACCAGTGGTCTCAGCAGGTTCATCACCAGTGGTCTCAGCAAAATCATCAGAGGACTTTCCAATAGCCGAGTCCGTAACAGGTGAGACGATTCCATTTGATTTGTTAACAGGTAAACCAGTCCCTGCATGTGGAACGTCTATGGCCTCACATGAAAGGGGGCCGAACTTGTTGGCTGTAGGTACAGGGTTTGTCCCAGGTAAGCCTTGTAGAGTGGCATCGGTCACGACTGGGGGGGTGTTACCGACAGGTTGCTTATTGTTAAATGCTGCCTTTTTCTGAGTTAAATGACCGTCGGGAAGGGTCTTTCTCTTTCTTGACGGAACAATGGTGAAACCATCCCCGACGTTCGTTGTGCTGTTTGGATCATCGGGATGGGAAGGCTGAGCGTTATTGCCGGACATGGAAGATGTTCCCTTCACAGCCGAAGCAAAAGATGAAGAAGAAGAATCCTTGTTGTTTACGTGGTTTGTCCCATCGTTCGACGAAGCCGTTTTTGGGCAAGAGCGTTTCAGGTGTCCGAATTTACCACATTCAAAACATTTCAAGGTGTCAGTGGTTACGTATAATTGGTAATCATGATTATCAATTTTGAATTTCAAAACAATGTTCAGCGTTCTTTCGACGTTAGAAGGAGGAAGTACAAGATAAGCTTGTCTCCTGAAAGACATCACATGTTTAGCCCGGTCGTCCTGGCAACGTAAAGGTAACATCGTGACATGCGAAACCACAGTACCATAACGAGATAGTTCGGAGACCAGTCTCTCGTTCTTCAGGAATGGAGGACAGTTCGAGATGATGACCTTAACGGCTGGAGTGTCGAGAGGGGACATGAGTACGAAATGTCCGTCATCTGTCGATAATCCTGTACATACAATCTCGTGAACCAGTTCAGCCTCGGATACGAAAATAACGACACGTTTGTTCATTCGTGAGGCCGCGCGAACTTTATCAATACCGATTATGTTGCCCACAGCAATAACGAGGTCTTCGACGCTGACCTCGTTCGGTGGGACACAAACAACGCCATGTCTACGAGTTAACGCTTCGTATGCCGCGTAACGTGAAAACGAAGTCATAATTTACAGGGGACGAGGGGGGGGGGGTGGGACAGGGGACGAGGGGGGGGGGTGGGACAGGGGACGAGGGTGGGGGTGGGATGGGGAACGAGGGACGGGGGACGAGGGACGGGGGACGATGGACGGGGGACGAGGGACGGGGGAGGACGGGGGGCGGGGGGGACGGGGGGGGGGACGAGGACGGGAGAGTGAATATCGCTCTCGAACAGTGATTAATTAATTACGAGCCGAGACAGATTTTCAAAGGCGAAAACAAACACAGCTGGTGGAGAAAAAAGCGATCAGCCGGAGGACGGGATGGGCCGCCGATTAATGCAAAAGTTATCCACAAACAGCTGCGGGCTCTCTTTCTCTCTCTCAGAAAAAGGAAAAGGAAACAAAGGACACGGAGTGAATATAAATACAAACGAGATAAGAAAAAGGGAATCGAGGAGGGAAAAGGGAGGCAGAGGGGGATGGGGGAGGCCGAAGCCCCGAAGTGTTGGGTCTGATCAAAGGGGAGGGGTTGGGGCACAAATGCAGAGTAAGGATGTAAAGATAAACGAACAGGGGGAAGGAAAAGGTGAGATACGACGTGGAAAGGGACAAAAGAGTAGAACAGCAGAGCAGCTCGTACCTCACCACACATGCACAGCCACCATCTTGCCGCGCCCAAACACACCGACAGCCAGCAGAGGGCGCGCGAGAGAGAGAGAGAGAGAGAGAGAGAGAGAGAGAGAGAGAGAGAGAGAGAGAGAGAGAGAGAGAGAGAGTGTGTGAGAGTGTGAGAGTGTGATTGTGCATCTGTCTTTGGGATTTAATTTATCCTTTCCACGACCTGCCAATTTAAACATGTGGCTATGTACTTGAACAAGAAGGTTTTGCATCAATGAATGCGTCCTTTGACGTGATAAAAGGTCTCAAGGTTGGTCTGCCTCTGTCAGTCTGTCTCCATGATTAAATGAAGTACACTTATGTTGCTTCAGCTTAAGCAATGAACAGTTTAATGTGCAACACGTTCCACCCGGAGGCTTTTCTTGACAATTATGAAACCAGTTTCTCTGATTCGCTCCGGTGGCGACGAAATACAGTTCTTTTGACGGTTTGATACTCAGACTGACTGTCTTCTCACCTGGGAAAGGCCAGCAAGATCATTCCTAAAGCATTACACTTGCAGGATGTTGCAATTGATAATAATTTTACAACACCCTAAACCAATCTTAATTGCAAACCTCAAAAATTGTTGACCTAAGGTGAGGGAAAGAACTGCTCCGAACAGTGTGTTCACAACTAACTGTAGACATGGATCTACATCAGTTCGACACAGCACAACAGTTCGACACAGCGCTCGCGAAGCGAAAAGCGGGGTTAAGCAATCGGGTGCAGCTACGTACGTGTGCTGTATGTGTGCCATGTCTGCATTTTAAACTTCATTTTCTCCGCAATCGTTGGTCTGATTGACATTAAATTTTACCATAGGAGCCCCTCTGCCTGTAGATTTGTTTGATGATAATTATGACGTCATAGGCCACGTGGTACGGACGCCATCTTGGAAAAACTTTAGACCTCTATATCTCCCAAAACGCTTAATGAAAAAAATTGAAACATGGCTCTTTGTCAAGTAAATCCCATGGTGAATAAGGTATGTTAATGATGATGTCATGGGTGCCTCAATTATGATGTCATAATTCGATAAGTACAACGCTTGATCTGATCAGTATGAAAAAAAATATTTCCTCTGCAACTGTTAGTCCGATGACCATGACATTTTCAGATTATGAGCGGCTCCTCCTGTAGAATTGTTTTGATGATAATTATGACGTCATATGTCACGTGGTACAGGCGCCATTTTCGAAAAATCGAAAAAAGTTGCACCTCTACATCTCCTGAACCGCTCCATGGAAATAAATTGAAACATGGCTCATTGTCAAGTACTCCCCTTGGGGAATAAGATATGTTACTGATGATGTCATTGGTGCTGTAATTATGACGTCATAATTCGACAGGGACAACGCTTAGCCTGATCAGTTTGAAATGTATTGAGCGTAATCTGTGCAACAATTATATTAGAGAATATAATTTTATGATGTAATTGCTCACGTGGTCTGGCGGCCATATTGGATCAAATAAAAAAATCGTTCAAAAACAGAAGAGTTGGCTCAGAAGAGTTGAGCTCAGAAAAGAGCTCAGAAACAGAAGAGTTGGCTCGCACCAAGTTGACTGCGCAGGGTAAGTATTCGATGAATACCATCTAGTTGATGGGGTAATGAGTATATTTGACACATTGTGCTTCCATATCCTCACTTCCAGTAGGAATCAAGATTGCTCAAAATGGATCATGGATTCAAGTCCATTAAAACTTGCCCAACCACTCAAGTGATTCAAAGTCCCACAAGAATTAGGAAAATGTGTGCTCAGCCAGAAGGAAGATTCAGAAGAGAACTTAGGGTATGGTTCTCCGCAGGGGATCAAAACTTTCCTGACTTTTCCTGACAAATATTCAGTAAACTAAGGGAGATGTCGATGTGCAAAACTTTTTGAAGTCCGAATTAGCTCCAGTACCTCTCACTTTCCAATATGGATGGCTCATGGCTCAATGAGAAAGACACAAAAAAGCAAAGCCCTTGTATGGTTAGAGAAAGATCACGCAGCTGTTGACCTCCGCAAGTCATCGGAAACAACAATTAGAGTGATAGACTTGATGCTCCTTATAATGGTCTGCACAGACATAGTCTCCTGCAAAACATTTGGAGAGCTTTCTGATCAGGCAGATGACACCCCTTCCAAAAGAACGGCTAAAGATGTCACATGCAAAGAAGAAAGCAAATATGACAATCTTTCTTATGGAAGAGTGGATTGTGAAGAGTTAGGAGACACTTCTGTGAACTCTATCTGTTGGGTGGGTTCATGACATAATAAGGGCAGTTAGAGTAACCTGTGGGCACCATCATGATGTTCCTGAACTGTTAGCAAATCATGAAGAAGCTGATTCTAGGATGCTTCTCTAAATCACACATGCAAAGGAGTTTTGGCCATTGACAGGTTTATCTTGTGGAGTTTGAATTGAGATGTAGCATGTGTGATACATGACTCTGCCTCGGAACTGGAGTCAAGGAACTGTTCTTGCAGACTGGCACCGGCCATAAGAAAATGTTCTTGCCAATGCACACGTTACAGCATATCTAGAGGACATGTCGCTTGTATTGCCTTCCATTCACACATTCAGCGGATGTGACTCGACATCAGCCTTCAATGGAATGGGAAAGGGAGGGTGTATGAAGACAGTCTCAGAACACCTGGAATTGATGAATGTACTTAAGGGTCTTGGCGAAGACGCCACTCATGTAGACCCTGCTATTGAAGCAGAGTATGTATCTCTTATGTCCATTTTGTCCTCTGGGAGAGACAAAGCATCTCTGGATACTGGTTTGTTATTACTTGTTTGCAACGAAAAACAAGACAAGTGAAAAATTGCCTCCCACAATGGATGCTTTTAAGAATCATACAAAGTGTGCCAATTACCAGGCTTACATTCGGTCAAATGTACAGTGCAGTATCTAGCAGCATTTCCTGTGAACAACGGATGGATATTAGATGAGAACAAGTCAGGAGACGACGATGGTTCATGAGCGAGCGGTATTCAATGGCAAAGGTCAAAACCGACATTGAAAATATATAAATAGGAATGTATTATCTGTTATGAGACTAGTTAGCTACACAATACCGAAAATTCGGTTTGATCCTGCCAACTTTGAAAATTTGACCTTTGTGACCTTGAAATGTCAAAACGAAGGTAACTGACCTTGAAATGAGATAGAAAATAATGTATAATCAGTTATGAGGTTAGTTAGCTCCACAATACCGAAAATTCGGTTTGATTCCGACAACTTTGAAAATTTGACCTTTGTGACCTTCAAAGGTCAAAGGTCGAAGATTCTGAAATTTGTTGGAAAACTTGTATTTCATGATGTATGTGATAATATAAGATCATGTACGACATTTCACCCAATCAGGAAGCGAACAATGTAATAAAACCATCAAAAATCGACTTTTCTAAATTTCGTGACCTTGTGACCTTGACCTTGGGGTGAAAATGAAAAATCGAGCTCCGTGGGGCTAGACACGTGACATTGGCCTAACCAAATACCGAAACCCCTGTCAGATTCCACCAAACCCCTCGGAGAAGATGTAGCTTGAACTCGATTTCCCCCTAAAAAGACATCTTTTCCGGGCGTGGCTCTGCCCACAATGGGCGCAATACGCCCACTCTAGGCAGGACACAATTAGATCATGATATCAACCTCCCACCCAAGTTTCATCAAGATCGGATGATATCATCGGGTAGTTATGCTGCGGACAGACAGACACACAGACAGACACACACCCATGACGAATATAGTGGTCACTTGATAACTCGTGAACCAATAGCCACCTTTTACCAAAGCTACCAACACTAGCTACCACCAGAAGCCAACCCAATATTTTCAAAGTGCAACTGTAAAAGTGATTGTGGTACCAGAAGATGTAAATGCCATAAAAACTACAATATCTGCTCTGATGAAAGTTTATGTGACACTGAAATGTGCAGCAACAGAATGCTCTACACACCACACCGATTCTGAAGAATAGCTCATTTACCTTTGAATCCTTCAGAATTAACCTAAAAGACACTGTAACCATGACTGAAGAGCAAACATTTGAGAAATTATCTGTGATAGCTCTTTGTTGCAAAAGGTAACAAATTTGTGGGAGAAACGATGAGTTGCACACTACCTGGGTTTGGAATAAACATGGCCTCGTTTTATTGGTCAAACCAGTTGTAACTGGAACTGCCCTCAGTAGAGAGCACACCTCTGCCATGCTGAGGAGTTTATATACGTTTTGTATCCCACTGATGGGCCGGATCCGCATCAGGACCTTCAAAATCGAATCGGCTTGTTCTCGTCACCTAATCAACTCATCCACCTAGTTTCCTCTGAATCCGTCCACAACTTTTTGACATATCTTGCTATAAGTACTTTTTGGCCCTATCACTCAATGGTGAAGAATCCGTTTAAAAATTCCAATATCCGCATCTGGATCTTCACCAAAATCTAATCCATTCGTCCTGGTCAAATACCCAACATCTCCACCAAGTTTTGTCTGAATCTGTCCATAACTTTTTTCATCTACTACTTGGAAACAAACAGACAAACAGGCGTGAAGACATTAGGTGGTGGAGGTAACAAGTCTTATAGGAGCTAATTAAGGTTGAGAGAAAATAATGTTGTTCACGTCTTTATCCCATGAGGGTTCCTTTGAAAATTATCATTATTCATTCACATTATGAATTCACTTTTGTATTTGTGTCCCGCAAACGAGCTTGAAACCCCGAGCTTAAACACCTAATTTGATAGAAATGCGCAGAGCCAGCCTCCGATGTGAAGTCACCGCCATACGTGTTGAAATAGGTATATCGGTCAAAGGTCATCTTTCAAAGACTATATAGAAAATATTGCACCAATTCCTGGATCGACATCCAATCTGGCGATGTCCCCCACATATGTACCTAACATCTCTTATCGATGAATATAAACTACTGAATGAGGCCTCTCTTTTAATAACAGCCCCTCTACTAAAGGCCATAATGGTGTAAAATGTTTTTTGGAGGGAGCTCTTTAGAGTCTTTGTTTATTGTTTTTTATTGTTTGTTTTATTTTTTCCCTTGTTTTTTTTAGACCAGTCCTTGGTTTTAATGACCTATGTAAGGGATAGTCACGAGGACATATGTGATGGTCATAATGACCTATGTGGTGGTCATAAGGACCTAAGTCATAAGGTCATAAGGACCCTACCTATATTGTGGTAAAGTCACCTTTGTAGTGGTCTGGCCTACATGGTGTACGTAGTTATTCTTAGAGTAAAATGATCAAGAAAACTTTGTCAAATAATGTTGCTCATCATTCTCTTTCAGATATTCCCATCAGATTTTCCTCCCTCCCCCTCTACAAATTTGTGAACATGTCATACTACAAGTATGTGAGCCACCCGCCCCCTCCACAAATTTATGAACATATCATACTACATGTATGTGAGTCACCCACCCCCTCCACAAATTTGTGACATATCATACTACATGTATGTGAGTCACCCGCCCCCTCCACAAATTTGTTTACATATCATACTACATGTATGTGAGTCACCCGCCCCCTCCACAAATTTGTGAACATATCATACTACATATATGTGAGTCACCCGCCCCCTCCACAAATTTGTGAACATACCATACTACATGTATGTGTCACCCACCCCCTCCACAAATTTGTGAACATGTCATACTTCATGTATGTGAGTCATCCGCCCCCTCCACAAATTTGTGAACATATCATACTACATGTATGTGAGTCACCCACCCCCTCCACAAATTTGTGAACATATCATACTACATGTATGTGAGTCACCCGCCCCCTCCACAAATTTGTGAACATGTCATACTACATATATGTGAGTCATCCGCCCCCTCCACAAATTTGTGAACATGTCATACTACATGTATGTGAGTCACCCACCCCCTCCACAAATTTGTGAACATATCATACTACATGTATGTGAGTCATCCGCCCCCTCCACAAATTTGTGAACATATCATACTACATGTATGTGAGTCACCCGCCCCCTCCACAAATTTGTGAACATGTCTTACTACATGTATGTGAGTCACCCGCCCCCTCCAAAAATTTGTGAACATGTCATACTACATGTATGTGAGTCACCCGCCCCCTCCAAAAATTTGTGAACATATCATACTACATGTATGTGAGTCACCCGCCCCCTCCACAAATTTGTGAACATATCATACTACATGTATGTGAGTCACCCGCCCCCTCCACAAATTTGTGAACATGTCATACTACATGTATGTGAGTCACCCGCCCCCTCCACAAATTTGTGAACATATCATACTACATGTATGTGAGTCACCCGCCCCCTCCACAAATTTGTGAACATGTCATACTACATGTATGTGAGTCACCCGCCCCCTCCACAAATTTGTGAACATATCATACTACATGTATGTGAGTCACCCGCCCCCTCCACAAATTTGTGAACATATCATACTACATGTATGTGAGTCATCCGCCCCCTCCACAAATTTGTGAACATGTCATACTACATGTATGTGAGTCACCCACCCCCTCCACAAATTTGTGAACATATCATACTACATGTATGAGTCACCCGCCCCCTCCACAAATTTGTGAACATATCATACTACATGTATGTGAGTCACCCGCCCCCTCCACAAATTTGTGAACATGTCATAGTACATGTATGTGAGTCACATGTTTAGTCGTATCTTCACGGCACACTGTACCAATGGTCCATTTCCACCTTATACACCGAGAGGCTTGACTGGGTGCTCTGAGACTTTTCCTTCAATCAAGCACCATGATCAATAGCTTCGCATGACTTTCCTAAATGCTTACTGGAGCAAAACACTCAGCGTGACCAGTCAGGCTGTGCAGTGGAAATGAGCCATGATTGTCACTGACAAGTTGTCTTCACAAATGGGCAACAACTGTGCACAGCGTGCAGCTAGGGTCATGCCTCACGGTCGAGTACATTCTCATCCATCACGTGCCCTTTGATGACACTGACACCTGCATCCACACACAGACCAGACACAGACAGAATCACTGTTTGTTTGATATGGAATAGCAATAGGGCATGCATGAAGGGGTCTTCAGAAAAAGAAAAAGTGATTGTTTCCACATGTGTCTGTGCTCGCAGGGCGATGGCTTGGCGACGGTGTCAGTGCACTCTTGTGATCGCCTCGTCTTTTTTGTTCATTCTCGGGGTACTTCCACCATGCCATGCTGGAACCTACTACCGTGAAAAATTCAGGCCGCAGCCCCTTGACAGGCCCGGTAGGCCTCTCGGTGTCGCTCAAGGCCGAAACGGCCCCTTAAAGGTCGGACACTGGCAGGATCAGGGCCCACAAATGGGTCACATGGGTCTGCCACAGTGGCCTGAACACCAGCAAGCCCCACAGCCCAATGGACGAAAAGTTGGCCAATGGGAGCAAGCGTTAGGAGCTGGAGGAATGAAAGCCGGAGAGCAGCCGCTGCCCCAAGGAGGCAAGGATCAATGGCAAGGTGAGTAAAGTACTGACCTGACAAAACCACAGTTCAAAAACTTGTAAAAGTAAGAGATGCAACCTGGTAACTAGGCATTCAAATTAACAATTGGTAATTGTGTTGGTAACTAGGCGTAGAAATTAACAATTGGTGATTATTGAAGCTCATGAGAACAGTGCATGAGTAGTGATTCTGTTTGAAGTTCAAATGTATCTCTGTATCAGCATTCCGGAATGGAACAGAGAACTTGAAATCCTGGTATACAAGTCTTCCCATTGGTATCACAGTTTGCTCATTTACCAGGTTTCGTTTGTACAGAGGAATTTGCATACAGCCAAGTTTTTCCAGCTTGCAATATTGGAATAACTGATTTTGCGAATCTCTCCATGAGCCTCCAACTCTCTCCAAAGTTACCAATTACCCTTTTAAGAATGCAATTTTAAGAGTAAATATTATCAGCTTTATCTGATGAAAAGCACAAATTTTGATATTGTTTGGCGAGGGAAATGCATGTAAAACTAGAGTTCATAGAACATCTTACCCAATGCAGTCTTGAGAAACAAGGGAATGGGAAGGGTCTGCGAGCAGCAGATTTGATTGGTTGAGATGATGTAAAATGCTGCAACATTTTGTCCAAGTACTGATAAATGGAAGGCTCGTGTTCAAGTATATAATTTGGTTGAAATAAAATAAAGATTTTAAAGGTTGAAGAATAAACAAGAATTCGGAAGTTTACCGCCATTGATGCAGCGTCTTTTACACCACCTTATTTACCACACTACATTAGTTATTTGTGCCTGTTTGTGTCCTTTATGACATCCTTTAAAACAGCAAGTTTCCTGTTTGGAATGATTTTCAATTTTGTTTGACTACCAGACGAGCCAGGCCTCAAATATGTCACTGCTCTCCGCGCATGCACGATTGGGACAATTTCAGAGCCAAAGTACTGTTAAACTACAGGTTCAAAATACTGTATGCTGGAACCTATTTCAAATGCGATCAATTGAAATCAAGTTGTTCCTCGGGCATAAACTGACGTTTGCAGACACACAGATTGACAGACAGACAGAAGTGAACCCAATTGCTTAACCCTGCTATTTCGCTCCACGTGTGCCGGGTAATTGCACTTCATAGACAAATTATGTGTCGGTTTTGTGCGCAACAACATGGAATGTCAATTAAAAATAAAGTACTCAAAGCTAAACCAAACTCCAACTTTTTAAAAAAGTGCTGTTTTTGTCAAATGCTGGTAGAATTATATTCTTGTTTGGAAAGATTTTCTGGATCCTTTTCAATTATATCATAGGTCATATAAGTAAGTAAAATGTACAAGGTGAAATTATTTCCCCCAGACAATTTGGAAAGTCGATAGTAGATTCGACTATTTTTACGCATCGAAAGGAGCGAATGGGATTCGCCAGGAGGGGGCGATAAGTGACTACACTTAAAGTAAAACAGATTTTATAATGGAATTTGATCGATTCAGACATCAGGTGCAACAAGCAACGAGATTAACGCAAAAAAGTCAGGTAGAAGGTTCACATGATTGTCTGGACTGGCAGGATAGCTCAACATCAATACACTTGCCTCTGAATTGTATCGCCTGGGTTAAATTACTAATTAAATTTGATTTCAAAGAAAATTGTCATCTTCGTGTTTTGCACTTAGTACATTGAACTTGGAAGCGTATGTTAATCTGACAGTTCCTTCAGCTTATTTACCACTGCTAATATACTATGCCGCACTCAGATCCCAAGGTATCTCTCAAAAGAAGGCCCTTGTGCCAGTACGCAAGACAAATTCCCAATTCTCTAGACAAAACTGCCCAGTTTAAAATATTTCGCATAATACGATATGATAAAAACAAATCGTTAAAAAAAACTGTTCCCTCTCCTACCAAGGAGCCTGGTGTTGGCTTAGCGGTTAGGGTGCTGGCATGGGATCCTAGGATCCCGAGTTCAAATCCAGGTTGATCGTTAAATTAGCACCAGGGGTTTGACTCAGCCTGTCATCCATCCGAGGTCGGCAAATTGAGTACCAGCTTGCTGGGATGAATGTACCGGTGTGTGCCCTGGTTTAGAATAGGTACACCGTATCCTGTCGTAAGAGGCGACTGAAAGAGTTGGCATCAGGAAGGGCATCCGGCCATAATACATTGCCTCAAAAAGGGAACCATGATGATTGTCATGGGGCCTGCAAGGCTACCCCCCGCTCTAGCAGGGAAAATGGCCTTCAAAAGGGATTTTTTTTCTCCTACCAAGGGCAGTAACATCCAGACATGATCAAAATCTAATCGGCTTGTTCTTGTCAACTACCAAACTCATCCACCTAGTTTTGTCATAATCCGTCCACAATGTTTTGAAATATCGTGCTATATATCGTTTTTGGCCCCATTTCTCAAAAGTGTCACTTTAAAAATTAAAAAATCCTGGTATCCGTATCCATCTTCTACAAAATCGAATCAATTTATCCATGTCTCACACCCAATCTGTCCACCAAATTGTCATACGCACACCCAACCTTTACTCAATTGTTTGGGCAAAGCACAAGATGTAACCATTTTTGTTGAGAATCTTGCGGAGACAAATCATTTTGTGTGAATGATTGTTTTGTCATCTTGTTGAGGTCTAGCATGATGTCATGCAAAATGGTAAAGGGAATACCAACTTGCAGTTCTGGTGTGTCCTCAATTCACACCATACCCCACCCCCTTTTCCTCTGACTCCCAACTCATGACCTTCCTGACTCTCCTCTTGCTGGAATCAATTTCTTCCGGTGTCATGTCACTTCCTTTAACAAGGGCCACTCTCTGGTTGCAAGGCCACTATGTCTGTTTCGATCATATTAAAATTGCCTGGTGACACCCTGACATAATTAGAACTTCACTCGAACAAATGAGCACCTCGGTTATGTGTTGTCACAATGAAGTCATTTAGCTTTGCTGGAAATTTTTCTATTTAAAATCTCTGTGTTTCTTTTTTCAGGCATGGGACAAATGGTTCCATCGGGACCCAAAGGTGACAAAGGACTACCAGGTGATCCTGGCCTCCGAGGACCTCCAGGCCCAAAAGGTCAAATAGGCCCTCCAGGAATAGGTCAACCAGGTCAGCCAGGGAAGCCAGGATCTCCTGGGCCTCCTGGTTTCTCAAGCGTTGGAAAACCAGGCATGTTGGGCATGCCAGGAAAACCAGGGCCGCCTGGCATACCGGGTCACAAAGGTTTGATGGGACCACCAGGTGAACCTGGACAAAGAGGCATCCAAGGTTCAGCTGGAATGGATGGCAAGCCAGGCCAGTCCATTATTGGCAAACCTGGGTTGCCTGGGCCACCAGGTCACAAAGGGTTTAGGGGACCACCAGGGCCTAAAGGTGAGCCAGGAAAGCCTGGAATGCCTGGCCTCAAAGGCGAACATGGGCAAGCTGTGCAAGGAGCACCAGGCCTACGTGGACATCAAGGGCCAAAAGGGCCACCTGGACCACCTGGGATTCCTGGCGAGGGAAAGCCAGGGTTTGATGGGATGCCAGGCAAGCCAGGAGATAGGGGATTTCAAGGGCCAGAAGGAAAAATGGGTCCCATTGGGCTTGTAGGACCAATAGGATTACCTGGGCTACAAGGGGATCCTGGAATAGGCAAACCAGGAAAAGATGGCCTTCCAGGAAAAAATGGCTTGCCGGGAGAAAATGGTCACAAAGGCCTTCCTGGTCTCCCAGGACCTCCTGGAATGCCTGGAATTGGCAAACGTGGTACACCAGGTCCAAAAGGAGAAGCTGGCATGGGAGGACTTCTCGGAGCACAAGGAGCACAAGGTGAAGTTGGACCTCCAGGTTTACATGGGCCCATCGGTCAGAAAGGTGCGCCTGGAATTCCAGGTTTCCCAGGTCCAAAGGGTCCACCAGGAAGCGTTGGCTTTCCTGGGCCAAAGGGCGAGCCAGGACACAAAGGGCTGCCTGGAATGCCAGGACTCAAAGGTGAACCAGGACCCGAGGGGCCACCAGGAAAAGGCGGGTTACCAGGACTGATTGGAGAGACTGGACCCAGAGGACTGAAAGGGCTTCCTGGGCTACCAGGACCACCAGGTCACAAGGGTTATCCAGGTCTTTCAGGTAAATTACTGTTTCAAAAGTTGCCTTAGAAAAACTATATTTATTTATACTGGCTGGACCATTGTAAACACTTTCACTATAGTGAAAAGTACTGCCCTTAATGTTTTATTTATTTATACTTTTCAGGAGCTCCTGGTGGTTTGGGACCTAAAGGAGACCCGGGACTTCCAGGTCGACCAGGACCAAGGGGGTTGGCTGGCATCCCTGGCATGCAAGGCCCAATTGGTCCAATTGGGATGCAGGGCATAAAAGGTCACACAGGGGATAAGGGTCATCCAGGATTGCCAGGCACAAAGGGTATTGGGAAACCTGGAATGGCAGGCCCAATGGGTCCTCGAGGAGTTCCAGGTGTACCAGGACAAATCGGTCCAAGAGGTCACCCTGGACTTCCAGGTCCACCAGGTCCTCCAGGACTTGTGGCACAACCCGGTGGGGTGGGATTTGAAGGATTTCCTGGCCATGCTGCAATGGCGGGTCCTGCAGGTGGGAAACAAAAAATGCACAGCAAATTTGATAAAGCTGTTGGGCTTGAAAATGGACTGTCCACAGTTATTCCTTACTCGGCCTTTACAGCTCGGCTATCAGCACCCTTCCCTCCAATCGGTCAGCCCATAAAATTTGACAAGATCATATACAATGTGCAAAACCACTACCGTCCTGAAGCAGGTACCTATACAGCTGCATTCCCTGGAATCTATTATTTCAGCTACCATGTGCATGTTAAAGGTGCAAACGTTTGGGTGGCACTCTATAAGAATGGTGTGCCGGTTATGTTTACCTTCGACGAATACAAAAAAGGAACTCTTGACCAGGCATCTGGGAGCTCTGTCCTTGAACTTCAAGCAGGAGATCAAGTCTGGGTGCAGTTACCGTCTGAACAAGCAGATGGACTTTATTCAACAGACCAGGTGCATTCCTCATTTTCAGGCTTTCTACTCTACCTTCTTTGAAGCTTGAAACTCCAACTTCCAGGAAGTAGGGCAAGAGGAGAAAGGCGGCCGTCATCCAAAATGGCGGAACGGTTACAGGAAACAAATACATCCGTCGTGTTTAAAAATAAAATAGAATTGCATTCGGTTTTCTTCTGTCATATAACACGCAGGCCTCATGCTATATGTTTCTGTGGGTTATAAAAACCTACAGTTGGTTTTGAAATTCGAAGCTAAGAAATATATGCGGATTTCAATTTTTTTTAAGAATTAGATATTTACAACAGTCCAAGACATGCCAAATATTTTTATTTTTACTTTTGAAAATACAAGCATATAAAATAGATGAGAATAAACATTTTCTTACTTGTCATGCATATACTTGATGAAAAAAATAAATCTTGTTCCAAGAAAATTTTTGAACATCGCTCGGCATATGTGCATATTTCGATAATGTAATGATGAGGCTCTGGGTTTTCATTTCAAGATTCCTATTTCTTCAGGCAGCCATGTTAGCACAAAATATTGAATTACTCATTGTGTCTATTAATCATTACGGTAGATAATGCACTAACCAAAATCCTTTCCTGTATAATGGCACAAAATGAAAAAAAAAGAAAAAAATTTGCATTTTCTTCCAAAATAAGGTTCATTTGCAGCGCAAAATTGTTGGCACACTGAACCTCTTTTTCATTTCATTTTGGACGTGGAAACTTTTCCTTCCGTTTCCGAGTCGTCAAATAATGCATCATAAAAAGGCGAAATCGTAATAACTGCAATAAGTGTAGAGAAAATAAGTTTCTTTGTGAAATAAATATTCTGCTTGCAATGAATTTTAAAATATTGTGACTATTAGTTTATTTATCACGTTGATATCACCAAGTACCGAGGCGGTGATAAAGTTCAGAAATTTGATTTTAAGTTACGTTTCCTATCTTTTAAAACTTGCGTACGAAGGCTTTTTCTTATTTACAGAGTGTTGGCTAAAGAAAAAAGTATTTATAGGTATGGCCTTAACTTAAAATAAAAACAAAGATATTTCAAAGATCATATTGCACAGGAAATTTGATGAATTCAATAAATCTTCTCTCTCTCTCTCTCTCTCTCTCTCTCTCTCTCTCTCTCTCTCTCTCTCTCTCTTTCTCTCTCTCTCTCTTTCTCTCTTTCTCTCTTTCTCTCTTTCTCTCTTTCTCTCTTTCTCTCTTTCTCTCTTTCTCTCTTTCTCTCTTTCTCTCTTTCTCTCTCTCTCTCTCATTTTAGAAATGGCTCAACCCAAGCGGCAGGAAATACCTTATACACTCTCATAACACACCTGTGTCTCGATCATTCCCAACAACTAAAAACATGGCATAGCTTTAAGTTATCGTAAATCAATAATCAGTTCCCTCTTGGGTGAACATTGATGTGCTGTGAAAGTGAAAGAAGTTTAACTTTTATCTCAAAAAATATTTAATCTTTATCAATCATCGATCATGTGGTGTGGTTTAATTCCTTATAATTACACTCTCCATTGCACTTCCAATGTGATCATCAGACCAAGGCAGACGATCGAATAAGATTTTTGATTGCTCCGTTTGATCGCTTGGTTGAAAATCGGTTTCTTTTTGGTGCTAGTATGACACACTATCAGACTGCATGAAGTTTTGGCAAAGTTACTGAGTGTCATTTTGTATTTGAGAGTGTTTTTTTTTCTTTGGTCTTTCTGGGTCTTAAAGAGGTGCTATATGTATGTACAGTATGATAATAAAAATGAGTTATCTGTCCTTTCCTCTCAGTCACCCTGCAAGTAGGAACACCTGCTCACCTTTTTAGCGAATATATGTTTTTACAATTATTTGAGAGAAGTCTCATCGCGGAATATAAGCAAGAACCATGATGAAGAATCATTACTTTAAATATTCTAAGAGGGGAGGAGATGGAAGATGGTGCTACAAATAGGGGAAGATGATAATGAATTGGGTGTTAGCCATCGGCCTGGATTCACCAAGGCAAACAAGGAGTGGCTTCGATGATGAGCATGTTCAACCAAGGCTGGTAGAGTGCAGCGGATCATTGAAAGAGTCGACGGTGCAAAATCGTGCGATTTACATAAATGCAAGAACAGAGGGGTGAATAAGAGGGTGATGGTGGGAGCAAGAGGGGATGGGGAGCAAATGTGGGAGCAAGGGGGGGGGGGGGAGAACAGGACGAAGGTGTATGAAGCGGACTAGTGCAAGAAGGAAAGGGGTGCAAGAGGGAAAGGAAGGGGTCAAGCAGGAGAGCAAGAAGAGAATGAGCAAGAGGAGTGAGTAAGAAGGATGAGCAAGAGGAGTGAGTAAGAGGAGGGATGAGCAAGAGGAGGAGTGATTAAGAGGAGGAATGAGCAGGAAGAGGAGTGAGTAGGAAGAGGGATGAGCAAGAGGAGTGAGCAAGATTAGGGTTCAGCAAGAGGGATGAGCAAGAGGAGGGGTGAACAAGAGGAGGGATGAGCAAGACAGTGAACTAGAGGGTGCAGGTGAGCAAGAGGAGGGAAGAGAGGATGAGAAGGGGGATGTAAGATGGGTGAGATGGGGAGTGGGTGGAAAAGGGGGTAAAAAGAGGGAAGAGAGAAAAAAAGGATGAAGGAAGAGAGGTAGGGGATGTAAGAGATAGGTGGGGGAGATGCAAGGGAAAAGTGGGAATATGGGGGTATGCAAGAGAGAAGTGGGGGGATGTAAGAGAGAGGTGGGTGTTGGAGGGAGAGATGGAATAGAGAGGGGTGGAAGAGAGTTGTGGGAAAGACCTGTCTCTCTGTTACCAGCTCAACCTAGTCATACACAACCTCTCCTGGACTCAGTCTTTTGCACCTGAGAAGGCGAATACGTTTCTGGCAATCCTCGACTGATTCTTTAACTGGACCGGACAGCATCAGCTCATGAGTCGTGAGTCCTAAAAATCTCGCATATCCTCTTTCTGCTCTTTTCACCCGATGTTTTGCTCTAAGTCGTCTTCCATCTGCATATAAATCAGCCAACGTCAGTGCTTTACATAAAGAAGGTGCAAAAACTTATCCACTTAACTACAGATCAATTAGCTTACTTCTAATCATCAATCATCTAATCATGGAATTCATCATCGCAGTTATTTGAAATCCTTCCTTTTCTCTAACAGCCTCATCTCAGATCACCAATTTGGATTCAGACCAGGTCAATCCACTTTGGTCATGCTGCTTCTACTCCCAACAATGGATGGAGGCCCTCAATATCAGACATGAGATCAGTGTCATCTCTCTCGACACATCTCGGGCTTTTGATATTGTCTGGCATCCTGCCATGCTCTCCAAACTGTCTGCCTATGGCATGCAAGCTAACTCCATTCTTGGATTTATGACTTCCTCCAATCTCATAACCATGTGGCTCTCAACGGATTTTTTTTTCATCTCCTCTCCCTCTCAAGGCTGGAGTGCCCCAAGGCAGTATTCTAGGCCCAGTCATCTTCCTGATCTTCATAAACGATCTCTCTGACTCTCTGGAAAATCCCTTTTCTCTATTTCGTGATGACCCCACCCTCTGTCGTGATATCCCTCATCCTTCAGACAGGCAGGCTGCAGACCTTTCCCTCTCATCAGACATTGACAAAATCACAAGCTGGTCAAACACTTGGAATCTGTCTTTCATTCCTGACAAATCTCACATTCTCACGATCTCTTTCTGAACGGACTCAATGACAAACCTTCCCATCTACTTTCTTTAAAATCCTCTTGAGGAAGTTTAATCACAAACTCTGGGTCTCACTATCAGCCATGATCTTTCATGGGCAAACGACATTTCAAAGTTGGCTTCCAAAGCCAGTTGCCGACTGAGTATCCGCCAAAAAAAGTCATTCCTTGGCACACCTGAACTCCTATCCACATACAAGGCCTTTATCCACAACTTCATGGAGTACTGCTCTCCCCTCTGGGCTGGCTTCCCTGCCTCACATCTAGCTCAGCTTGAAGGCCTTCAAGATTATAAGAATCTCCCATGATGAAGCAGAGTCTATGGGCCTCTGACTTTCCCATCAGAGACAGGTCGGTGGTCTCTCTGTCTTCTACCGCATCCTTTCTGATCTTGCACCCTCTACCATTTCCATGCTTTGTCCCCTCACCCCCCAGGTTTCTACATGGCACACGGTCCACCATCAACGCCCTCCTGGTGAAACTTCCAAAATCAAGAATCACTGCTCACTTCCACCCATTTGTTTCCCATTTTTCCCACCTGTGGATCCAACTTCCACATTCTCTTCAATCTCCCTCTTCCCTCTAAGTCTTCAAGACAGCTGTTGATCACAAGATCACCCCCCTCCCCCCCGTTGAAAACCATGACATTGTCTATCCCCTTTACCTTCTGTGTCCATCCTGTCCACTCTATGAATCCTCCCTTACCCCTCATCCTTCCCCAAACCCATTATTTCTCCAAGTCTCCCTCTATTTGGTCCTTCAACCCCGCTGTTGGTGTTTTCCCCCCTCTCATCACTGTTCCTTTTGTTCTGTTGCATCCTGATCCTTTCAGTGTTCTAGCTTTTCCATGAGCCGTGACTCTGTATCCAAAATAAGGTAAGCGGGTTTGTCTGGCCCTCGATCTCTCCTGGTTCCGAATTATTTAGCGATTAAAATTAGACAAAGAAAAATACGGTTAATTAACGACACGACACTGATGGCAAATACGATCTTAGATTCATTGGATTATAGGGGTACAGGTATATTCTCAGGACTTGCAGGAAGCTTGCGTGTGAACAGGTGATGGTATCTGGTGGCCTCCTGTGCCAAAGTTCATTGTTATTCGTTGTTTTAAAATGGCATTCGACTGCAAGTTAACACCCGAAGGTCAAGCCATATATTCAGTTGTCTCCCTCACTGATTGAACGAGCAATGGTGTGAGCTTTCTTGTGGAGTGAATGAATTTTATCCATTCCAATCAAGATCTCCTTTCTGTCCACAGGACAATCAGCTGTAGGCCAATCCACTGCCAAAGCTTTAGGCAAAACAATATTTATTTTTGCTATACAAAGTCGAGGCTCATGGAAGAACTAGAACACAGAATGGATTACGACACAACAGAACAAAAGGAACAATATGAAGATAGGGGGGAAACACACCAACAGCAGGGCCGAGGGAGAAATAGGCAGAGACCGCCAAACAAGGGATGTGGGTAAGAATAAGGGGAAGGGGAGGATGCAGGGTGTACAAGATAGATACAAAAGCAAACTATCAGGAAGGAAAAACTGGAAATCTGGAAAAAGGTGGGATGGGAGTGGGGTGAGCAGGTTAACAGGGGTAGAAAAGATCATGGTTTTGGATGGGGGATGATCTGAGATGGTGGTGAACAGTTGTATTGAAGTCCAGGAGGGAAAAATGAGATTGAAGAGAATGTAGAAGATGGTTCTGCAAGCGGATAAAAAAGGACAAGCGAATGAGTGGAGGTGAGCAGTGATCCTGGATTTTGGTAGTCACCTGAATGAGGTAGCTGCTGATTGACCGTGTGCACCCTGCAGAGTCCTGGGGTCGTGGGCTAGGTGGAGGCACGAAAAAGGGCAGAATGTGTAAGACCAGAAAGGAGGTGTTAGTTTGAAAACAGAGAGATCATTGAACTGGTGATGACAAAGTGATAGCCCTTGGTTTTCAAGGTGTCAAGCTGAGCAAGGTGTGAGGCAGGAGAGCCAGCCCAGATAGAGAGCAGTATTCCATCAAGCTGCGGATGAAGGCCTTGTAGGTGGATAAGAGTTCAGGTTTGCCAAAGAGGTACCTTGCTCAATTTTGAAGGAGGTTGCTCAGTTTGTGGCTCGCATTGGAGGCCAACTTTGAAATGTGGTTTGCCCAAACAAAGATATAGTGCGACCCAAGAGTTTGCATGACTATGAACTTCTTCAAGACCAAAAAGGTATTCGTGTTCCAAATAATCACCTGCATACGTGTCACCGAGGCAGTAAACTCAGTTTCCTTTGCTCTTTTGTACAGAGCAACTGACCATTCCTCATTTGGACAAAGATCATCCACATGGATCGCTCCACTTTGAATGGCTGGGACCTCTAAGCCAAATACAAAAAATAAATAAATAAGCCATTCACTCTTGGACTGTTAATTAAGACTCTGCTGTTGTGACATTTCCAGTAACTAACTGTCTGTAGATATTCATGAGCCATGTACCAGCTCTCATATGTGCTTCCCTGGGCTACCTCTGTTACCCCGTGTCAACCGAGCTTTGGGACTTCACTCTCAACGATGAACAGTCAGGAATTGCACAGTCTGGCTGCTGCAAAGCTTTTAGGAAAGCTCAAGGCTGCCACATTAGTCCTGATTTCAAGGCCCTTGGATAATTTCGTGTTATTGCGTAATGATGGATTTTGCTTAATTCTGCCTTTTAAACCAGTTAATGAACTGGCATTGAATGCGTTTTTTATTTTTGTCTATACAAGATCGGGGCTCGTGAAAGAGCTAACATCAATCACAAAAAGGACAAACGGACAAACAAAACATACAAAAAAGGGAGCGGGAGACAAGATGGGGGGAGAGAGGGAAGCACACAAGTACAACAGCAGAGAACAGGGACATCGGGAGATCTGTGGGAGGGAGAGGGCTTGGGGGGGAGGAGACATGGGAAAGGCGGAGAAGGGGGTGGGAAAGGTATAAAGCACATGGACACTGCTGGAACTTCCAGGAAAGAAAGAAGTCGGGATTTCAAAAAAAACAGTGGATCTGGGATGAATTAACGGGGGTAGAAGAGATCAAGGTTTTGGATGGGGGAAGATAAGAGGTGGTGGTGAACAGCTGTTTTGAAGACCTGGGGGGAGGAGTGGGATTGAAGAGACTGAGGGAGTTTGTTCCAGAGGCGGGAGAAAAGAGGAATGAAGGAGTGAAGTTGAGCAAAGAGTCTTGATTTTGGCAGTTTAACCATAAGAGGGTTGCAGGCAGATCTTGTGCGACCTGTAGGAATATTTGGGGGACAGAGCACAGAGAGAGCTGGGGGAGCAAGGCCGGAGAGGAGTCGGTAGAAGACACAAGTCGGTAGCGTTGCTCAAATGTCCACTAGATAATGGACTTCTTTAGACATCCGGGTATGAACAAAGCAAAACATTACCAATAGTTGATAAGCTCATTGCAAGACATTTGCTGTCAATAGATTCAAAAGCACATCACAACATGGTCACGGGAAGTTTTTCCTGCTTGCTCCTCTACTCTGTGCAGGGTAAAAATGCTTTTTGATCATTTATTTTTCAACGGTGATCCGAAGCTTGTACGTACAGGTAGTGGACAAAAATGGAAACACCGATGCAAAATATGGCGTTGGGCCACCAAGTGCGGCCTGTATGCGCCAAGGCATGGAGTCCACAAGAGTCTGGGATTCTGCAGGAGGGATGCGGCACCATTCTTCCACGACAAAGTCAATCAACTCCCACCTGTTTGATGGAGGTGGAAAACGCTGTCTCAGGCGTCATTCCAGAATATTCCAGAAACACTCGATTTGGTTCAGATCTGGTGACTGAGGTCATGACGTATGAATAACATCAGTGTCATGCTCATCAAACCACTGGGCAACCACACGTGCTCTTTGGATCGGGGCGTCAGGGGGGGAGGTGCTTATGAGGCCAGCACTAACCCCTGCCTTTTTATAATAAAAAAAGGTAAAAAATCAAACATTTAAACAGCCTTGGACGTACACCTTGACCCCACGGCCAAGGCACACCGTCTATCAAGGCTGTCCCATTAGCATACACATGCACCTCAACCAAAAGGCTGAAGCACATGCTCATTCAAACACATGCATCCTGACCCCGAAGGGCCACAATGCATGGTCATACAATTGGACCCCTCCTCCATAGGAGTGAGTCCACTGACAAGGTATTACTCCTGTCAGGTAAGTCAGGGGGGGGGGGGAGGTCTCGTCTTGCAGCCATGCTACTCATAATTATAGGTAACCAGGCCTATGCAGCATTTTTATACATGACCCTAAGCATACTGGGGTGGTATTTGCTTAATTATCACATGGGCGACACCTATGCGGAAGCCGATGCTTAGTGTCTCTCTCTTTCTTTTTCTTTTTTTTTGTATACAAGATCGAGGCTAGTGAAAGAGCGAACATTAATCACACAGAAAGACAAACCGACACATAAAACATATAATAAGGGGAGCGGTAGACAAGATGGGGAGGGAGGGGGAAGGACACAAACACAACATTTGAGAGCAGGGACATCGAGAGATCTGTGGGAGGGAGAGGGCTTTGGGGGCGGGGCATGGGGAGGGGGGGGGGGAGAGGTATAAAACATATGGACACTGCAAGGACTTCCAGGAAAGAAGTTGGAATTTCAAAAAAAGTGTATCTGGGGTGAATTAGCGGGGGTAGAAAAGATCAAGGTTTTCGATGGGGGAAGATAAGAGATGGTGGTGAACAGCTGTTTTAAAGACCTGGAGGGAGAAGTGGGATTGAAGGGAGTGAGGAAGTTTGTTCCAGAGGCGGGAGAAAGAATTTACCCATGTGTTTCCATTTTGTGTACAATACCTGTACATCATATGTAGGGCAACGACATTAGTAAACATCAGCGTACTTTTACCTGAATTACAAGGACATCAGCAGACGATGCGCAAACATATATGGTATTGTAGCGGCTGCCGCTGAGTTTTCACAATCGCCTTGCACCTATCAAGGACGCGGAGCGATCACCATGCCGGGCTCGTCCAGGACGCCCAGGCCCGCGCTCAACTTGCCAGGCCGCAGCCAGGACGCTGGGCCACGCCCCCTGGCGCCGGGCCTGGGCAAACCCCCTGGCGGAATAGATATATATTGCTGACTGATAAACGGTTTTTGAGAGTGCCTGAGTGTTTGATTTCATTAAAGCAACTCAGATGAATTCTAGCTTTTTGTCGCGTCCATTCTTCCGATCGACGTGGGAGCCCCGGCTCCTTCATTGGTGACCTATCGACATGGACACGGCAGTCGCCCTTAAACTGCCTACCTTCTGGGAGGCTCACGCGGCGGTTTGGTTCGCACAGGCGGAGTCCCTGTTCGCCCTGCGAGGCATCACGGCCGACGACACCCGCTTCCACCATGTGGTAGCTGCGCTCGGGTCGGTTACCGCGGCCCGCGCCCTGAGCCTCCTCGAAAGCCCGCCAGCCGCTAACAAATACGGCGCGATTAAGAAGCTGCTCCTCGATGCTTTCGCCCTCCCATCGGCGGAACGCGCACGGCGCCTGCTCGATCTGCCTGAGCTCGGCGACACGCGCCCTTCCGAGCGCAAGGACTACATGCTTTCACTGCTCGGCGAGCACTCTCCGGCATTCCTGTTCCGGGAGCTGTTCTTCCGTCAGCTGCCTAACCCGGTACGCCTCGCCCTGGCAAGCACGACGATCACAGATCCCCGGGCCCTTGCCAGAGAAGCCGACAAGATCTCCGCCGCAGGACAGCGCATCGTAGCGGCGACATGGGACCCACCGCCGTCCGACGCAACACCCAGGGTGCCCGAGCACCCGGCACGGTCGACGGCCGAACTGCCGACGCCATTGGCGGCCGCTCTACCGAGCCGACCACCTCCGGCACGACGACCGAGGCCTCCACCTGACCAAGCGTGGTGTTACTATCATGCCAGGTTCGGACAGAAGGCCCGGACATGCCGACCCCCGTGCACCTTCGGCAGGCCGGGAAACGGCCGGGCCGGCGTTCATTACCAGCCATGAGCGCCGGCCACACGGGCAACTTACTGTTCATCACGGATAAAGCGTCCGGACGGCGCTTCCTGTGCGACACCGGCGCCCAACTGAGCGTCATACCCGCCTCTGACCAGGACAGGCAATCCGCGGTTTGCGGCCCCTCCTTAGTTGCGGCCAACGGATCGACTATCCGCACCTTCGGCCCGCGCAACGTCACCCTCTGCTTCGGCGGCCAACGCTTTGCTTGGACGTTTGTAACCGCCAACGTGCCCGTGGCTCTGCTAGGCGCCGACTTCCTCTGCGCACACGGACTGCTGGTGGACGTCCAACGGCGTCGTTTAATCAACGCTGAAACCTTCAGCTCCCTGGTATGCACATTGAGCAGCTCCGCGCCGACCGAGCTGGCATGCGCTGTCCCGGTGGCGAACGAGTTTGCTCGCCTGCTCACGGAGTTCCCGGCCCTCACGCGGCCGACGTTTTCGGCCGTCGCAGTACGGCATGGGATCGAGCACCACATACCAACCACGGGCCCGCCGGTCTACGCCAGGGCCCGCCGCCTCGACCCAGCCAAGCTCGCCGTAGCGAAGGCCGAATTCGACGCGTTGGAGCACCTCGGCATCGTGCGGCGCTCCGATAGCGCGTGGGCCTCGCCACTGCACATCGTGCCAAAGCCGGGGGGTGGATGGCGCCCGTGTGGCGACTACCGCCGTCTCAATGACGCTACCACCCCCGACAGGTACCCGATCCCGCATATCCAAGACTTCTCCGCCCGTCTGGCGGGACGGGTCATTTTTTCGAAAATTGACCTCATACGGGGATATCACCAGGTACCTGTCAGGGCGGCCGACGTCCCTAAAACGGCAGTCATCACGCCGTTCGGCTTATTCGAATTCTTGCGGATGCCGTTTGGTCTCAAGAACGCGGCTCAGGCGTTCCAGCGCTTGATGGACGGCGTGCTGCGCGACCTGCCGTTCCTTTTCGTTTACCTGGACGACATCCTCGTCGCCAGCACGTCCCGGGCCGAGCACCTCCTCCACCTCCGGACGCTGTTCGAGCGCCTCAGCGAGCACGGCCTCATCGTCAACCCGGCCAAATGCCACTTCGGCACGACGGCCGTTGATTTTTTGGGCCATCACATCACCAAGAACGGGGCCGTGCCGCTGCCAACCAAGGTCGAGGCCATCACCACGTTCCCGCGTCCCCGCACCATAAAGGCCCTGCAGGAATTCCTGGGAATGGTGAATTTTTATCACCGCTTCGTGCCCCGCGCTGCTCAGCTCATGCGGCCCCTCTACGAAGCCCTCCGGGGCATGCCGGCCAAGCACGACATCGCCTGGTCCGCAGCAATGGATGCGGCCTTCCAAGGCTCAAAGCGGGCCCTCGCCGACACAACACTGCTCGCTCACCCGGTGCTCAACGCTCCCATCGCCCTCACCACGGATGCCTCCGACTACGCGGTGGGCGCCGTACATGAGCAATGGGTGAACGGGGTTTGGCAGCCACTCGCTTTTTTCAGCCGGCAGCTCCGGCCGAACGAGCTCAAATACAGCACGTTTGACCGGGAGCTCCTCGGTCTACACCTGGCCGTCCGCCATTTCCGCCACCTCCTGGAGGGCCGACCTTTCACGGCGTTCGTCGACCACAAGCCGTTGGTTTACGCCATGGCCAAGGTCACGGAGCCATGGTCGGCCCGCCAACAGCGCCACCTCTCCGCCGTGTCGGAGTTTACCACGGACATCCGGCACGTCGCCGGCAAAAACAACGCCGTGGCCGACTGTCTTTCCCGGGCCAGCGCGAACGCGGTCCACCTGGGCGTGGATTTTGCGCTTATGGCGGCGGACCAAACCACCGACACCACGGTGCAAGCCCTCCGGGCGACGGACACGGGCCTCCGCCTGGCCGACATCCCCTGCGCGGACACTGTCCTGCTCTGCGACGTCTCCCAAGGCCAGCCTCGCCCCATCGTGCCCGTCGCCTGGCAACGCCGCATCTTCGCCTCCCTCCACGGCCTTTCCCACCCGGGCCGGAAAGCTTCACAGAAGCTGGTGTCGGCGCGTTTCGTCTGGCACGGCCTTCGTCGGGACGTCCGCGATTGGACCAGCGCCTGCACGGCCTGCCAACGGGCCAAGGTCCACCGACACACCCAGGCCCCGCTGGCACCTTTCACCGTGCCCGAACGACGTTTCGACCACGTCAACGTGGATCTGGTGGGCCCCCTCCCCCCGTCACGGGGGTTCACACACCTGCTCACCATGGTGGACAGGACCACCAGGTGGCCGGAGGCCGTTCCCCTCGTCTCCACCACCACCGCCGACGTGGCGCAGGCTTTCATCGCCACCTGGGTCGCCCGCTTCGGCGCACCGGCGGACATCTCGTCAGACCGCGGTCCACAGTTCACCTCCGAGCTGTGGGGCGCGGTCGCCCGCAACCTGGGGATCAAGCTCCACCGTACTACGGCCTACCACCCCCAAGCAAACGGGTTGTGCGAGCGATTCCACCGCTCCATGAAGGCCGCGCTCATGGCCGGCCTTCAAGACGTCGGGTGGGCCGACCGGCTGCCGTGGGTCCTTTTGGGCCTTCGCACGGCCCCCAAGGAGGACCTCCAGGCATCCACCGCCGAGCTTGTCTATGGCCAGGTGCTACGCGTCCCGGGCGAATTTGTGCCCGACGCTACCAGTCCCTGGTCCGCAGCTCACCAGCGCTCAGACCTCCAGGAGGCCGCCCGACGGTTTGCCCCCGTGCCAACATCCCACCACGGTGACCCCCAGTCCTACGTCCCCCCAGCACTCCGCACAGCGGAGTATGTTTTTGTGCGTCACGACGCACATCGGTGGCCACTCCAGCCGCCGTACGACGGGCCCTTCCGGGTGCTGCGACGGGACGACAAGTCGTTCGTCATCGACATCGGCGGCAGGTCGGACCGGATTGCTGTGGACCGCCTCAAGCCGGCGCACGTGGACGTCGACCACCCACCACGGGTGGCCCTTCCGCCGCGGCGAGGCCGTCCCCCGTCCACGGTGCCCCCCACTCGACCGCCCACCACCTCACCGGACCCCCTCCCACGACCCGCCAGGGGTCGCTTCGGCCGGGTCATCAGGACCCCCCTCAAATTGACCCTGCCGGTGCAAGTCGA
The DNA here is from genome assembly GCF_964187855.1 of Myxine glutinosa. Classification (NCBI taxonomy): domain Eukaryota; kingdom Metazoa; phylum Chordata; class Myxini; order Myxiniformes; family Myxinidae; genus Myxine; species Myxine glutinosa. The sequence goes on along the minus strand of NC_136274.1, from coordinate 59,880,574 downwards.
TTCTGGGGGGACGTGTGTAGCGGCTGCCGCTGAGTTTTCACAATCGCCTTGCACCTATCAAGGACGCGGAGCGATCACCATGCCGGGCTCGTCCAGGACGCCCAGGCCCGCGCTCAACTTGCCAGGCCGCAGCCAGGACGCTGGGCCACGCCCCCTGGCGCCGGGCCTGGGCAAACCCCCTGGCGGAATAGATATATATTGCTGACTGATAAACGGTTTTTGAGAGTGCCTGAGTGTTTGATTTCATTAAAGCAACTCAGATGAATTCTAGCTTTTTGTCGCGTCCATTCTTCCGATCGACGTGGGAGCCCCGGCTCCTTCAGTATATCTAATTCAAACCTAGTGAACTCGCATCACATGTCAGGGGTTCAGATTGGCAATACTAACAGGCCAACGCATTACTTGTGTGGAGGTTTTGGTAAGTGATGTGAGCTCAAACACTGCATAGCATTGGTTCAAACAAAACTGGTACAGTAAGTAGCAGAAAATTATCAGTCTTCTCTTATTTTTGGATGCATCAGCTTTGATGGAAAACAAACACGAAGTGGAAATTACCCTCCCATCTCATATGTTTCACCCGATTGGTAATTAATGTGAAGGCCCCTTGAGGCCTGTTCTTCGCCTGGTGCAACTGAGATATGCAGAATTGTCCTTTTTGTGCATTTCATTCCTTGTATATTTTATGAAATAGAGCACAATCAGTACTTTAATTTAACAAATACTTAAATTCTGTAGACAGTCATTAGTAAACTAGAAAGGCACTCGGTCGGGCACACACCTCCACCAGGCTGAACCGTTTATGTTTTGTATCCCACTGATAGGCCGGATTTGGATTCGGACCTGAACCAAAATGTAATCGGCTTGTTCTTGTCGCCTAACCATCTCGTCCCCCAAGTTTAGTTATAAATTGTCCATAACTTTTTTGAAACATCATGTTATATAATCGCTTTTCACCTGATCTCTCAATCGTGAAGAATCACTTAAAAATTAAATAATTCTCGTATCCGAATCCATATTCAGATCTTCACAAAAATCTAATCGATTAGTCCTTGTCACACGCCCAACCTCTTCACCAAGTTTGGCCCAAATCCGTCGACAACATTTTGAGATATCCTGATTTGAGTTGCTACTTTCGTTTTTGGCCTGATCTCCCAATGGTGAAGAATCACTTAAGAATTCTACTAGTCGGATCCGAATCCGGATCTTCACCAAAATCTAATCATTTCGTCCTCGTCACATACGCTACATCTCTGCCAAATTTCGTCCGAATCCGTCCACAACTTTTTGACATATTTTGTTCACAGACAAACAGACAAACAGGGGTGAAAACATAACCTCCATCTACCTTCGGTGGCGAAGGTAACAAAAGTCCTAAAACATATCCAGTTTTGGTGGTTTTGACTGCTTCTCCACCTAAAAATAATTCAGATCTGTAAATTCCACAAAGAAAGAGAAAATAGTCCTTTGTTTAAAAATCCCATGAGGTGGTACCTCCTCTGGTGATTGGATGATGGAAGCAATTATGTGTGGAAGTATCAGCAGGTTATTGCAACACAAACACACAATGGTGGCAGGTGGGCATCTATTTATTGGTGGTGGTGGTTGAGCTCCAACTCTTTAAAAGAGTGTAGGGGCACTCATGACAAGTCACTGACATTTCCTTGGATATCAATAATCCTGGACCACATTGCCATTACATCTCCGGGAGTGGAAATTTCCATTGGGCAGCCAAGGGAATCAAAGCCACACCAGAGAGAGGATGCGACAAGCAAGGCTTTACCGACTCAACCACCAAGCCGCTCATCAATTGATCAGAAACAGGAAAAGGAGCACGTGTTTTTAACCCTCCAACACCAGTAACTCTTCACTTGTTCTTCCTTTTCTGGCATAACTTCCCAAATTAATTTACCTTCCAACCCCACGACAACTCACACTCATTCACTTCTCCCCTTTGTCCTCCTCAATTTTCCTTTTCTCAGTTTTCACAATTTTCCTTTTCTCGTTGCATAGGTAACTAGAATGGTACTCTGTAGAACACACACCTCCGCAAGACTGAATATTTTACTTTTTGTATCCTAATAATAGGTCAGATCTGGATCCGGACCTGAACCAAAAGCGAATTGGCTTGTTCTTGTCACCTAACAAACTCATCCACCAAGATTCGTCTGAATCCGTCCACAACTCTTTGAGATATCCTGCTCACAGACAACCAAACAGACAAACAAACAGGTGCGAATACATAACCTGCGTCCACCTTCGGCGATGGAGGTAATCAATACCTATGTTCCTGAAGGTTCTATCCTGATCTTGCCACTGATGATTATGACTGATTGACTGATCTTGGCTCTGCGATACTGAGATAGAGATTAAACAACTACCAGCTGTGAACACACAGTCAAGATTTCAGACCAGTGATCTTAACGGGATTATAAAAACAAACGCTTTGGAAACGTGAAGATAATTTTGAAAGTTTTGAATATTTGCATCCTAAAAAAGGAAAACGCAATAATCAGAGTAAAAACAAAAGATGTCCTTTGTAAACACTTGCTTGGTAGATGCTAGATCGTATATCTCGGTAGAGGGCGTGGGTGATAGCAGTTCAGAGCAACAGACTGAGCGAGTGGAGATCGCAGGGACAGTTGTCTGGAGGTGTGGAGATCGTAGGGAGAGTTGTCTGGAGGTGTGGAGATCGTAGGGAGAGTTGTCTGGAGGTGTGGAGATCGTAGGGAGGGTTATCTGGAGGTGTGGAGATCGTAGGGAGAGTTGTCTGGAGGTGTGGAGATCGCAAGGAGAGTTGTCTGGAGGTGTGGAGATCACACAGAGAGTTGTCTGAAGGTGTGGAGATCGCAAGGAGAGTTGGCTGGAGGGGTGGATATCACAGGGAGAGTTGTCTGGAGGTGTGGAGATTGCAGGGAGAGTTGTCTTGAGGTGTGGAGATCACAGGGAGAGTTGTCTGGAGGTGTGGAGATTGTAGGGAGAGTTGTCTGGAGGTGTGGAGATTGCAGGGAGAGTTGTCTGGGGGTGTGGAGATCGCAGGGAGAGTTGTCTGGAGGTGTGTAGATCATAGGGAGAGTTGTCTAGAGGTGTGGAGATCGCAGGGAGAGTTGGCTGGAGGGGTGGATATCACAGGGAGAGTTGTCTTGAGGTGTGGAGATCACAGGGAGAGATGTCTGGAGGTGTGGAGATCACAGGGAGAGATGGCTGGAGGTGTGGAGATCATAGGGAGAGTTGTCTGGAGTTGTGGAGATCGCAAAGAGAGTTGTCTGGAGGTGTGGAGATCGTAGGGAGAGTTGTCTGGATGTGTGGAGATCGCAGGGAGAGATGTCTGGAAGTGTGGAGATCGCCGGGAATGTTGTCTGGAAGTCAGTACAGCACACTGACACACAATCACATGTGGGGGAAAGATCCAGAACATTCTTAGGCACAATTATAACGCCATCAGATCAATGTCTGTCCAGATCTCTGATGTAAAAACCTCCCCTTGCCCATTACCTTCGTAAGTAGGTAGTTTTAGGTGTTTTCAAAATGAATGGTGTTGGAGCTACAACTGTTGGGGATACTCTTTCATACATGTAAACATGAGCAACTCACAAGCAAGCTACCAAAATCACATGACCAGCCACAACTATCGGGGATGCCTCTTTGAGGTGGTTGAACCCTCCAATGCAAGTTGGGGGCCAAATCTTCCCAATTCTTACGTGCTTCCTGGATTCGTCAGGGCAATGTGGGCACGGTCAGAATGCCTATTGCTCCCACATGGACCAGCCCATGCCCCACATGCTCCCACATGGACCAGCCCTTTCCCTCTTGTCTCATTCTCTCTCATTCTCTCATTCACTCTCTCACTCTTTCACTCCCACATGGACCAGCCCTTTCCCTCTTGTCTCATTCTCTCATTCACTCTCACACTCTCTCGCTTTCGCTCCCACTCCCACTCTCATGAAGGCAGGGGTACACCATCCTGGATGTGGGGGAACTCTTGGTCACTCCTGCGAGATCGAGTGGCTGTCTCTGTGTCACGGGCTTGTTTGAGAGAACTGTCTGGGGCTATACTACTACTACAACTACTACAACAAAAACACCCACATACCATCTCAAACTTAAGTGCACCAAGTACTTTCTTCCATCAGTGGTGTGGAAAATGCATTTTAATCCTTTTCCTTTCTTTCAGTGTGCTTGTACTCAAACTTCAACACGGAAATTGAAGACTATTTCAAACGACATAATTTTTCTATTGTTTTATAGATCACTATTAACAATTATAATTACCATTATCCTCAAAAGTCAGACGATTAGGGCAATGTGCATGACTGGTCACGTGACATGTCTTAAAGTAAAGCACCCAGTGTTCCTTTCTCCTTAACTTTATGTTTTCCTTGTTATTTTCAGTCACATTGACGAATTGTCGCCCTTCATCATCAGCTTGTATTTTCCCTTTATGTCCGAACCATGATCCATCTTTCCCTGACAACAATGTACTTACAGAATTCCTGAAGCGATGATGACTACAGACAGCCATGGGAGTAAATCGTTACCTTTTGGCGAAATGGAAATCCTCAGAGACAGATGAGCCGCCATTCTGGTGCGCTGCATACAATACACAAGGTGCCGCATCACGAAGTATGCTGTTATTTGGCAAGGGATTTAACTCGCTTGCATAGTCTACTTAAAAATATTTATCCTGGATGTTTTCTGCCTTTGTGTTCGCTGGACTATTATTTTGATGAAAGGTGGGATGTTGGACATAACGGTGCATGTCCCACTGAAACCAGATCGATACCAGCTGACAGGCCTCGTTGTTTGTGTCTCGTCAATCTCTTTCACGAGACTTCAGCAACATAGAAAAGGTCTCTCAACTATTGGTACTTAGTGAGTGATATTCCCATGAATTAAAAACAACAACAGCTCCTAATGGAAAATGTGTAAGCCTGCAATCGGGCATCAGTCTTGGGCAATTGTTTCAGCTTTGAGGATTAATTAGGAAGTTACATCAGGTTAAGTGAATGAGCGTGCTCTTATATTTATACTGTGTGACACCACGTAACATGAAGGGTGCATTGAACAAATGGCTCATTGGCATCAACCAACATGTCAACAAGTGATGTCAGACTGGATTGGCCAATCAACCGGAGAAGCCTCAAGCTCATGCAATTCACCACTCTCTCCAGGTCACATGTATTCTTCCAGCAATCCCCTCCTTGTGAAGTTCCCATAATCCAGGCTTTTACAGCTCAGCTCAGTTCCTCTTTTCTCCTGCTAATGGAACCTCCTTCCTCAGTCTGTTCAAATACACTCTTCCCTCCAGGGCTTTATGTTGGCAGGACACCACCATCTTAAGTCATCATCCTCCATCCATACATGTGGACTTTCTAATCTCGTGAAGACTCCCCCAGCCCAACCTCGTTGTCCCAGTCAGTAGGCCTACATTTCCTTCCTCCCTCTGTCACCTCATGTATGGATGGGGGATGATGACTCAGTTACACTTCATCAATGATTGCTTCAAGCTTCTTCAAACACTCCACTGGTTACAACAGTACTGGATTACTCTTGAGTTGTACTGAGACTCTACAACTTAGCAGACAGACTGAGTACAATGTGGAATCTTCCATGAGCCTAGACATCGAGAACAAAATAAAATGCCTCATTCATTGGCAGGATATTCTTGGTTTCCTAAAATTAACCTCTATTTTTACTCTATCTGAATTAATCAAAAGGTCTCTCAGCCATTGGTACAGGATCTGCCAGTTCTATTCTTAAAATGTTGAAATTTTAGAACTAGAAGATCCATGTCATGCTCTATATACAGCAATTGTACATGACATCAGACATTACAACGAATAGTTTACACTCCCCCCTTAATATTCGATAAATGGAGAGAAAATAGCAATTAAAGCATGATACAAAACAATTTTTCATCATAAACAAAGCATGAAATGTTGGAAGGTGTATTAATTAAATAATAATAATAATAATAATAATAATAATAATAATAATAATAATCTTCTTCAGACGGCATATTTCCGAGCTGCCTCTATCAATGGCAATGATTCTGCTTCCATCCGACAGAGTTTTACTTCCTGCAACATCCTTTGGTGTTATAATTGCAATAGCTTGAAAGGATTCCACGAAAAGTACACAAAACGACATTCCTATGTAAAAGAATAGGACCGGGGTAGGCGTGGCTATGACTGTCAATCAGCTTGATGGGGGCGGAGCCGCTAGACACATTTGCCTCAGTGTCGGCGTTATGCGTGATAATGCTACGTGGCATCAAATAATATCAGCAGAAATATCATGTCTCGGGAAATGCCTTGTTTTTCAGTGTTACATTTATGAAAATAAAATGATAGGGGGAGGGGGAGGTGAGGGGGGTACCAGTGCTACACATGGGGCACGTGATCACGAACCCTCCAGTCATGGGTCAAGGCAAAAGCGAACCACGTGATCAATAACCATCTCGAGTCACGGTTTCTAGGCGGCAGATTCGCTACGTCGGCGCATCCCAGATTCCGTCGTATAGAACATCCTGAACAAGGGATCCACTCGAACTCTGAATTGAATAAATATTTGAACTGACATTAGGTGTTCCTTTCATCTTTGTTTTGGCATACTGCATCGACTGGAGCGGTCCATTAATTTATATTTAAATATAAAGATCCTAGTTTCCCTACTCGATCAACCCTGAACCTTGCAATGCGCATGCTCAGATAATAAAGCGTGTCACGTGTACATTGTGTTTGACTAACGTCTTTGTGATGATTTATATTGATTCTTTTTGTCTGGCGAGAATCTACTCAACAATTACCGAGGTCTTCTGATTTCTCAAAACCAGGATTTGGATACTACAGATAAATACTGATATATTGTCTTGATAAAGTTCTTCATTGAAGTTAATTTTACAAAACTTATCAGAGAGTGCGCTGGAACTCTCGAATAACCAATGGGGTAGGGACAGAGGGGAGGGGCGGACCGACGCTGGAACGTTTCAGAGGGATGACGTGGATAAAAAATATGTCGGCCCCACCCCCACCCACTGATACAAAACGAAAGTTGGAGTATCTTTTCGTACTCTCGTAGTAGTTTATCGAGGACATTTGCAGTTCGAGCATATAATAAGTTTATATTGACACTTCAAGTAAGCAAAACAGTAAAAACCACGACAGTGTCTTTCACGTATCCGGCCTTGCATACATATCTCTCGAGAGGCTCCGCCCCTCCCCTCTGTCCCCACCCTATTGGTTAGAGGGAAACCATACCAGTTATTTGGGGCATTTCTAAGTGCAGGTCCTTGTGTGGCCTGAGGCTGGATGAAGACATTACTCTTTGAGAAATGAGCAATAAGACAGAGCTGCAAGGCACAGTCAGGGTTATGTAAGCCGATATAGGAACACATGTGCAGTGTTTGACATTGCTGACAAAAGCCTTAGTCACATATGATGCTGCCGCCGCACGGTTCTGCGGTCCGCGGTTTGTAGATGGGATTTTTACAAATCGTACGGCTTTGCGGGCTGCGGCAGCAGTGTTCACAAATGTTACGGGGTCCGCACGGCAATCGTAAAAGTCATGATATCAAAATGCATGAGGAGACCGCAAGGCGAACCGCGAGGCGCCTTCACGGCGACCGCAAGGCAATCGCAAGGTGCCCGCACGGTTGTCACGGTTGCCGTTAGGCCATCGTACGGCAGCACTAAAGTCACTGCACCGCCGCCGTACGATATTTAGAACATCGTACGGCCATCTCACGGAGGCCGCAAGACCTTGCGATACTACATGCGGTGGGGTTGTGGCCTACGGCCTAGCGATTTCCGAAAAAAAGTTTAATGTAAAATTAAAAAAACCGTAAGCCACTGCGACGAGCAAAAAACCTTGAGATCGCCTCACGGATACCGTATCTACCGTGCGGCCACCGCACGGTTATGGCAATTTTGGGGACTTACGGCCGCCGCCAACACGCCGCAGGCCATTTGTGACTGAGGCATAAGTGTTTGACATTGAACACATGTGCAGTATTGGTACTCTTGGCACTTTTGCTCGAAGATTGGGTATACTCTAAGTACCATATACCATTGTGTTATCCACATTGTAAAAAAATTACAGAAACAAATAAGTGATTAAAAAAATTTATGCTAAATGAAAGGCAATGTAGGGATGACAAACTACAGTCTAAAAAAGGTCCTAAACAAGATCAGGATGATGTTGGTTTAGAGAGTAGCTAAAAGTATTGCCATCACATAACAATCCCTACATCACTGCCTCATTTACACTTCATCAATTATTGCTTCAAGCTTCTACAAACACTTCACTGGTTTCCACAGTACTTGATTACTCTTGTGGTGTAGCCACATACTGAGACTCTACAAATTAGCAGCCGAGTACAATGTTATAATATCAGTACATGATCATGAACTTCTTACAAACTGCATGAACATCTCTAATAACAACATTCTATAATTATCTGCATTTATGATTGGTTACTCTAAGTTGATAAAAAAGAAAAGCAGGAAAGACAACTAAAGTTGCAAGAAGTCCCTGAAATTATATAGGAGCTTCTTATACTTCTGCAGAAATGAAATATAGGCGCTTCTAATACTTTTAGCTAGGCCTAGCCCTAGACAATAGTCTGGAGGCAGTGATGCAGGGATTGTTATGTGATGGCAATACTGTTAGCTACTCTCTAAACCAACATCATCCCGATCTTGCTTCGGACCTTTTTTAGACTGTAGTTTGTCATCCCTACATTGCCTTTTTAATTTAGCATAATTTTTTATTCACTTGTGTGTGTATATGCATATATATTTTTTTGTTGTTGTTGTTGTTGTTTATTTATCTTTTTTAAAGGTTTGGCATCAATAATGGCCTGATAATTTTGCGGACAGCATATATCAACACTAATTACCACTTTGGCTGCAGCAACCAATCAAATCTGAGAAACCAGAGAGTTCATAGAATGCATTACGTTGCGCTGTCTTGAGAAACAAGGACATGGCCGAGGGGGGGGGGGGGGGGGGAGAGGTACGAGCGGTAAATTTTATTGGTTGTGATGATGTAAAATGCAGTAATAGCTTGTCCTTGTACAGCTAAAAGGAAGAGTTTTGAATGTGGTAAGTAGGCACTTTGTGTTCTTGTGTTCAAGAATGTAATTCTTCCACACCACCTTCTTTAATTCTTCCACAGTTGATGCAGCTTCTTCCACACCACCTTATTTAATATTGTCGTGTGATTCCCCTTAGTTAACACCAAGAGAGAATCACGGATAACCAAAGCGAGCTTTAACTTCGGGCATTCAGTTCAAATAACGGACTTTACTATATATATGCGCGGGGATGGAAAGATAAGAAGAAGAAGAAGCGCTTACCTGAGCGATCCACCGAGCAGTCTTCAACCCTGCAAAACTAACTCCAACCAACCAGATTTTATGTACAAAAATAAACGCCGGCTTTATTGAAACGAAAGGCCGGTAACAACGAGGCAAACGTGGTGGACTAATCCCTCTAAATGGAGCGCTCCTATTACAGACACACACACACACACAGGGGATAAACAAACAAAATAAATAGGGGTTAGGATTTTATGTGTGACTTATCTGCGAGCGGCTTTTGGGATCTCGTCAGGGTCGCCAAAAGTCATCCGGGGCGTTGGCGGAAACCTCTGGTCGTTGGCGCAAAGCATGCGCATTGACAGGAACCAAGCCTCGATGTCCTCACACGCCGCAGCGCTTGTACTCTTGTCCACGCACCACCTCTCCCGTCAGCTGCTTCTCTCAATCCCAGATGCCAAAGGAACAGGGGAACGAGGAGACGATGCCGGCACACAATCACTTGGGCCGAGGTCCAGAACGGCAAGAGGAGAAGAGAATCGTCAGCACACACTCGCAGGCAGGCACCAGAGCAAGAGCAAGGTCCAGAGCAAGAGCGAAAAATGCAGCCCCACAATTGTTTTTATAATACCGGCTCTGAGGTCAATGGGCTCCTCCTCCACTCAGCGCAGGCCAACAGCACCGGCCCAGCGCTCCACCAATGGCCACGTCACTTCTCCTTCATGCCATTCGTCCATGGCCAATCAGCGCATCACTTCTCCCCGCTCCTCCCTCTACCAATCGGCGGGCTTCGCCCAGCCTCGTGTCTTCCTATTGGTGGTGTCTCGTCCAATTGCTGCCCCTCTTGGCGTGTCTTTTGCCTGCTTGCTCGATGTTGCCATACAAGTTGGTGATGTAGCCGGTGATGTCGAACTGACTTGTTGGGTGGTTTTATTGTGGGGGGAATATTTAATTAGTGTACTAGGGCCATTCTCAAAAGTGTCTATGTGGAGTGCCATAAGGGACAACGGGATGATGACCAGGTTCTACGGACACGGGAATTAGCATAATCCCTACGATAACTAACACAAGGGTCATCCTTGTATGATCACAAAGATACACTTACACGAACAAACCGCCTAAACAAATATATTACATGTGGGGTTCCCCATCATGATAATCGAAGCACACTACCGAAACAGATCTACCTGACTCTATAATCATCTATCCCAAAATTCATAACAATATGTTACATTCGTTCTTTCTACCTGTTTTTGTGTCCTTCATGACATCTTTAAAAACTGTTTCCTGTTTGGAATGATTGTCAATTTTGTGGACTGACGGACAAGCAGACATAGTAAAAAACTAGAACAATGCGACTGTGTTGCCAATATGCCCCCGCATAGTCCCACAACGGGTAGGGGGTGCCATCACTCTACATATGTATAGGTAGGGGATCACGTTTGTGAAGTTTCGTGTTGATCGGATAAGGTTAGTTTTTCTATCTAAGATGTCTGCCAAACTACGTGACCTATGACATCATCATTTTCAAAATATATTCAACAGTGATGTTAGATGATATTTGTAAAATTTTGCATCGATAGGGTGAGCAGTTTCAGAGATATAATTATTTAATATTTTCCTTCAATCCAATATGGCTGCCAAATCATGTGACCTAAGATGTCATGCATTTAATATTTCAATACAAATGGGTCATAGATCATGTGCATGCAATTTCAGATTTTTAGGATAAGGAATTCGATGGAAACATTTTTGGCTAGTATACCACTTTACCTATGATGTCATCATTATCATGCTTTTGTTCCCCATTGGGAGTACAGTACTTGACAATGTGCCAAGTTACAAAATTTTCTATTCAGCGGTTTCCGAGAAATAATTTTTTAATTATTTGCTTTTAATCCAAGATGGCTGCCATACCACATGACCGATGACGTCACATTTATCATAAAGACATTCTGCATGGGTGTCACACCTACCCTGAAAGCTTCGTCTCAATCGGACATATGGTTGCTGAGAAAAACGAGGTTTAGCCCATATGGACGGTCGGACAACCCCGACGGGGCATAAAAAAGTTTTCCCTCCTCTCTGCGCTTGCGCGATCGGGACAAATTCAGAGCCAAAGTACGTTAAACTATAGGTACCGTTTTCAGATTCATGTTCCGATTCGTGTTCAAAATATAATAGTCAATTGAAATGAAGTTGTTCCTCGATCATAAACTGACGTTTGTAGATAAGACAGATGGACAGACAGAAGTGCACCAATTGCTTAACCCCGCTTTTCGCTTCGCGTGCACGGGCACACCTGTAGTGTTTTTTTTTTTTTGTTTTTTTTGGATTTTCACGTTTTGTCTCAAAAGAATCAACAGCAAAATGACAGCATTCATCTCGTTTGCAAACTTTGAGCTCAGTCTGGGTGCCTTTACTCTCAAAGCATCAGAGACCCGACGGGGCTGAAATACGCCATCTGACATACTGTAGTTTGAATCTGGTGGAAAATGTTCGATAAAATCCATGTTCAAAGGCTGACTGTTCACCCAGAGTGACTCACTGAGGCATCCATAGGGAAATGAAACACAGCAAGAAAGCAAAATGCGGTCCACATGTGCACAGGCGTGTGAAGCAAACTCAATGGCGTGACGGCATCGACATGGAATTTTAATAGAATGAGATTATATGCGGTATTAATATGGCGGGACATTTCAAGATGGTTCCGAGAATCAGAATCCGACCAAACATCGGTCCGGGCCAACAAATACACAATTGCTTTTTTCTGGGTTTCCATGAAATCTTTTTCATTGCATCAATTTGATCCGCATTATGGATTGAATGCAGGTATTGCATCACAAAAGAAGTAGGTAACATTAAAACGAGGTCACCAAATGCAAAGCAAAGAAATGTGCACTTAGCACAATAAAGAGTACTCACACCCACGATAGGACGCCCACACATCATGCTACACCAGGAATACTGTACCAATGTGAAAAGACCATATTTAAACACTTTACATGTCATGAAGCCTCGCCTTTTCCAAACTGGAATTTGTTCTTGTGGAACAGCATAAGCAGCTCTTGATGTATCTGTGTAGTCTGAGGTCCAGCTGGAGATATCAAGAAATCTTCGCCACGTTGATGTTGAAATAACATTGACACCTCTCTCATCAATAACGGGATATATATCACCTTTAGAGGCCATTTTTCCCTGCAGAGCAGGGGTTGGCCTTGTTCGGGCACCATGGTCCCCTTTTTGAAGCAATGTTTTATGGCCGGATGCCCTTCCTGCCGCCAACCCTGTTGGTCGCCTTTTGCGACACACAGGGAATTACCAGTGAACAGCTACTACAATTTGCCGACCTCGGAAGGAAGACAGGCTGAATCAAACCCTTGGCGTTAATTCAGCGATCGACCGGGATTCGAACCCAGGGATCCTTGGATCCCAAGCCGGCACCCTAACCGCTAAGCCAACACCAGACTACATCAATAAGGGGATGTGAAAGACCGGCCAATTTCCGGCCAACCGGCCAATTTCACCTGAAAACAGTGGGGATTGTCAGGAGGTTTAAATGTGAGTGTCTTCCAAAACAAAGAAAAAAAGAAGGTTCCAGCTCGCTGCATGTTGCGGCAAAACAACCTCAAAAGGAACATCATAAGACCAAACGACATCAAAAGCGATCTGTCGTTTCTGCTCATGGATACAAATGGGATTGCCTTTCAAGGATGACCTCTTCAACACCAGGGCCAGAGAGCTTGGAAAGCGAGATTAGGTACCGGAGAGCTCGAAAGACGTCCAGAGAAACGGCCCCAACTGCTCTTTTAAGATAATGAGCATCCATCCAATGTCAACTTGAAATAAATAGATCAGAGATTAGAAAGTTGGAGAAAAGATAATACCTGAAGTCAAAAGCAAAGATACATTCCTTCACATGGCTGATAAATAAAAAGTAACAAGGATCTGATACGCGAGGTCCCCTGCCTTTTGGGTGGTATGAGGAATGGAATATCGTGTGCACAAGCCAAGGTACCGAGATGGTTGCCTTGGCAACAGGATTTATCCACCAAAGACAGCCATGCTCTAATCAGGTTAAGATAATGTCATAAGGAATAGATATCCGCTAAAAGGAGAGCTAAATGCTTTTTAAAATATTGCATACACAAAAGTACAAGGATGGGTGATCGGTCTTGGACAGGTGATCTGTAGGTCGGTCGGACGGAGCTCATTTTAATGTCCCCCATCTCTGACCTTGTCGGAAGGGCAAGGGACGAAAAATGTATTAGATGGTTCGAGCTGTGCAAATGCAAAGGATGTTCATACTGAGTGCAGCAGCTACAGGCCAATCTTACTATCTTTTCTGAGAAAGGTATCTCTTCACACATAATGTGCTTGGTAGGAATGCAACTGCTCCTTAGCAGACATTGTTGTTCACAGCAATCAGGTTTTGCAACTGGCCATGAACAATGGAGGCGCTCCATGCCAGACTTCTGGATGAGCTGCACGGAGAATGAAACTGCCAGCTTCACATGGCGTACGACGACATCAAAGAAGATTAAATTCGGTTGACAGGTCAACACCGTGGCTCACATCGAAAGGAGTTGGCATTCCAATTTCTTTGCTAAAGCGGATGAACATTATTCATGCCGCTACTCACGTGAGTGCACATTGGTTCAAGGCTAAAATGGCTCTTCTCTAAAACTGCAGGTGAATGGCAAGAGATGAATTCTCACCGTGGCATTATTCCCAAGAGCTATTTTCCACTACAAATGTCACAATATATCAAGGCAGTTCAAAAAAATTTTCGCCCATCGACAGACCACACTGACGACGCTGCATTGCTCATGGAGAAGTCAGATGATTTAAGCACTGAATTGCAAGGTTTTGAATAGACTCGTCACAATTTGGATTTGAATATCACAAAAAAGAAGAACAATGTCTGAGACTGAACAGTTGGGCTAGTAGAGCTCCTGGGGCAGGTGTGCTTGGTCACCATAGAGTGTTGACAAGTTGATATACCTACTATAGAAAAATGTACATTTTTTAACAAGTAGGTTTCACATCGACAAAAACAAACACCAAACACATCATATAATTACATATATATATTGTAACGATTTTGAGAAGTGTGTAACGAATTTGGAGGAAGTGTAACGAATGTGAAAACGTTACAATGTGAACGTTACAAAAGGTACGGTAACACCCTGTTAATGTAAATAATTGTCGCAGTCGGCCTCCTAGTTAATTCCATGAAACTTACACGCAGGTCACGATATATCTTTTAAATAGTGTATTTCCTTATTCCATGTAGGCTAAATATGTGTTTCCCACTAGATTGACTTTGCATTGTATCAAACAAAATAAGCGTAGGCCCTTCCAATTTCCCCAAAACCTCCCTTCCAATTGCCTTCCGCATTTTGGGCGGTTTTCTTCAAACCACCATTGGCCACGAGGTAGGTTTGGGGAAGAAAGGCGTGTCTCCACCTCGTCATAAGAGGGAAGGAGTGAACCAGCCCTAACAGCCAATCAACACCGCGGTGAGCGACCCGGTAGGCGTGCCCTCGGAGCCGGCGGCTTCATTTCGCCCGAGGTGATAAAAGCGACTGTAAGGGACTGCTTTAGGAGATGACCCTGGGAGATGAGCAAAGAGGCTGCACCAAGAGAAGCGGTGAGATGCGAAACGCTCCAAGCCAAAGAGGAGAGGTACTCGGCAAGGAAACCAGCTTTGGAGAGACGCGCTGAAAGGAGGGAGACGGCTCCACCCCAAGAAGAGGAGCAGGTGTGCCGAACCAGCGCGTGACATCTACCGCAGCGGATACACGACGGAGGGTTTCCCGCCAAAACCGCGAGGAATTGCGAACTGCGGCCTCCCGACCTTGCCTCCCTCTCAAGCAATCCATCTCAAGCCCTACCTGCCTGCAATATCCCCTGTGTAAGTGTGAACGTCCTGTCCTACTCGTTGTCTTGGGGCTAAGTAAAAATGAATAGTGTAAGTTAACGATTCGCTGTGTTACTACTTCTTCCATCCATTGCTTGTGTGTGTATAATAAAATCTGTTCTTCCTCCGTATTCTTCTTCTTCTTCTTTTTCATTATCTTTCGGTCGCTTTAGAGATTTCCCGATTGAATATCTGTGGGGCGATCTGGTCAACGTCGGGTGGAATCGGGTTTTAATCGGGGAGTAACTGTTCGGACGCGGTTAAATACACCACCGCTCGGTCAATATAACATCTAAAAGCCGCGTCTGTAACATTTGGTGTCGAGGAGTTGGATTCGGACCTGGGACTAAATTTGTTAGGCCCAAATTTTGGAACACCAATTGTACCATTAGGGTAATAATTGGTGTTGGGAAGTAGAATTCGATCCGGAGCGCGTTTCACGCGCTCGAAATTATAACGGCGAAATTTGATTTTGTTTTACGAAAATATAAAACCCGAATTTTGAGATCGCGCCATGGACAATCAAGGCGATCGGATGTCGGTGGGGGAAATAGACGGGTTAGGGGTAACCCAGGACTTAGGGAAAGAAAGGGAGGAGGAGAGCAATGAGGAGGCGGTTGAGGGGGTATCAGACGCACAAAATGGCGCCTCGCACATGGCCACGGCGTCCACGCCCGCGACCGTAGTAGCGCCGCTGGTAGATTTGGACCTTTTTTTCATACAAATGAAGGCCCTTATGGCCCAGAATAGCGAGAAAATGAGGGAGGAAATGAGGGCTAATAGTGAGCAAATGAGGGCTGATAGTGAGCGATTGGGTGAGCGATTGGGAAACCAAATGGGGGTAATGAGGGACGAAGCGAGGGGTACCGGTGAGGAGTTAGACAAGAAATTTGGGAAGTTCGACAATAATTTTGAGGGGTTAGACAACGGGATAAAAGAGGTAAAAAATGGGTTAATGGGGTTAGAAAATAGGATGGAGGACAAATTGCGGGAAATAGGGGAACAATCTGCCAGGGAAAACAAACAAATGGGAGAGCAAATAGAGGAGGTGAAAATCGGGGTAGAAACCAAACTGGATGCTCAGAGGGATGAATTGGGACAGATGAGGGTGGCATCTACAAAAGAGATGGAGGAAATACGACGAGGGGTAAGTGAGGAGGTTTCGGGGCTGCGCGAGGAGGTAAAGCGAGGTGAGAAGCATATGGAGAAAGAGGTGAGAAATAATACGGCTAAGTTACAAGGGGGAATAGAAGATCTGACGAAGGGAGTAGAACAGCTGACAGTCGGACAAAGGGAACTAGCGGACCAAGTGGAAAAGAACTGCAATCATCGGGGGTTTGAAAGCGACACAAAAGGACATTAAAAACGAATTAATAGCAACACAAAAGGAATGTCAGATGGTACATGAGGGGTTGACGAAGAAGTTGGAGGAGGTGACAGAAGTGATGGAGACGAAGGACCGAGAGGTGAGGACGCACATCGAAACGGTTAAGGTGGCGTTAGAGGAAGAGATAGAGGGGGCGCACCGGGAGATGAAGGAGGTAAAGGAAAAATTAGAGGAGGTGGAAGAGGGGGTGAGTGAAATTAAGAAGAGACGGAGGGAAACTAAAAGGGAGATAAAGGAGGAAGTCATGGAATATGTACAAGGTCTGTGTTCAAATCATGATGAGGTGCTCACTAACCAAATAAAAAGTTTGCAGGTGGCAGAGGAGGTGCGACGACGAAGTACGGAGGTGAGTGGCAATGTATATGATGTGAGGAAAGCTTCAGTCGGCTTGGGGGTTGCTTTGGATCCGGGTGTTCGTGAAAGGCCGTTGGTGAAGTGTGCGACAGGTCTGGTGTGCGAAAAAAGAGGTGTGCGAGAATGTCCGACCATGGGGTGTATGAGGAAAAAGTGCACGCCGAGGAGTGAGTGTGCCGTCAAGAGTGAGTTGGTCGAAGCGCGTGTGCGAGGGGGTACATGGAAGTGCGGTGTGGTGAGTGTTACGGAGGAAGTAACGAGAGAGTGTACACCTGTGGTGAGTGTTACGGAGGAAGTAACGAGAGAGTGTACACCTGTGGTGAGTGTTACAGAGCATGTAACGAGAGAGTGTACACCTGTGGTGAGTGTTACAGAGGATGTAACGAGGAAGTGTACGCCTGTGGTGAGTGTTACAGAGGATGTAACGAGAGAGTGTACACCTGTGGTGAGTGTTACAGAGGATGTAACGAGGAAGTGTACGCCTGTGGTGAGTGTTACAGAGGATGTAACGGGAGGGTGTGCGCGAGAAAGGTGTGTAACGGACGGGTGCATGAGGAAAGAGTGTGCCGTCGAGAGTAAGGGTGAGTGCGCGGTCAAGAATGGAGGTGAGAGTAGTGAGAGTAAAGCGGAGCGTGAGTTGGTTATGACAGGTGAGCGAGGATGTACACCTGGAATGGAAGGATGCACACCTGGAATGGTAGAGCGTGTGTGGGAAGGCACATTTGAGTTGGTAGTTAGGCACGTGGTTGGGTGTGCGAATGAGAGCACACCTGTGATTGTCACAGAGGAAGTGACCGAGGAGGGGGCGCGAAGAGGTGTGTTGGTGAGGTGTGCGACCAACAAATGTGTGCCAAAGTGTTCGGTGGTCGGGTGTGTGACCAAGTCGGCGAGCGGAATGAGTGTACCGAAGTGTGTAAGGAAAGGTACGAGGAGAATGGGAACAGCTGCATGTATGAGCAAGAAAGGGGTAGCGTATGCATGTAAGCGTCCAGGTGAAGCGTCGACGGTAACCGGTTTAGCGGTTAGGGCGACTTAGAGCCGAGTCGGGCCCTCGGTGCGCGTCGGGCAGCTTCGCGTGCCGCGAGGACCAGCGGGGATCCGAACCACGGCGGTTTCGAAAGAACTGCCGTACGCGATCCGCGCTGTGCCTCGCTTGGAACGGCCGCGTCCGGGCTCCACTAGGCGGAGCGGGCAGCTGGATAGGAAGGGTAATCATGGCGACCACGTTTTGTTGAGACGTGCCGGCAGGTCGAGATCGGGACATTGGATGGCTCCACGCCGAGGTGGTGCGTGGGATCTCGGCCCGGGTAAGCCCCCGCCCCTGCCCCGAATGCGGGACGCATCCAGCCGCCGGCACAAAAGAATCCGCGTTCATTGCTCGGCTGTACGAAGCCGGGCTGTAGACGTGAATTGGCGCACCGAGAGGATGTAATAAGTAGACGGGGAAGGTGATAGTGAATTGATACGAAATTTCGAAAGGTGGGTAGAATTGGCAGTGAATGGAAAATTTTTGAATTGGTTGGAATTTGGACGAGCAAAATTTATAGTGAGAGACCCCCGATGTGGTGGGATGGCAAATCCACCATCCCTCACAGGGGGGCAAAGGAGCAATAGCTTATGGGGTGTATGGCAGTGAAAACTAGCCCGGGTGGGTTAGGATATTGAAAGGGATCTAGCGAAGATGACATTAGGTAACGTTAAGTTTAGTTAGTGACTGATACCTGTAGTGGGGACGCAGGTAGATTAGTGTGGATTATAATGACGTGGGAGCGCAATAGTTTAAAGGGACGACTGGGAAGCGCAAGTTTCAGAGGGGAGTAGTTAGCTGAGATGATGCCGTGTGTGTGAGGATTGAACAGGTGAGAATGGAACAGGTGTGATTGCACAGGTGTGCAACTGAACAGGTGTGTGGAGCAGTGTATGAGGGAGTAGTGGTGATTGCGTGTTGTGTTGACCAAATGGTCCAGGAAGAAAGGAGGGTGCAGGTGGCACCAGGTGTGAGGGCACAGGTGTGCAACAACAGGTGTATGTGGCTGTGTGGAATAAATGGTAGTGTGGAATATCTGGAGTATTGGAATGGATGGTCGTGGAGTGAGAATGGTGGAAATTGTGGAGTGGAGTGGATGGTGCGAAGGTGTGAATGGGGGAAGAGTGGACCCCCATCACGGATACCCGGGGCGGGTAGTGTAAGTGTTAGGTAGAGGGTACAGGTAAATTGTGGTTGGATATTGGCATCTGTGGTGCGGGTGACAGAATGGTATTTGAATGGGTGCATTAGTGTTGTGGAAATGGCTGGGCGTGTAGCCTGTTAGTGTGTGTAGTTGGTTTGGGCACTCCACCACTGTGAGGATGTCGGCCAGGTGAGGCCGCAGGTGGGCTCTGGGAGCCGGTAGTAGTTGTTGTGGATGGGGCCCGAGGATCCGGAGGACGGACCCGGGTAGCCCAGTGCCAGAGGGCACCATGGGGTGACAGAGCCAGGAGAGGGGCTGTCCCCAGTTAGTTAGGTTAGGGTGAGGAGCTAGGTAAGCTCGGGTGGCAACTACAGTGGTGGAGGTGTGCAGGTGGGTAGACCTGTTGGGAGAGCTAGACGTCGCAGCCCAGAAATTGTGCGAGAGCACCGGGAGATGAATCGGGGGAGTGAGACCCCAAATTGAGAGGCACCACAGTTTGGTCAATGGGAATTGGTTTTTAGAACCCATAGTGTAAGTTGGCCAATGGATTGGCAGGGAGAGACCCCGGGTAGTGTAAAGTGTGTTAAAGTCATTTAGAGGATAGTTAGGATGAAGGATCTCCTCGCACCATCTGCATCCACTCACCTGAGGTGACAGGTACTCCACACCATGCCATGTTTTGATTATTTTTTATGATGCAAATGTTTGGATTGTGAGACGCATCATGACGTGGGTGTGACATTGTGCGTAATTCCATCTCTCCCTCCTTATGAGGATTGATGATGAATTGGTGATGGCAAATTTTGAAGTAAAGGGATTGTGGAGACGAATTTGGTATAGGGGAAATATGGGGAAGACGTGACAGTAGTGACGAATTTGTAAATGGGTAGATTTTTGTACATATGGGGTAAGGGTAGGGTAGGTGACAGGGGGGTGACGTACGGTAGGGACGAGCTTTCTCACTTCGCCCTCCGTACGCATTTCGCCTTGCATTGCCTTATTGACGTGTACCCTTGTGACCTTACCCCTCGCTCAATTGTCTTTCTTTTGTCTCCCACATGACCTGTGCGTCATTGGGTGCCGATGGGGGTGTGCGTGAGGTGGCCATTGTGCGCCCGAGATTCCCAGAACCAGCATGCATTGCGTTGATATACCACTGTATGGACCGCTGTTCTGCGGCCAAGTACCACTTGATGGACCCCAGGTTCTGGGGCAGGGCACCTCTGTTGGAGACCGGCCATAGTGGCCAGGGAATCTTGCTTGCGGACCTCGGTAAGGTGGCACCTATGCCAAACAGGTGGACCACCCTTAGTTGGCCCCTGAGGCCCTAAATAAAAATGGACACAAGTTGTGCTTTTTATTATGTCCAAATAGGCCGCATGAAGCCAGAAGACGTCGGGAAGAATATCGGCCCAGCAGAGAAAGAGAAAACCACCACCAGTTGTTTTGTTGTGTTTATTATGAACCATGGTGACTGCGCACCGGATGGTGCTTTTGGGTGCTTTGTGGTGCTTTGTGGTGTTTGGTGCTTTTGGGTGCTTTGGTGGTATTGGTACTGGTGCATCGATGCAATGCGTGCTGTCTCCTCCCTCCCAACAGGAATTTCTTTCTCTTGTTCCCTAAAAAAAACAAAAAAAAAAAACACAGGTCCTGGGTTGCGTTGAAAATAAGAAATCACGTCATTGTAAATAATGCTCCCCACCGTAAATGTATAGTTTGAGAATAATTCTGTAATTCGGTTAGCTGTGGGCTTGAGTCTGTTAGACAGGGTGCAATGCAATAGGGGGACATACTTATTTGTGTTTTAAAATTGTCACACTCAGGGTCAGGTTAATTGTAGAGGGAATTACACCTACGTGTCACACTAAGTTAAAGTTTAATAGGCCCGAGGGCGGGCCTGAAGAAAGGAGGGTGCAGTGTAACGATTTTGAGAAGTGTGTAACGAATTTGGAGGAAGTGTAACGAATGTGAAAACGTTACAATGTGAACGTTACAAAAGGTACGGTAACACCCTGTTAATGTAAATAATGGTCGCAGTCGGCCTCCTAGTTAATTCCATGAAACTTACTCGCAGGTCACGATATATCTTTTAAATAGTGTATTTCCTTATTCCATGTAGGCTAAATATGTGTTTCCCACTAGATTGACTTTGCATTGTATCAAACAAAATAAGCGTAGGCCCTTCCAATTTCCCCAAAACCTCCCTTCCAATAGGCCTTCCGCATTTTGGGCGGTTTTCTTCAAACCACCATTGGCCACGAGGTAGGTTTGGGGAAGAAAGGCGTGTCTCCACCTCGTCATAAGAGGGAAGGAGTGAACCAGCCCTAACAGCCAATCAACACCGCGGTGAGCGACCCGGTAGGCGTGCCCTCGGAGCCGGCGGCTTCATTTCGCCCGAGGTGATAAAAGCGACTGTAAGGGACTGCTTTAGGAGATGACCCTGGGAGATGAGCAAAGAGGCTGCACCAAGAGAAGCGGTGAGATGCGAAACGCTCCAAGCCAAAGAGGAGAGGTACTCGGCAAGGAAACCAGCTTTGGAGAGACGCGCTGAAAGGAGGGAGACGGCTCCACCCCAAGAAGAGGAGCAGGTGTGCCGAACCAGCGCGTGACGTCTACCGCAGCGGATACACGACGGAGGGTTTCCCGCCAAAACCGCGAGGAATTGCGAACTGTGGCCTCCCGACCTTGCCTCCCTCTCAAGCAATCCATCTCAAACCCTACCTGCCTGCAATATCCCCTGTGTAAGTGTGAACGTCCTGTCCTACTCGTTGTCTTGGGGCTAAGTAAAAATGAATAGTGTAAGTTAACGATTCGCTGTGTTACTGCTTCTTCCATCCATTGCTTGTGTGTGTATAATAAAATCTGTTCTTCCTCCGTATTCTTCTTCTTCTTCTTTTTCATTCTCTTTCGGTCGCTTTAGAGATTTCCCGATTGAATATCTGTGGGGCGATCTGGTCAACGTCGGGTGGAATCGGGTTTTAATCGGGGAGTAACTGTTCGGACGCGGTTAAATACACCACCGCTCGGTCAATATAACATCTAAAAGCCGTGTCTGTAACAATATATATATATATATATACATATATATATATAACTGTGAGAAATAGTAGAAACTCCACAGTACGAGAAACTCCACGAGTCTCATTTGCATTGAATAAATAATCGGGAGATTAAATCAGATGCGGACGTAGCTTCAGGACTTCGATCTTTAATTTCCGACAAGCTTTCGACCAACAAAGGTCTGCTGTTGAGTCTACAAAAACAGCAGACATAGATATCAGTCAAGTATGTATAGTGATATGTGTGTACGATGTGTGATATGTGTAGAAAATGCATACAAAAGGAAGAGCCACGCCAAAGCTCACTCACCGGCCCCAAGTTCAACGGAAGTGAAGCGCACCTTACAGTTACCGTTTGTGTTACAGTTCCGGTGCACGTGCATATACAAATATAGAGATACATACATACATAAACACACAAGCATATATTCATATACCATTTATATTCATATAATATATTTATATATTTATATAAATGACATATAAATAGAATGAATGAATGGGTGAATGTATGAATGAATGAATGAATGAATAAATGAATGGGTTACGGTTAACAATTTGATTGGGTTGATGTAGGAACATGCTTGAATCATCAAAATTTATGACGGAACTGTAACGCAAACGGTAACTGTAAGGTGCGCTTCACTTCCGTTGAACTTGGGGCAGCTTTGGCGTGGCTCTTCCTTTTGTATGCATTTTCTACACATATCACACATCTTACACACATATCACCATACATACTTGACTGATATAC